>NC_137814.1:49293931-49718931 GCF_963921795.1 Nannobrachium achirus | reverse complement strand
TGTGTGTGTGTGTGCGTGCGTGCGTGCGTGCGTGCGTGTGTGTGTGTGCGTGTGTGTGTGTGTGTGTGTGTGTGTGTTATTATTATAATTGTGAGGACAAAATGACCCCACAAGTAGGATATATATAATAGAATTTGAGAAAAGGACATACCGGTAGTATAATAGACACAAGCAGATTTTTAGAGATAGGTTTACAATTAGAAAAGGATTCAGGTTGGGTTTAGGATTGGATTAGAATGAGACATTTAGAGCTCAGATTTAGGGGTTAGAAAAAGAGTTCATGATTTATACTCAGTTGCATAAATAGCCGATCTATAAGCTCACAACGTGTCACACTTGTAGATTTGCTATTTTTCAGTTTTCGTCTCACAGTTAAAAATGTCTTATTGTCCTAAAATGTTGATATGATATGATATATGATAGTACAGTAATACAAACCTGTGTGTGCGTGCAATCGTGCATGTGTGCATGCGCATGTGCATGTGCATGTGCAAGCGTGTGTGCGTGTGTGCGTGCGTGTATGTGATGTGGTGTGAGCCGGAGTTGATTTTCTATCGTTTTATGGAGGAACATGGGAGCAAATGGGGGCAAAACCGAACAGTAAAGCTTGATTTATACTTCATCAAACGACAGCGATCGGCTATTTTCTGAATCGGGTTTATAAATCAGGCTTGAGAAACTGAGCTATAGCAGATAGAGATAGCAGAGCTGTGGAAAGACCAAGTCTCTTCCAGACTGTGTTCATCTCAGATCTGGACCTGGATGAAAGCTAAGGTTGATATACTGTACAAAAAAAGAAAAGAAAGGAATGTCTGCGAATGTCCGCTCGCTGTTTGGCTGCTCTTAAAATGTAGACTCAGCTAAAAGAACCACATGGAAACCAGTTTGATTTCAAGTATATGTCATATGTTCAATAGTTACCTGATACAATGTCATATGGTTATTGAGCTCATGAACTGATGGTTGCCTGTATATTTCTCATTCAGGTCGTGAGAAAGGTCAAAGATTTTACAATAACTCACACACACTCTCCCCAACCCATCTGACCGCAGTTCCCCCCATTCCCCTACAATGATCTCATTAGGATTTATCAATAAGTTTGTAAATAAATTAATTGGTAGATATAGTAACAGATGTATTGATTGCTCTGACATCACGCTCTGGCTTCACTGTGATGTCACACTAACAGAATCTCTTTTATGCCCATATATGGAGTTCCCTGATGTCATCAATATTAAGCCCATATCTAACAGGACTTCATATGGGAATGCCCATATATGGAGGCCCCATCAGCCACATACCACACTAACAGAATCCATATATTGCCAAGACAGATTACCAAGACAGCCCATATCTGTGTGGCTGGTTCTACAGACAGGGATCTTCATGTATGGTATAAAAGGGTATGATGTCAGATGTCATATAGACATCATAGGACTTTCACATAACGAATAACTGAGTAAGCATGTTTGGGCTCTCACAGCATATCTCCATATACAGTACATGGATCTCCATATTATATGGGTACCAGGGGTCACCATACCGGTATATGGGTAACTGGTCCGATATACATCACTGGCCAGATGGCCAGGAATTGGCACGACCTGGTCGCATGTTGCCCCTAGTTATTATAAGGTGCAAAAATTGTCTGTTGTGCGTATAGTCCATAGATTGTAAAAAATCACACCCAATGTGAAGTGAGCGGTGGTCGTGCTTGCATAACGTCTTCAGACTAGGATTTGAGTCTCAGATGTACAGGCTATGCTACACACACACGTTTTGCGATGGCAAAACGCTGAGGAAAAAGGCTACAGACACACACCCAGCCACTCTATGGAGCGGTTTACCACCGCTCAAAAATCACACCCATTGTGAAGTGAGCGGTGGTCGTGCTTGCATAACGTCTTCAGACTGGGAAATAAGTCTAGGATGTACAGGCCACACACACACACATTGCTATGCATGGCAAAATGCTGAGGAGAAATGGCTACAGACACACACCCAGCCACTCTATGGAGCAGTTTACCACCGCTCAAAAATCTGCCTATACTCCCTCTGCATCTCAGAGGTGGGCTGTGGACAGCTTCAGAAAACTGCCTACCAATGACATCATAGATGGGGGGGATTCCAAGCTAATGGAAACTGCAGCCTTTCTCTTCCTGGAAAGTTATAGCACACTGAAATACAAGCCATTGTTCTTGCATCAATAATAATAGAGTTACTGTACACTTCCTCACCAGCTTGTTCAGTTTGCTAGCCTCTTTTTATGAAGATTTTGAATTCCATGCTCTATTGATGACATATATATGTATAGGCTACTTGTAAATTAAGTAATGCAGATGTTTAACAATAACTTACTGTCAAGAGTTAAAGATCTAAAAGGGTCCATTTGGTTACCAACTCTCCATCATTTACCTGGGGACCACTTGGAACCCCCTCAAGGACAACTGGTGGTCCCCGGACCACTGGTTGAGAACCACTGCATTAGATTAGAGCAGTGGTTCTCAAAGTGGAAACCAAGGACTTTGTGGGTTCCTTTATGGGGGTCTAAATTCCTGTAGAGGGCGCCAGTGTTGTCAGTCCAATAATCCAGTTTAATGTTCATGTTGTGTAGTACTAGCCTACTCTCCCAGGGACTTCTACAGTTACTGTAGGTGTCCACTGTCTGGGATGGTGATGGGAGTGGGGGGCCTCCACCAGTATGCTCCACCTCCAATCCATCCATTGCTTCTTGTTCTTTCCCATGTTGAGCACAAGATGACCGTTGTCACACCCTGCCCTATTATGCAAGGCTTTGTCTGTTGTCTGTACTCCTCCCAGAGCAATGATTCTCAAAGCGGGGCCCTCAGGACTCCATGAGGGGGTCCCAGGGGGTCCCCAGCCAAATGTGTTAATATTGCATCAAAATCCTAATCACTTTAATCCTAAATACATTGACTTTTTAAAAATTAAACCAAATCTATTGCTGACGGCAGTGGCTCAGGAGGTAGAGTTAGTGTCCATGTCAAAGTGTCCTTGAGCAAGGCACTGAGACCCTAATTGCTCCCGATGTGCAGGTTGGTGCCTATCGTCATTGTCGGGTGAAAACCTTGTCCAAAACTGTTCGTTTTGCATTTATCATTTTAAAAATGATTTAAACTAGTGAAAACAGCCAATCTACAAGCACACAACGCCTCGCACCATGAGGCGTTGTGTGCTTGTAGATCTGCTGTTTTCACTACTTTTGTGCGACGGCCTCGTACGATGAAGCGGGGCTTTGTTTGCAAAGGAACGTAGAAATTTGAAACTTGGAGGTTTCAAATGGTTTCTGCCCGACAGCGACGATATTTTCCTTTGCCATCGGTGTGTGAATGGGTGTGAATGTGTGTGTGTGAATGCATGGGTGAATGTAATGCACAATCCTTGTGAAGCGCCTTGGATAAATGCATTTTCAGATGGGGTCCACGGCCGAATTACATGGTGACTTTGGGCGGTTCTTGAAAAGAAGATGTGACTTTGGGCGGTTCTTGAAAAGAAGATGTTTGAGAAGCAGCGCTCTATGGAGCGATTCATCAGTGGAAGTGCTCGTCACCACCTATTACAGCCACCATCATAATGAATTTAGCCTGATCGGTTTAACTGGCCTTATCGTTTGTGCTGCCCGTCATGAGGTTCTACTGAGATGAAGTGATTCATGTGTCTTATGCTTTGGCCATGAATAGTGAAATTCACATTTGTGAATTGAAGGTGTGTGTGTGTGTGTGTGTGTGTGTGTGTGTGTGTGTGTGCGTGCGTGCGTGCGTGTGTGTGTGTGCGTGTGCATGTGTGTGTGCGTGCGTGCGTGCGTGTGCGTGTGCATGTGTGCGTGTGCATGTGCGCATGCGTGTTTGTACAATGATATGAACTCGTCATCTTGCTCGACCGCTCCAACAGTTCACAGTCGAACAAGTTCATTTTCACTTCCAATTGTCCATCTTCCACAAGTGTGTGTGTGTGTGTGTATGTGTGTGTGCGTTCGCGAGTGTGTGTGTGAGTGTGTGTGTGTGTGTGTGTGTGTGTGTGTGTGTGTGTGTGTGTGTGTGTGTGTGTGTGTGTGCGTGCGTGCGTGTGTGTGTGTGTGTGTGTGTGTGTGTGTGCACGCGCGCGTGTGTGTGTGTGAATGTTATGCAAGGGGCTGTATTAGCAGCGTGTTCCCATGGGTCACAGAACATGTATGTGCAGTGATCTAGCAACGAAGCACATTTTCTGCGTTTTAATGAAATAGTATGTCCCTGACATGGTGACCCGCAGGGGGGTGACCACAAAACATACTTAATTGCATTAAAAAACAATTTTATCATGGCCAAACTTGTTCTTCCTTAAACTAGGCCAAACGTACTGTACCTCCAGTTCAGATAAATGCAACTGCCACTGATGAATGCTAACCACAATTATTCTTTCCAAATAATTGACATTCGTGCATTTTCTTTATGTTTGAAGTTTGAACATTTTTGGAAATGGTTGCCTATAATGACATGTCCAAAGTAGTGGTTAAGTGTTCTGTCTACTAGTACAGACATGGCAGTCCACTATTTTTCAAGTTCAAGTTCAGAATTTTGTGCCATCGCCATAACTATCAGTAGGCCTAAAGTCTGAAATACATGGACATTGATTAAAAACGAATTTAAAATAAACAAGGTGCAGCGACAAAAAAAAGAAACTATTCATTGTTAAGAAACAGTCAAACCAAAACACCATGTTGATTATGTATTTCATATTTATCTGAAATGCCGTCATCTCAAACCAGGCCTGTCAACTCTCCTGGATTTCCCAGGAGTCTCCTGGATTTTGAACCCCTCTCCTGGGAGTCTCCTGGATTGGCAAATCTCCTGGATTTCTCCTGGATTTTGTATCAAACTCCCAAAATTCACCAGAACACAGGAAATTACATCTACTATGTTAAAATTTTTCTGGGGGAGGACCCCCAGACCCCCCGCTTTAGGGGTGGGGGCAATGCATGCAAGAAAGATCATACAGATATTCACTTAAGTAATGACTTAAAGATGAGAAATCATTATTAAAGATGTCCTTTTGCTTCAGTCATCAAATCTGTACAACAACATTTGGCATTTTAAGGCTGAAATTGTACCCATGCTAGTAAAGTAAGCCTGATAAATGTATCAAACATGCACAAAATTCAACAGAACACAGGAAAAAATATCTATTAATACGTTTTGGGGAGAGGACCCCCCAGACCCCGGTTGGGAAGTTCCGCGCGCCCCCCAAAAATAAATCTCCTGGATTCTGACAGTCCAATGTTGACAACCCTGCATCTCAAACGCTGCTCATTGACCTACAGTATCTTCCTGACTTTTGGCCTACTTCTCCTGAGAAAAAAAGAAACATTTATTCACCCTATCTGTCACTTCATAACTGTTGGGACACAGCAGCAATACTGTCTGTTTATTACATTTCACCACTGCTAGAAGTTTATTATCATCGTGTTATGCTTTGTTTTACGTATTTATTTACTTTCATTTCTTTTCCACAGAAAAAGTAGGCTATGTTTCATAAGTGGGGTTAGATTGTATCCGTAATTGCTCTTTGGGAGATAGTGGCGGTGGTTATTGTGAGATCTTACATAAGCTTATGTTTATGTGCTCTCATACACTGATAACAGGAGTGCTGTGGCCCTGCGGGCGACTCCATGGGGAGGTCTTCAAATGCTTGACTTTTCCAAGTGCCACGGTTTGTCTTTTTCCTCTTTCTATTATTTTCCTGCCCTACCCCCTCTGTCTGTCTGTCTGTCTGTCTGTCTGTCTGTCTGTCTGTCTGTCTGTCTGTCTGTCTGTCTGTCTCACACACACACACACTCACACACACACACACACACACACACACACACACACACACACACACACACACACACACACACACACACACTTACACACACACACACACACACACACACACACACACACACACACACACGCACACGCGGACACAGACTCCAACCAGAGTCTTTTGAAACACCCGATGATATCCAAATCATATAATCACATTCATCCAGATAGTCTTACAGTATGTCATTATTTGTTTTAATCATAATCTGCTGCCATAACACTGGATAAGCAATCATTCAATAACAAGCAGCGCAAGTCAAGCGGCGTTCTATGACAGTTGGTTGGCTTTGTGGTTGCACGCGCACACACACACACACACACACACACACACACACACACACACACACACACACACACACACACATGCCCACACACACACGCACGCACGCACACACACACACACACACACACACACACACACACACACGCACACACGCACACACACACACACACACACACACACACACACACACACACACACACACACAGGCTTGGTTTGAGGAATGTGGTGTGTAGCCACCCAGGTCTCCCGTGGCAGACGGTGAACTGTGCGCGACCCCTGCAGCCTTGACATAGATCATCAACCCTCAGGGGTCAACCAGGGCACGGCCGGGTCGCGCTCAGAGACCACTGGTTCTTCACAAAACATGTGGGTTGTCTTTTTGATGAAATACATTGTTGTTGTTGTTGCTGTTGTGCCACCATGTTTCTGTCTACTGTGTGTGTGAGCACATAATGTTGTGTTTTGCTCTTAACCACTTAATTATTATTTTACTTAATTAACAGGCATGTTAATGTGCATACGACGGTGTCGACCAAAAGAAAATAGAGGGTATGCGCGTGATATCGTCGTCATACCCGTAAGTTATGCCTGAACACCCATTGAGTGGCAAAAAACAACTTTCTGGCCTTGACAGCCCATACACCCAAACAGAAAAGTCTGATTGCGTTAAACGACGTTAAACAACGTTAAACTCACTTTGCCACTCGATTTACCATTCACTTTATGCATGCGCATACCCTCTATAGTCAAAATAGAAAGCCTGTCTTCTATTCAAGCATTTTTTTTGTGATGCACTCGCATGCATGCTTCTTAGCTTGTAGGCCTATTTTCACAATTTGGATTACGTTTATTCACTTGTTTATTTGTTTGTTTTATGTCATATTGTCCTATTGTTTATGACCTTCCGAGAGATTCAGCAGGTTGAAAGTGGTTCAGACATAACACATAATTAGCCTCACATATTCCCCTGTGTGCGTCATATACCATCCCTGTAGACTTCAGTGTTTACAGGCAGGACGCAAACTCACAAAGGCCTATGGAGACAGGTTCAGTAGCTCTGAATCAATGCATCATCTGTGTATACATTCCTGCGGGCACGTCGCTCTTTCTTTCCCGGCAGACATGATACAGTAAACAGAGATATGGATTACAGCCATCTCTCTCTCTCTCTCTCTCTCTCTCTCTCTCTCTCTCTCTCTCTCTCGTGATATAACACCTGTGTTGTCTCTCTAGCAAACGTGTGTGTGGGGCCGATAATGTTTCCTCCTCTGCCGTCCTGTCCGTCAAACGGAGAGCATCCACCTCCGCGGCAAACTGATCCAGACAGCGAGTCAGGTGCTTGTAGGTAGTCGTGGAAAACCTGTCACCTCGCAAGGTGTCAAATGCGCGGCTACGGTGGCAGAGGTCCCAACTCTCCCGGCGATGCGTCGTGGCCCGCTGCCCGAATAACAAGCCCTCTGATGATTTTGTCTCGTGGTGTTGTTGTACTACTTACTTCACACCTTCCCCGCCACCCTCCCCGCGTGAAAAGCGCTGTACCTAGCGAGCTCGGGTTACATTTGTCGTATTTTGGCAGCGGCCCGTGGTGCCTTGTGAAACCAAAGAGACGACCTGGAATTTGATCCCTTGACCTTCGTGTGAAAGGTACTCTAGTGATGAGAATGCACTCACATGACACACGCTGTGTGCTCGCATAGAGACCCAAATACATGCAGGCCTGCAAATATAGACGTGTTGACAGAGCGGAAAAATATGGCACGTTAACTAAAGACGAGGCAATAAAAGACAATACGATTTGTTTGTTTAAGTGACCATAACCAGTGGTGGTTTGCAAGCTAAACTAAACTCTAAACTACATTTCTAATAGAAATATTGTACTTCTTACTCGGTCCCAATCCCTTCCTAGTCATGCAATGGCATTACTAGGAAGGGACTCCTGCATGGGACCAAAATATACAAAAATATATTATGAATTATAGTGAAATAGTGAAAATAGGCGCGACAAGTTGTCAGCTTAATTGTAGATTTTCTATTTTCACTATGCCTATCTCTACATGAATTTGGTAATTTGTACTTTTGAATACTTGAATATAACCTTTGAGTTGACCACTGCTTTTAAGTCTAAACCCTGGATTCAAACCCTGTGCTAACGCTCTTTCAAGAGGGAACCAACACACTCTCTCTCCCCAAACAGGCCTATCGTGACTTTCTTGGAATAAATGTGACAAAAAGTCAAACGTTTGACAGCTAGGGCGCACCCTGCAGTCAAGTTGACCGCACTTGCAGTTGACAGCACCAAATATAGTGCTGTCCCGGGCATTTCCGCACTCCAGAAATGCAGAAGTGCCGTTCTCAATCCCAAGACGTAAAAGTGTTCGCTTACATTTTTTTTAAATGACGGAAGCACGCCATCTAAAGCGGACTTGAGCCACGAGATGCACCGCTGAGCAAGTCACCATGCCTCGCATTGTGAGGTCCACTTCAACTCAGTGCCATTCGAGTTATGTCCCAATAGGGACAGAACTGTAACTCATCACCATCATTTGGGTCATCAGGGGACATTTCCCTATTTTGGGAATGTCATTATAGGCGAACATTTACAAACATTTTCTCTTTTTGGCCCCAAACAAATAGCTCTCAACACGTTGCTTGGCGACGTGTTGAGAGCTTGTAAATCCACTATTTTCGCTACTTTAGAAATGGGGCTTAAGTGGTAACTTGTTTTTCGCCACCACCCCCTATTTCTTTCTGAAATTACGCCTCTGTCTCCCCCATAGTTAACATGTGCCATTTCAGCCACTCCTTCCATTCAAACGATTGAGTTCTTGGGAGGAGAAGAGAAGCCTACAGTACTTGTAAACCAATGGGTGTCCTATCTCATTGGTTCTCAAAGTGGGGGTACTTGAGGGAGTTCCTGGGGGTACCCAGTTAAATGATATAACCAAATGGACCCTTATTGGGTATGTAACTCTGAGAGTGTACAAATGGAACCAAATGGACCTGTGCTCTGAGTTAAATTAACATAGATTTTACAATATAAATTGGGGTCTCAGAGATAGAAATTAAATTAAATCGCAGTCCGTAGTCTAGTGCATGTCAAACCTTGACATTAAAATGGTTGGGAGTCACTGCTAGAGCCGAGAAAATCTTCTCTTATGGGGGTCCCTGGCATATAGCTTTTCAAATGGGCCGTCCATGGGCGAATAAGTGTCAATTTGGGGGTCCTTGACATGAAAAAGTTTGAGAACCATGGGCACTATTATGATCCAGGTCTTATGCCTTATGCCTTAACTTCTTTGCCTTTTTTTACTATTTTGTATTTTGTTTTTTAAATATTTCAAATTGCTGATCTGCAAGTTCACAACGTGCAGATGTAGATCAGCATTTGAAGTATTTAATTCTTTTTTTTTTTTTTCAAAATAGTGGAAAAAAAGGTAAAGAAGTTAAGGCATAAGGCATAAGACCTGCATCCTAATAGGGCCCCATGTGTCCTATCTGACACCAGGGTCTGACTCCATACAGTACATCTCTCAATGGAAGAGTAGGGAGACCACCTCCAACCGCTGCACATGTAGTCAAATTGTATTTACATACCAGTTGGTTAAAATAACCTTCTGTTCTTTAAAATAAGCTCTGTGTGGGCTATTGTAGCGTTAACCAGGGGCGTCACAAGGGAAGGAAAGTGGGACTGAGTTACTATAGGGCCCAAGGTGGAGGGGCCTTAATTATTTAGCTATTGAAAAATAGCAGATATACAAGCTCACAGCGCGGCACCGAGTGCCGCGCTGCGAGCTTGTAGATCTGCTATTTTTTGAAAAGTCGTGAAAATGTGTGCAAATCTTTGAATATATGCATTTTTTTAAGCGAACATTTGTAACTCAAATTTTGCTTCTGGGGGGTCCCTGGAACTAAATATTTTGAGATGGGGGTCCGTGGCCAAATACATATCATTTTGGGGGTCCTTCACATGAAAAAGTTTGAGCACCACTGACATAGAAACGTAGGTTTTTCAAAAAACTTTAGAAGGATTTGAAATATTCAGGGGCCTTTCACGATTTTTCAAAAATAGCAGATCTACAAGCTCGCAGCGCGCGCTGACACAAGGCGCCGTGAGCTTGTATATCTGCTATTTTTCAATAGTTAAAGCACAAAATGAAGTGAATCCTTGTACCCAGGGCCCAGAATTTTTCGCGACACCCCTGGCCTTAACATCTTGGTTTTCATCTTAAATGCTGCAGAAATCCAACAAGCTGAATATGATCTTGTACACAGACACAGCTGGAGAAAAATAAACCGTGAAATCCCCCCAAACTCAAACAAAAACAACACAATGGTACATGTAGCACAGACATGGTTTCCTGTTTCACCTCCCACGGTTCAAACTAGTCGGACCACTCCAACCTATAGAGCCGCCTGACCATGAAAGTGGTGGAGCTTTGTGGAAACTAAGTACATTTACTCAAGTAATCTACTTAAGTATAATTGTCAGGTACTTTTACTTTGGAGTAGCCTATCATGTCCATTTTTCAATACGTTATACTTCTACTCCAATACATCTCAGAGGTAAATATTGTACTTTTTAGTTTTTACTCCACTAGAATAATTTGAAAACTTTAGTTAACAGTTACTTTGTAGATTTAGATTATCATTACAACATTACTACATTAACCACTTACTGTATGCCATATTTTATACTTCAGCTATTCAAAAATTGCAGATCTATTTTTGAAAGTGGAAAAAAGTTACACTTTTTTTAAAAGACTTTGGTACGGTAAGTATAGCCTACTATTTTAACACCAATGCTTTTGTCCTTTCACTCAAGTCATTTATTTTAATACTGCACTTTCTACTTGCAGCAGAGAGTATTTCTACATTGCGGTATTCCTACTTTTAATCAAGTAAAAAGCACTTTTTCCAGCAGCAGCACTGAGCGTGACCTTCAAGCGCTTAGTTGGTGGGAATGAATGTAAGGCATGGTTGACACAGGACAAACAGACGGCGTGTCCTATAGGAACCCATGGCTTTCTCTCTCTCTGCAGGGAGCGAGCCAGCGAGTGGAGGGAAGTGTTTATTGCCCTTACATAAGGAGCTCACAGTTACAGTACAGTAAACAACATGCATGCAGAACATGAGGAGATTGCACAGCCAGAAGGAGATAAGTGAGTAACAGACTGAACATTCTTGGACCCTGGGGAGAACTAGCAATTCCTTGTTTGCCGGCCGGGGTAGAAACCTCGCATCTCCAAGTTTCAACTCTTTATGTCCCACACCCGCCGCCCCCGGTCAACTATAACCCAGTGTTTCTCAAACTTTTACATTTCAAGGTCTCCCCTTAACTCTGACAGTATACAAATGGAACCAAATGGACCCGTTAGGGTCCATTTGGTTCCATTTGTACGCTGTCAGAGTTACAGACTTGTATGGGTCAATTCAGACCCCCATAAAGGAACCCACAAAGTCCCTGGAATCCACTTTGAGAACAACTGAATAACACATTTAGACCAGAGGCCCATTCTAAAAACACCTTATAAAGCCTAAAGGTTTTCTGAAAAACTTATACTGTGCATAGCTTATATAGCATAATCTAAAATGGGCACGTACCTTTATCTAAAATGACAAAGATGCTTTCCTGGATTGTAGAGTTAATGCCCCCCCCTCTGTCAAGAGAGTCACACAAAAGTTGCTTCCTTTTTTTGGGGCAGTGAAAGGTGAAAATGGTCTGTGGGTTAATATTTAACCAATGTAAAGTAGCCTAATAACAAGAGAGTGTGACTAAATAACAACTACATTGGACCCATTGGAACACATTTTATTTTTTCCATAATCCTAAAAAGTAAACGGTTTTGGACATATGCGGTTTCCGCCCGACAGCAATACAAAAAACCTAGAGTTGACTTTTCTTCACTATCAGCCCCAGAAAAGGGAAAGGGAGTTGTTTTTAATGGATTTGATTAAAGATTGTTTTGTCTGTGTGAGCGCGTGTGTTTGGTAAAGCAGGAGCCATTCCAGACAGAAGTTAAACGGAGCAAAAGGTGAAAGGGGAACGACCTTGAGGGCAAGGCTGACTGCCTGCCTTGCAACAGCTGCACTGATGCAATGGGAGCCAAACAACGCCTACATCTCACCAGCACTGTTCTTTGTTTTTCTTTTTCTTGTGAATTCACAAAGCTATACTCTGACAACCTGTTGGTGTATTTTAACCACTTAAAGAAGGGGTCTTCAACGTTTTCAGGCCAAGGACACCTTGGTTGAGAGAGAGATGAAGCAGGGACCCCCTCTACATGTCGTATAAAATTGTGTTGCCAATGTTCATCGATTTCTTATACAGCTTAGACTTGTTTGACAGCACAGTATCATCTGTGTAGGTTGGAGTCTGCTCTTCTTGTCCCTCTACAGTCTACAGTCTCTACACCAATCCTCTGTGCCAAAAAATTGCCGATCTATAAGCTCACAGCGCCTCGCAGCGCGAGGCGTTGTGAGCTTGTAGATCTGCTATTTTTTGGCTAATGTTCCACTAGAATAGGGATGCTAGGGTTCCAGTGATTAGTGTAAGAAACATGATACTATCACACAAAGATTTGGTGGCCCCCCTGTAGTAACTCTGAAGACCCCTAGGGGTCCCGGACCCCTGAAGACCCCTGACTTGTGCATTCGTATTCTTGGGAAAACCTTGTCATAAGACAAACAGTTGAAAATGGCAGATCTTGCAAACTCACAATGATGTGACCTGGGATGTGCTATTTTAGTTATTTTGTTGAGATTTTTTAAATCCTTTGAATGTTTTGAAAGTTTCGCCTACGATGACATGTCACATGCCCAGTTGCCCACTGGGACGTCAAGTTAAAAGTGGTTTACAATACATTGATAGAAAATGTAGTAAGCATTATAGCTCAATTACACTGAACCCCTGGCTGTGATATTATGATTACATGTTGTGAGCCTGATTTTGGCATGCATCAGTCTTATTATGCTTATAGGGCTGTGGTATGAGAGAACGGTCTCTGCCACCCTTTGGGGTTGCAGCTCCTATAAGCTTTGGGAGAGCATATTCCCTCCTCAATTAGATCTTCTCCCCTCTGTTGAATCTTTTAAATCCAGGCTCTGTTGATATGACGCTTTTGTTTTTATATGTGGTCCTTGCAATTTACAATTTAGGCATTTTGCAGACGCTCTTAATCCAGAGCGATTTACAGTAAGCAAGGAAAACGTGTGTCAAATGTAATACTGCATATAGATATAGTAATCTAGGGTCATAAGCATAAACTGTATCAGTTAAAAAAAAGAAAGGAAAATACTGTACATAGAAACTATACACACTATAGGATGCCAGGTCTACAAATGAACTGGATATATCTGTCTTCACAACATGCTATCTAAATGACCTTTTAGCCTTTGTATAAGCCTGCAAGGTCATCAAGGCTGTAGGTGCTACGGCCAAGGTAGAGTCTGAAGAGGTGGGTCTTCAAATGATGGCGGAAGATTAGGAGTGAGTCTGTCTGCAGTTCTAACTGCAATGTTGAGTTTGTTCCAGAGTGTGGGAGCCAGAAGGAAGAAGAGTCTAGGACGTGTGGAGCGGTGTCGGTCGTGCTTGCGTATCCTTCTGTAATCAGCTAATCTCCTGCACCGTTGGCTTGAGCACAGCAAAACAGTGCACAAAACACTCCCTGGATGCCCCAAATGTTTCACATGGGCCTGTTATAGCGCCACCAGGTGGCCAATGTTTGCAAAGACTTATGTCAAGAAATCTTTTTCATGGTACTCCTTCAGATTTTATCCAAACGTCACGCAAATCAGTAGGCCTACACTTGATCTCTATAGTCATGTGATCAAGAGGGATCTGTTTGATTTGTCATATTACATCCTGATTGGGCGAGTTCCATTGCTGGCCCACAATAACCTACCTGACCTGGTGGAGACCTATGCTCCGAGGAGCAGTTTTTCTAGTTTGTTCTGTTCTGTGCTGTTGATATTGTTCTTGATATTGAGCCGTAAGGCAAAGCTCTCTGTCTTCCGAGCAATCTTCGCTCCTACTCTCACCTATGGTCATGAAGTGTGGGTCATGACCGTAAGTATAAGGTCTCGGGTACAATCGGACGAAATGAGTTTCCAGTTGGAACTGTTACCCCCACGACCCGATAAGCGGTTGAAGATAGATGGATGGATGAATGGATGGATATTGTTCTGTACAGCACTTTGGTACAACGAAAGTTGTTCTTAAATGTGATTTATAAATTAAATAAACTTGATCTGATTTGATTTGATTTGGGCTTGACTCCGTTTCAGTAGAATCTAGGTGGTCTCCAATACACTGCTATTAGTCATGGACTCCAAAGCCTACCATCACGCAGCAAATTATAAATTCCGTATGTAGACAATGGCTGCCTTCCATTTACAGCAATGTTGTCATACTCCATTTCACTAATTACAGCCTCGCTAAGTGACTTTGCTAGCTTGCGTACACATATTTGTGCAAGCAAGCGTGCGCGCGCACACACACACACACACACACACACACACACACACACACACACACACACACACACACACACACACACACACACACACACACACAAGAGACCTAGCTTGCCACTGGCTTCACAGTCACACACAACCACTTAGTTACGGTACACTCTGTCTGTCATAAAGTAAACCATATGACTATAATCATACTTCAGACCCATAATACAAGTTCTTTGTACAAGAGTCCTGTTCGTGAGTATGGTTTCCTCGCTGTCTGGTGGAAACCTTGTATGTCCAAAACCGTTAGTTTTCAGGAAAATGGAACGGAAATGTGCGGACATGGTGAAAATAGCTGATCCACAACCTAAGCTCATCAATGTCACGGTATGAGTCAGGAAAAAGTGTAGGACCCAAATGTAGGATGAGGCAGAGGCAGCTAGGACAGGCAGGCCCATTCAGAAGTGTTTAATAACACAAACACAACTGGAACTAGGAAATACAAACTAAAAATCACTGGGAGCAGGAGGAAATATCCAGGAGAACTAACAATGAGCATTCAAGGAACTGGCGTCAAAATATAACACGTTTACACCAGGAGACACTTCTTCTTTCGTGTATCATCGTCCTTGATGATTGGTTGACAACATTTTATTTCACAAGATTTCTTGTAGAAGACGCCTCAGGGCTCCCCCAGAGTTACTGTCGAAGTGTCCTTGAGCAAGACACTGAACCTCTGATTGCTCCCGATGAAAAGGTTGGTGCCTTGCATGGTTTCCACCACCATCTGTGTATGAATATGTGTGTAAATGGGTGAATTTAATGCACAATTTATGTAAAGCACATGTTATACATTTTAACATTTGTCAATCGGTTATTTTCACTGCAACGAAGTACTAAGTAGGACATTAAAAGTGACAAGAAAAACATGTGGAGATATAAGGTTTCTGCCTGACAGCAACGATATGCTATTAGAAACCTCACAATCAATTTGTCTGGCTGGTCTACACCACAGCGCAGTATCAGTGATTGAAATAAATGCCAAGCTCAAATTGGATTTACTCGCTGTCTGTCTGTTCATGGTATGTAGTGATTTCATTCTTGGTATGGCGTCAAAAGTATTTTCCAAAAGGAAGTATACATTTTCTTCCACGTACTGTGTCATTTCTGTCAGGCTGAAACCTCGTATCTCCATATTTTAACGTGTTTTTTAATGCCCTACTGTACCTCATCATACTTGTCACACAAAATAGCAAAAACACACGATCATACAAGCTTGGCTACATTTGATTTTCTTTGCGAAGTGAAACTGAAAGAGGTTATGTGTTATGTGTGTCTGTGGGGTTTATAAACACTGAAACAATGAAAAAGTATTAGCTTGCACAGGTCCTTTCTTTCCATATTATCCTGGAAAAGAAAACGTTACGGTTTTGGACATAAGAGGTTTCCATCTGACAGCGATGATAAATATGACACATCTGCAGCCTGCATGACCTGCAATGCTTCAGCCAAGCCCAGAGAGGCCATGACCTCAGCAGACATGCTGGCCTCAGGCCGGCCTCATGAGTGTCTAAAGTCTGTCTGTCTGTCTGTCCATATGTCTGTCTGTCTGTTGGTCCGTAGTCCGTACGGCCCCAGCAGCCTTGGAGTGTTTGAAGTGATGCTGTGTGTAGTACTACGGTATGGTATTGGTGGAGATTTGAACATTTGCACACTCTTTCAAACATGTGTGATAGGGTGAAAGTGGGTATTATTATTTTTCCCTTTTTAGTTCTACTTTCATAAATGCATTTTGTTGTATTATACTGTTGCATGTATTAATGTTCCTCTTTCCCCTAATCCTGTTGTTTTATGAATGACACCTGCATATGCTCCAGAGACTCTTAAGTGAATGAAGTGAGTGAGGACACTTGATAGGGTCTAGCAGAGAGGACTCGACCAATGCAGTGTGGGGTGATGTCACCGCTGGCCAACCGAGAAGCGGCTGGGCGGAGCCACTGGGTATATGAATGGACAAGCGGGCTCAGTTGGGGGGAGAACTCCAGAGAGGGCAGACGTGTGTAGCAGACGTGAGCAGCAGCAGAGCATGACAAAGGGGGCCTAGTGACATTGAGAAAAACGAACTAAGTATACTGTATAACCATCCTGAGTGACTTGTGCACCAGTGTAGAACCAGCCTCGGAGAGACGGGCCGTGTCCAACTACCTCCAGCCTTCCAGAGGGTGACGAACCTGGCCGGGGCTGTGTGACGGCGATCACAGTGTGACGAGCCTTTTCAACTCGGAGGCAAGCGTATGCTTGCCTTTGTGTGTGAGTACCGTCTTATGTCACACTGCCCACGATTCCTGTTAGCCTTCACGTGTAGAACAACTGGTGGTGTAGAACAAGTTATCTGGCGGTCTCCCTCCTGTGCTTACAGATGTACCGAAGTAGACGGGAGAAGTGACGAGGTCCTGCTATCCATATTCACTCCATTGAAGACACTGGGTCCCATGGGTGGCTGCTCTGCTATAAGAACTGAGTAATTAAGTAGAAGTACTGTAGCGCTCTGCGCCCCGTATGCTGACACGTAACGAACACTTGAGTAATTAAGTAGAAGTACTGTAGCGCTCTGCGCTTGTATGCTGACACGTAACGAACAACTGAGTAATTAAGTAGAAGTACTGTAGCGCTCTGCGCCCTGTATGCTGACACGTAACGAGTAATTAAGTAAAAGTACTGTAGCGCTTTGCGCTCGGCCTGAGTCTTGGCCTATAGTGTGTGAAGAGGAATAGAGTTAAGTGCTTGACTAAGTGACGCACAGTGGCCCCGTTGGAGTTTTATTAGTGTCCCCGCTCTGGGTGATTTAGTATTTAGTATTTGAAATATCTGTTTTTAGTATCTGTTTTCCAATTAAAGTGTACCATTTACTATTTTAAATACCCCTTTACAATTCACGGCTTAGTGGCGTTCCTAGTTAGGGTTTCTTTCTTTTGTTTTGGTTTCTTTTTATGTTTTATTGTTCTAACGGCGAAGATGCCTTGTAATAGGGACTAATAAATGTGTACCTTTGTAAACCCCCTGAAAACTTGTTTGGTCTCCCTCTCTCTTCGGGGTTTACATTCCCCAGGTTGCTCTCTCAGTGTACATTACGAACCTGTGTTAGCCTATAATAAGAAACCTTTTTATGGGTTGTTGGTTAAACCAACTGGCGTTGTCCGGCAACAAACCTTGAACATTGGTATAAATTATTACGCAGACAAATGTGGTAATTGGGTTACTTTATTAGCATATTGAGAACTTGAACTTGAGAGTTGAACTTGACCCAGTTTTGCACACTGGCTGTTAATGTGAGACTTGGCCGGCTCACACATGCGTGCCATGCGCTATGCAGTTGTAGACTGGCTATTATCAAAGTGCATTTACTTTTTGAACAATGTTTTTTTTTTTTTATATATGATGCTTCTACTCCACTAAAATGTATTTACTCGTTACTTTTCAGATTTAGATTTGTAATATAAAACTAATAGATGGCTAAAGAATAAATAGTATTTATTTACTATATTTGTTCAGTGACAGAGCTCCCCCGGTCTTTCCAACTCTTTAATAAACAGAAAATACATTTTCAGGTACAGTAGGTGGCAAAGTCCCAGCCAATCAGGCGAAAGTACCACTTTATCAGCTCATTTCTTACTTGCCATCATTTCCAATTTCACTTGTTTATGGAGACAAGTGATACTCCTGTTAGTGTTACTGAACAAACAGTGGCAATGAGTACTATCAGAAAATAGAGCTATTTAACACTTATTTTATTTTAAATCAATAACCGACCTTTAAACACATCTTTGTGTACATAACCAAATTAGATAAAGTAACTTTAGAATAAAGAATAACTCTGCAGAAGACCCAGGGCTGTATGCAGAGAAAGTAATATCTAACATATAATTTTAGTCACAAAATGCATTATCTATTCACTCGCTTCAGCGACTGATCTCAAATTTAACATGGCATTGGTCATTAGCATTATACACACGATGACGGAGCCCGAATTTCATTTTTCCCAAATTCTAGCGATTTCTTAGCGTTTCTTCACTCTACAGCTCTACAGCCTGTTGTCAGGGTTACGGTCCGTTCCTCCAGGCCATGGGATCTGTAGCCCCGGGCCCACACACACCTCTCTCTCTCTCTCTCTCTCTCTCTCTCTCTCTCTCTCTCTCTCTCTCTCTCTCTCTCTCTCTCTCTCTCTCTCTCTCTCTCTCTCTCTCTCTCTCTCTCTCTCTCTCTCTCTCTCTCTCTCTCTCTCTCTCTCTCTCTCTCTCTCTCTCTCTCTCTCTCTCCCTCTCTCTCCATGGGTCACGCATGCAACGGGTGATGTGTGTCTCATCTTCCAACGGGTATAGAAAACTTATGTGGAGCAAATACATCCTCATACTTCTATTCACCTAATATTTTGCAGCACATATATTCGAACGGGTAAGGTCTAGTATGTATATATTCTTTAGATTGTGGGCATTTTGTTGAGGAGTCTTAGTCGCCCATATCCAGTGTCACACGTCACGATTTTGAGTCAACTCTTAATGTTGTCACATAAAAAGGAAAATAAAAAGAAATTCCACGAGTGAGCTTATTTTGCTGCGAGGGTGCCAATCATGCTGGCCTCATCACACCAACAATGCACAGACTGTTATAGTGAAAGTAGAAAAGGCTGCACTTCCAGTTAGGGTTGCCAACCGTCCCTAGAAATACGGAATCGTCCCTTATTTGGAAACTAGAAGACAAGTCCCTTATTGAGCTGATACAGTATGTCACACAACCCTTATTTTGTTCTTTTTATGTTTATTTACCCTAGGGGAGGTACACTGAGTACAAATTCTGTTTCAGGAACGCCCTGCTTCACACTCATCACGCAAACACTTTTGGGGGATTTTGGGGAATCAATCAATAGCACATACCAATGACACACATCTTACAAGTTCAAACGCCTCATCATACAGCTGTTTTGAGCTTCTAGATCTGCTATTTTTGGCTGATGTTCCCACCCAGAATATATGGATGCTGGGGTTCAAGTAGTTCATCTAATATACACAGTGGTAGCCAGATTCATAGACTAAATGTTTATTAATTATAGTCATTCCATAAATCCTATTTTGTGTGTACATGAAACTGAGGTTTCAGGTACATAAATGAAAAGGATGGAATTGTGGTAGCAATATTTATAGACTGTCAAATGCATATATCCTTATAGTATTATTGGTGAGCGAGCCATGGAGGCCATGAAAGCCTATTCCCAGCAAACCAGTAAACGTAACGGTTCCCCACTTGGCTTGTACACTGCTCAATACTCTGGCAAGCAACTAAGCTATGTTTGCCGCCATGATTGTACTTAAATGTCATACAATTAATATAAAACGAAATTTTTTATACAGGCATATATTTTAGCCACCTCTCGCTAGGACCCCACCCTACTGCGCATGTGCGACTGCAGTGCACACATGCACAGTAGCAGCAGCAGCCGCATCAGCAGGCAGCACACAATCGACAATCGTATGGCATTTTTGGACACAACACGGATAGTATTGTTATTGCACAAGATACACACGCTGCAAACACATAAACAGCTTTTAGAAACACCTTTTCTCTTTCAGGTTTTCGGCGGCGGCGGGGGGCCGCGACCAGACCGGACAGAAAAAGAGACACCGTCCTCCGTCCTGTGTGTGTGTGTGTGTGTGTGTGTGTGAGAGTGTGTGTGTGTGTGTGTGTGTGTGTGTGTGTGTGTGTGTGTGTGTGTGTGTGTGTGTGTGTGCGTGTGTGCGTGTGTGCGTGCGTGCGTGCGTGCGTGCGTGCGCGCGCACTGCAGTGAAAACCTGTCTGTTTCTCTGTCTCTCTCCGATCCATGTTCACAAAAAACATTGCCTCACTCCATAACCACTGGATCGCACATCGATCCAATGCAAGCTGAAATGTAGCTTCGGCGTAAGTTCAATAAAAAGATCTAAGTTGACACTCTCAGCTCAAAGGGTGTGCACCTCTAGCCAATCTGCAGTCAACTGCAGTCAGCCTATCAGGCGATTGGACTCCGCCTTTAAATATCTCCACTGCCTCTATCTGAACTTTGTCATTCACTTTTCAGCATGCAACAAGCAACCCACCTCCATCCCCAACTCCACCTTGTCTCCGTCAAGAGTTAAGGCGGAGGTTCACCTGTACTGCCACCACCAGCGTCTAGACTCCATTGGGGGCTATCCCTATTAAATCTAATCTTATATGTATAATGTTAATTAAAAGCTAATCATATTGTAAAACATATGTTTTATGTTAATGGAGTCTAATCGCCAAAATGTATTTCATTATTCAATTCAATCTGTAATAAATCATTCTTCATCAACGTGATACTCTTTTATTGAACTGGATACTATAGGTAAACACAATGTGTAAATGCGTCTTCTGCCGGCACACACAACGTGACGCACGTGCGTGCGTGCGTGCGAACACACACACACACAACAACACAAACAAATGCCTTGACAAAAATCGCTATCTATAGAGACACATACATACATATAGGTAGATTATAAATAGATTGATAGATAAACAGATAGATCTCAATATGGTCATGTCAGTTGGTCAACTCGACTAACAACAACAATCATAGCTGCAAGCAGCGATAAAGTGCCAAGCAGGAAAAAGAAAAAGAAAGAAATAAGGAAAAGCAAGAAAACAGGGCATTATGAGCTATAGGCCTACCTGTTAAAAGTTTGCTAAGCCCTTTCAGGGCTTGGCCACTAATAATAATAATAATAATAACTAATAATAATGACAATAATAATAGGTCGGACAGTTAGACTGAGCGTTGCCAGATTGTGTGTGTGAGAAGCAACACGGTCTATTAACAAAAGGCCACATGTATACACAATACAAAAAACTTTATATCCACCTCTATATAGCCTGTCTATCTGTATCCATATAAATAAATAGTATATAGCCTTAATAGTAGATAGATATACATAGATATAGATACATATCTCCATATGTCCATATCAGTTGCATTACTAACAGTTATTATAACAATAATAAAAATGCGTTAATAGAGCACGTACACCGAACGCACACAGTGACACATTCGCGATCGTGCAAATGCTATGGTGTAACTAAATAGCCTACGCATGTAACATTGTGTTGACGGAGGGACGCTACTCTAACGTGCAAGCTTCAATCGTTATGTTGCTTTCTGCAATGGAGAGCAGGGGTAGGATTAGGAATAGTGGAATACACAAAAAAAAAAAAAGACCAGTGAGGCATTTATGTAATTTCCAACATCAAAAACCCCAAATATTAACAACAATCAACGGGTCGACTTGTCTCAGATCGTGCCTCCTTTGGCCATTTAATTTGTCCTGACTCCTACTATATTGGTGCTAAAAAAGACTAACTCACTTTCAGACAGCCCAGACCGGGTGGGGAGGTGGGGCCACGGCCGCTTAGCTCATCCATTCCACATGGGCACGCATCGCATGGGACTGGAGGAGGTTGTGTTATTATTTAGGTGGCGTAGAAAATTCCAGTAACTATATATATATTTTTTACCATTAGTGTCCATGTGTGCCTTTTTGTTAATGATAAATCTTGGATATAATCTCACTACCTTAATCAGAATACGTACCAGCCAGTCTGTCCGCATTTCTGCTAAAACAAAATACAAAAATACCTCGCTGATCATCTACTTTTCCTGTGGCTGGCCAGGTGGCGCAGGGCCGGCCCTAGGTCAGGGCTGTGTTTTGCTGTAGGCCATTTCTTCCCTTTAAAAAAAAAAAAATATATATATATATATATATATATATATATATATATATATATACAGTATATATATACAGTATATATATGTCATAGTATATTAGAGAAACAGCACATTCGAGACGCGGAGCACTCGAGGTGCGGCACGGGGCGGAGCAAGCGGTCGCCACAACAACGTATTCCAGGCGGTGCGCCGCTCTATTGTCCACGACACTGCGAGCGGCTACCGAAGCCCCCCTGTATCCACGAAGCCCAAACGAGTTACGAGGCCCCCCTGGGTCCACGAAGCCCCAAGCGGCGCGAAGGCCAGCGGACCTTGGTCCTGCTCTTCGCCCCCGAGCGCCGCAGGCGCGAGTGGCCGCGAAGAGCGGGCCAGGGCCGCGCGGCCGGCGGAGCGCCGCGCGAGTTACGAAGCCGTGGTGAATGCAATCGTTATATTTATGCCCAGGCCGTAAGGCCTGGGCAAGCGCACGTTAAACGCCCTGTCCAAGTGACTACAATGGAGCTAATGGCTAGGCTAGGCTAGGCTAGGCTAGGCTAGGCTAGGCTAGGCTAGGCTAGGCTAGTAAATAAAGAGTAAACACTTCCGGTCTGCGGCGAGTTCAAAGCGTGACGTAACTCTCTTATCCAGTGGCTGACGTCGCCATCTGGTGGTGATTAGTGTGTGGTGAACGTCAAAACGAGTGCTCCTTGACAACTTTTACTGGTTTCTTGAACATACTGTAACATATATATATAGACGGACGGACGGACGGACGGACGGACGGACGGACGGACAGACAAGCAGAATCATGGGCACTCGGGACATGTGCCTGGCTGCCTTGGACCCCACACAGTCAGGGCCTTTCTGGGATGTTTTTAGAGAGATAGAGACTAATGGATGGACAGACAGACAGACAGACAGACAGACAGACAGACAGACATACAGACAGACAGACAGACAGACAGACAGACACTTGGGCACTAGGGACACATAGGCACTTGCAGAGGTGGGCACCTGGACAACTGGCCACCAAAACCATCTGGGCACTAGGGACATGTGGGCACTTGGAGTGGTGGCCACCTGGACAACTGGCCACTAGGGACATGTGGGCACCTGTAGAGGTGGGCACCTGGACAACTGGCCAATAGGGATATGTGGGCACTTGGAGAGGTGGCCACCTAGACAACTGGGCACTAGGGACATAAGCCCCCGCAGGGGGCTTTTTTTTCCTAGTATATATATACTAGCGCGCGTGTGTGTGTGTGTGTGTGTGTGTGTGTGTGTGTGTGTGTGTGTGTGTGTGTGTGTGTGTGTGTGTGTGTGTGTGTGTGTGTGTGTGTGGTGCATAATCACATGCATTGTCCATTCCCTTCAATAACTACACAAGATAAAACGTTTCCTGTGTAGCAGCTGCCTTCACATACCGTATGTGGTCGTGGATGTTGGCTGTTTATTAGATGGGTGAGTCGGCCGTAAGGGAGGAACAGGTAATGATGTCAAATATGCAGAGGGGTTTAAGTTGCATCTCCTACCTAAAACATTAAATACATCAATATCACAATGACTGCTATATGAATTTTGCCACCACAACGGTCAGGGGTTTCAATTTAGGTAGGAGGGTAAAGAGGGAGAGGGAGAAAGTTATGAAATAGTGGTCTGAGTATTCTAGAGGGGTAACAGAAAGGTTAGAGGGAGAGCAGGCTCTGGAGAACACAAAGTCCAGTACATTACCTGCTTCGTGGGTAGGGGGAGATGGGGAACTGAACTGATCAGAGTCCCAGGTCCCAAGGGCCCCTGGGGATTCGATAGAGTGCACTCCTCTCGACATCCAGTTCCCTGGATGTCGAGAGGAGCCCCATCAACTCTATCACACACCCAGGCGTCGTCACGTTTGCCTGGATGTTGAGAGAAGGGAACCGCATCATTTCCCTGGATGTTGAGAGGAGGGCAACAAGCTGGAGCTACTTTCGTGAAAACCGAACCTGTAATACATCAACAACAACTTATTAAAAACTGAACAAACAGTAGATTATCAGTAGAATAACAGTAGAATAACACTTACCCTTAATCACTCCAACAGCCCAGTTCTAGAGTGGGACCCACTCCGACACACCCAGGCCCCGGAAAACAACATGTCTCCATGGCCCGGTTCTGGAGCAGGCCCACTCCGACACGCCGGTGTTGTCGAAGTTCTTTGGATGTCGAGAGGAGGCCCGTCAACTCTATCATACATCCAGGTGTCGTCGTGTTTCCCTGGCTGTCGAGATAAGGGAACCACGACATTTTCCTGGATGTCGAGAGGAGGGCAACAAGCTGGAGCTCTTTTCGTGAAACTGGCTGAACCTATATATAATACATCAACAACAACATAATTGAATTAATAGGATTTCATATTTTCACTGTACAAGCCCTTTGTACTTTGGAGCTCGCAGCGCAAAGCCTAAGGCCGCCCGGAGGTTGAGCCAGAGGCCAGACGACGGTGCACGCTTAGGCGGTCCGGGCAGACGGGTGGTTTCGGTCCCTCTCGGCCGGGGTCGGCCGGGAGGTACGTAAAGGAGCTCCGGAGAGCCTCCGCAAGTCAGTCCTCCACAATTTCATCGGGCCCGCAAGCGGTAAGCAGCGTTCGCCTGATACACGTGAGTGCCGGCGGGGCCCTTACCAGAGGCGGGCTTCGTTTGCCAATCGATCAGTGGGGTGGTAATACCATCAGTGTTTTGACTAGAGTCGAACTGCCTGCACAGAACTGCACCGAGGCGTCAGACTTGTGGGTCCAACCTTGGGACCACCACAGCGGCCTGTGCCTTGCCGGCCTGAATCCGTAGGGGGGTCCCGCGTCCCTCTAGCACCAGGCGTTCCAGAGCTACAGTCGTTTTTGCGAATAGAGCCGATCTACAAGCACTTGTTCCGGCCACAAGGGGGGGGTCAGCGGAGCTCCAATGAATACGGTTGACTATAGTCAACAGGAGCTGCACCAAGGCGACAGACTCATGGGTCCGACCTCGGGAGCCTGTGCTGGGCATCACAGTGCGTTATTTCTCCAGCTCACGCCAGTTCTCTCACATTCGGTCTGGGAAAAGTTGGAAAATCATTCCGGAGAGAATTTCAAAGAAGGGCAGGGGGAAGGATCCCAGGGACGCCCCTGGCTCATTGTCCACCTCCAGGGACCCTCGGTCGAGGCCTCTGTCGAGTCCGACCGAGGGCCTCTGTCCTTCCCATATACCGGATGGCCGGAGGCCCCCTTTTTTGCGGTTCTTTTTCCCCTCAGGGAGGGGAGAGGAGGAGAAGCTCCAGCAGCTCCGGGGTCATCGCTCTTCTCACCCAGGCCCGAAACGGTGCACCTCCATCAGCCTTCGGCTCCACGTTCCATACCTACCCGCTGGCAGAAGTTTCCGTTCCCTACCATAGGTTATTTCAAAGAAGGGAGAGGGGAAGGAGCCCAGGGATGCCCCTGGCTCATTTTCCACCTCCAGGGACCCTCTGTCAAGGGGACGGGGCACGCAGCCCAGGGGACTCCGGGGTCTGTGGAGGACCTCGTGGGGGCGCTGCTGCAACGCTTGTGTCCGACTTAGGGGCCTCGCCCTCGGACAGCCGATTGACACACGTCGCGGACCACCTCCAGGGACCCCTGGAGATATAACCCTGGGACCCCTGGTGATATATAGAGAACCAGGGACCACCGGCCGCCGCTGCGCCGCTTGTGTCCGACTTGGGGGCCTTGCCCTCGGACAGCCGAGTGACACACGTCGCGGACCACCTCCAGGGACCCATGGAGATATAACCCGGGGACCCCTGGAGATATAGAGAGAACCAGGGACCACTGGCCGCCACCGTGCTGCTTGTGTCCGACTTGGGGGCCTCGCCCTCGGACAGCCGATTGACACACGTCGCGGACCACCTCCAGGGACCCCTGGAGATATAACCCGGGGACCCCTGGTGATATATAGAGAACCAGGGACCACCGGCCGCTGCCGCGCCGCTTGTGTCCGACTTTTGGGCCTCGCCCTCGGACAGCCGAGTGACACACGTCGCGGACCACCTCCAGGGACCCCTGGCCTGGAGATATAACCCAGGGACCCCTGGTGATATAGAGAGAACCAGGGACCTCCGGCTGCTCGGCACGTAATAACTGCCGCACGATTTACGCCACCCCCGCAATATATATATCAAAACGTGCGGCTAGGCCGGGAATTGGTTGGTATTACTTTTCTTTCCGATCCGCGTTACCATGGCGACTTAATTCGCAAAAAACTACACCCAAAAACCCCATTGACTTTGAATGGGAGAAGGCAAAAATAAAAACAGAAACTTTGGCACCACATAACTCTGCCATACTTTTGCCTAGCAACATCATTTAAACATTAAAATGCACACACAACTTTGGTCTTTTTCCGGCCAATAGGGATGAGCTGTAATTGATTAAGCCCCGTCCCCTCTGTAACAGGAAGTGCCCTTCGCCCAACAGGAAGTGCCTCTATATTTCATCAACCGTTTGTCGTACAGACGTGTGGATGGTGTCATATGACTTGATTAAGGCCCCGTCCAGACGACAACGGATTATTTTTCACCGGGGAGGTAAAGCCACGAACACCCATGGGTGTCCACATGCAAACGCATGCAAACGGAGGACTAGCCGAATAGTTTCCAAAACTCCGGCTGCAGAGCATTTTTGTTACCCGGGCGTATTTCTTTTGCCTTGTGGACACCGTAAACGGAGAAGTTCTTTGCTTGCATGCTTACGTCACCTTGTGCTCCTCGCCTCCTCCTCCTTGCTATGAGAGAATCCCGTGGCGTGGTGGTCTCTGTAGAATATCCATATTTATGAGCGCATTCACGACATGTTAACATTAGAGAGCTCAGCTGTCTTGTTTAGGGATGGAGCCCTAATGAATAATTGTTTTAATGATATTTGTTACTCTTGTCAAATGTCATCTTCATAGATGGTGGTCACTGGTCAGCCACGAACTCACAGTTGCAAAAGATACCAGTTATGTTCTGAATTTGTTGTCTCACATATAGCTTTCCACCGGCTCAATAAGCTGGATCGATAAGGTGCTCATTATCAATAACGAGATGCAGCCCTCGTCTTGTTAACGGAGCATATCTGACGCGACGCGCCTGCCTCTTCTCTTTGTCAAAGTTTGGATATCAAATGCCAATATCAAATGATTTCAAGCATAATGGAGACATACGCACGCATGCAGGCATTATTCCAGCCCATTCTCACCATTTGTCTGACGCTTTGAAGGTGAGAATATGTTGATTATTCACGGCATGTGCTGCATTTTAAATTATTTCCACGATCAGCAGCAAAGAAAGCACAAAGAAAAGTCTGTCTGTTGTTGCTTCTTGTGGTGAAGTGGTGTGTAGGCTCTAGGCTGTGTAGCCTACATTATCTTCCATCTCTCTCCTATCTCTAACATGTGTGTCTGTCACTCTAATTTAGTAATAGATGCTTTTTGTCGGTGCTTTAACAAGTGCACTGAAGCATTATTATGATTATGTTCTCATTTCCAACTTGAGGCAACTTAGAGATCAGATGTTCAAATAGGCTAAACATTTTTCAGGGACTATTACAAATTTAAAAAAGAGTCCTCATTATGCAAGTAAAGAACATTCGATTGTGGTTTAATAAATAGCTATGCAACGTTCTCCTCTGCTGCACCGTTAAACGGTCCCGTCTTACAAAGCTCTCGCTCTCTCTCTCTCTCTCTCTCTCTCTCTCTCTCTTTGATTGATAGAGTTACATTCGTTTAATGCTGAGCAGAGAGCGCACCACACTCTCGAGGATTCCTCTCCCCGATCCTGCTCTAATAGTTCGCGAATTTATATTAAATTAATGTTTAAATAGAAATTGTGCATGTTAAAGTGTGAAGATTGTGAAACTTGGACGATGCATAGCCTATAGATAGATAGCTGCTGCAATGATTGCAATTTGCATGAGAGCAGGGGGACGCGGCCACCGGCTTCGGTGACGCGGTGACAGGGATTTATAGCGTTTTGATAATACCGTGTGGACACACATATTTTTATACACGGGCCCGTGTGGAGGCGTATAGGTTTCAAAACGAAGACAGAAACGCCCGGGGATTTTTTAGGTATAGACAGGGCCTAAGAGTCCTTAACCTTAATTGGTGCTTCCTTCACCAAACAGGAA
The DNA here is from genome assembly GCF_963921795.1 of Nannobrachium achirus. Classification (NCBI taxonomy): domain Eukaryota; kingdom Metazoa; phylum Chordata; class Actinopteri; order Myctophiformes; family Myctophidae; genus Nannobrachium; species Nannobrachium achirus. The sequence goes on along the minus strand of NC_137814.1, from coordinate 49,690,423 downwards.
GTGCCCTTTGCCAAACAAGAAGGGCCTCTTTATCTCATGAACCGTTTGTCGTACAGACGCGTGGGTGGTGTCATATGACTTGATTAAGAGTCCTTAACCTTAATTGGGGCCTATTTCGACAAACAGGAAGTGCCCCTCACCAAACAGGAAGTGACCCTTTATCTCATGAACCGTTTGTCGTACAGACTTGTGGGTGGCGTCAAATGACTTGATTAAGAGTCCTTAACCTTGATTGGGGCCTATTTCGCCAAACAGGAAGTGCCCCTTGCCAAACAGGAAATGACCCTATATCTCATGAACCGTTTGTCGTACAGACTTGTGGGTGGCGTCAAATGACTTGATTAAGAGTCCTTAACCTTGATTGGGGCCTATTTCGCCAAACAGGAAGTGCCCCTCGCCAAACAGGAAGTGACCCTTTATCTCATGAACCGTTTGTTGTACAGACGCGTGGGTGGTACCATATGACTTGATTAAGAGTCCTTAACCCTAGTCTTACGTAGCCAGACAACTATGCCACAATCTCTGAATGCTATATAGAGTCTGGAACAGCAGCTCCCGAACGGCGAGTATCGAAAACGGGCATTAACGTTCAAAAAAATATATTTTAAAATGTCATTTCTGCTAAGCAGCAAGCTAAACATGTTTATATGATTTTTATTTATATAATGATAAATGTGTGTGATGTGAGACGGAAACGGAAGTGAGGTGGGGGCTTCACTTCCGCTTCATCTTCGCACTCATCATTTCTTCCCCGGTCTGCCAGACTGTATGCTGGGAGCATTTGACCAAATCGCGGAGGCAACCGTCTGGCCACGCGAGACTACCTTAACCCTAACTGGGGCCTATTTGGCCAAACAGGAAGTGCCCCTCGCCAAACAGGAAGTGCCTCTATATCTCATGAACCGTTTGTCGTACAGACGCGTGGGTGGTGTCATATGACTTGATTAAGAGTCCTTAACCTTAATTGGTGCTTCCTTCGCCAAACAGGAAGTGCCCTTAACCAAACAGGAAGTGCCTCTATATCTCATGAACCGTTTGTCGTACAGACGATAATGTTAAAGCTAATGCAAAAAATGCTAATGTAAAAAAATCTAACGCTAATCTAACGCTAATGCTAACAAAAAAAATCTAACGCTAATGCTAACACCAACCACTACACAAGGTTGCACACACTTGGCGAGCTGCAGGCACACTTAAAATTTCTTAGAAATTGTCTTTTCTAGTTCTTATATTCAACCTTGCAGAACATAGTCTAAATATGAATTATCTTTGACTGCAGCTGCCAATCCAACAACTGACTCCTCCAATGGACTGGACTCCTACACTCTGTCCTTAACTTAACCAGTCAGCATTATTATATAATATAAGCTAGCGGCTCGGGAACCCACTGCTCCTGAATTAAATGTTTGGTACTGGGAGTCTGGTGCTACGTACAGGTCTTGGACCTGGTGAGATCAGGAGTGGACCCGGTGATGCGTAGGAGGAGCCTGGCCAGGAGTCAACCCACAGAGCCTGGTCCAGAGTAGTTCCGGAGCAGCTGAGTGTGTGGCCCTGTCTTTCCCTAATGGATCATGGGACGTAAAGACAGGACTTGATCAGGCAAATGTATTCCAATACAGTTTTTTTTAAACGTAATTGTTACTATGTAGATTTTGATTATTATTACAAAACACCACTTCAGCCCTATATTATAGGGCTATATTTCGGCCATGTATGAATGAAAAGTGTCTGCGAAATCAGCTCCACCAAAGGGGGGTGGAGTGGAGTTAGCTGGTTTTGCAAACTCCAGGCACCACACCCTTTTGACCTCCAACCTCAGTTGCTGCGTTTACATTTCTCGATGTATACACCTAAATAAACCTGATCAAGCCCAACCCGATTTAAATTCTAATCGGGTGCAAAGGGTTGGTCAGGTCTACACCTTTTTGGAACCCGATCAAACACCACATGTGGTGAGATCAGATTGATCCCACCACATGTAAACACTTGAACCAAAACCTTCAATCGGGTTTATTTTAATCAGATTGGAAGAAAGGTGTAAACATGTAAACGCAGCTACTTGAGCTTTCTTTTTCCTGAAAATGAACATTTTGGTTTCCTTCTGACAGCAGAGATATACAGGTACAGTTTGATGTTATCTTTTTCTCTGGCGTCCCTTATTTTTCTCTGAAAAAAAGGGATTCAAATTACAGGTAGACTAGTTGTTGGCAACTCTATACGAGTATCTGTAGAAAAAGCAGCACTTCCAGTGCTCAAACAAAGGCAAAGGTCAAAGCGAAAACACGATTTTCTCACTGAGGGTTAAGTTAAGGCATTTAACACTGCGGTCTGTCTGACGTCAACAACATGCCTATTCAAGTCACCAGGACTCGATAACATCCACCCAGAGTTCATGATCCACCAGAGTGCAACTACATCTGCCTGGCTCTGTGCGTTCCTCTCGTCCTGTTTCCGGAGGTCCAAGCTCCCTAAGATCTGGCGACGTGCTTCTGTCATAGCCCTGCTGAAGCCTAACAAGCCTGCAGAAGACCCCAAGGCCTATAGACCCATATCGCTGCTCTGTGTCCCTTTTAAGATACTGGAGAGGATGATCCACAGCCGCATTGAGCCGGTTGTGGATCCACAACTCCCGAGGGAACAAGCAGGTTTCCGTCGGGGCAGGTCAACAGTGGACCAAGTAACACTTCTCACGCAGGACATTGAAGACAGCTTCCAGGCCAACGAGAAAGCTGGGGTTGTGCTACTGGACCTGACAGCCGCGTATGACACCGTCTGGCACCGTGGACTCCACCTCAAGCTTCTGAGGACAATTCCTGATCGCCATATGGTGAACTTCATGATGGAAATGCTGTCAAACCGCAGCTTCATCCTAAGAACAAGTGATGGTCAGCGAAGCAGGCTCAGAAGATTGAGGAATGGTGTCCCTCAGGGCTCAGTCCTCTCCCCGATGCTCTTCAACATCTACATATACGACCTACCGGAGACACAATCTAGGAAGTATGGGTACGCAGATGACCTAGCCATTATGCTGCGACAACCAACCTGGAAGGCAATGGAGGACGGTCTTAATCAGGACATGGACATCCTGGTTGACTACCTCCGAAGGTGGCGCCTGCAGCTCAGCATAGGCAAGACGGTGTCGGCATCATACCACCTCAATAACAAAGAGGCAAAAAGGGAAATCAACGTGTGTGTTGACAACAAGCGCCTGGAGTTCCAGCAAGCCCCAAAATACCTAGGGGTACGCTTAGATAGAACACTGTCCTTCAAACAACACCTTGAAGATGTGAGGGCCAAGGTCACATCAAGGGTCTCTCTCATCCGACGTCTTGCTGGTACGACCTGGGGAGCATCTGCCACCACACTACGAATTTCCACCCAAGCCCTAGTCTTTTCGGCAGCTGAATACTGTGCCCCAGCCTGGTGTAGGAGCCCACATGTCAAAAAGGTAGACTCCGTAATAAACAACTCCCTTCGAACCATAACTGGCTGCCTGAAGCCCACTCCTGTTTCCTACCTGCCAGTCCTTGCAGGAATTGCCCCGGCCGGCCTCCGACGAGAGGCTGCAACCCTCAGGTTAGCAAGGAAAGCCCAGATACACGACTGGCATATCCTGCACCACGCCACAGTGGACATAAAGCCTCCAAACAGACTCAAGTCCCGCCACCCTTACAACAAGGCGGCACAAGAGATGCTCTGCTCCATCCCGGAGGACATGTCCACGAGGGCGTGGCTGGCGGCATCCTGGAAACAGGAGTGGGAGTCGGTTGGGCCCTCCCGTATCCACCGCCACATCTGGGACCCGGGAGTTGGCGTTGAGGGAGAGGACCTACCCCGCCGGCAATGGACTCTACTGAACCGCCTGCGCACTGGAGTCGGCTGCTTCAAATCAGCAATGAAGAAGTGGGGCTTGGCAGACAGTGCAACATGCGAGTGTGGCGAGCCTGAGCAGTCTGCAGAGCACATAATTAACACCTGCCCCCTGTACAAACCACCTTCAGAGGCTGGCCTCTTCCAAGTGGGACCAGAGACAAGGGCGTGGCTACACAATACTGAGTTGGACATTTGAGGATGATACACGAAAGAAGAAGAACATGCCTATTAACATTAACCTAGTTTTCTGGCCATTCTCCAGTGAAAATTATATCCTTCACAGTCATGCCCCATTTCATCTGGTTTTGAAGACAGCATTTTTGACAACTATTTTAGGCATGTCATTATCGGCAGACAAATACAGCTATCCTATATTAAAATTGCCTAATGGGTGGGTGAGTCAGTGGACCACCATCAAATGTACATGTTGTTGTTGTCGGGCAGAAACCCCTTTTCTCCAACTTTTTGTGTTTTTTTCGTAAATGAATGCCCTACTTGAAACTTGATCGTACTACAGCGTCACACAGAAGCATCAGAAAGTAGCAGATCTACTAGCAATAAACATGGTGCAAAGCGACACGTTTTGAGCTTATACAGTAGGTTTGCTACTTTTGCCATTTTCTTGCCATATATGGAGTCAAATGCACATACATAGTATAAGGAGATCAACATGCACTGAGGTCAGACACAACATAAACCACATGCACATATAAGCTACTGATACATGGAGATTAGATTTTCAACCTGCACCTTAGACAACACAAACCATGTCAAATGGACATACGGTAATATGGTCCTGTCACGCGTCCTTAAGATAGCTTATCTACAAGCTCACAAAATCTTTTTCTAGATTGTTTAAAAATATCAGTACAATCTCACTAACTCATTGCATCGAGAAGCAGTGATGTAGCGGAGCTGAGAGGAATGATCACTATGTATGGAATCCACACACCTGCAGCCAGGGCCTAGTCTTCTGTGCCTGAGCTGCGAAGACTGCAGCAAAATATCATTTATTATAGCCCTGAAACAATTTAAACACAGGAGGTAATTACATTTTTATGATCCTTTCAAGGGGAGAATATAAGGAACAGCTGACCGCAATTCTTTTTCTCAACTCTTTTCACATCAAGGTGCATTATTTATTTGGCATTTGAGCCACGGACCACCATTTGATGAGATTTAGCCTCTCTGACCCATAACTTAGTAAACTGAGTATTTTGTTTGTTGTCGTTGGATATGATTTTGTCCACAATTCCATGCTGTATTGATGTGGTACCATATGACGTTGATCAAAATAACAATTCTTCTACATTCTCTAATTGTGTAGGCTTCTTGTAAAGTAAGTAATGCTGGTGTTAATTAAACAATAATTTAACTGGTGGTCCATTCTAAACAGTTAAAGGGTCCATTTGGTTACCATAACAACACCACTGGTTGAGAACCACTGCTTTAGTGAATGTAGAGGATGATCAAGTAGAGCGTTCGTTAACGAAAAACACAAAAAGTACAAATATATGGAGATACGGAAAGAGGTTTCTGCCTGACAGCAATGATATCGTCGTTGTCGGGTGGAAACCTTGTGTCCAAAAGCGTTCGTTTTGTATTTATCATTTAAACTAGACCAGGTCAACCTGGTTGTGCCAGACCCCCTGTCTGTCATCATCATTTATGACATCATGCCTTTTGTAGGCATGTCATCATCATGTCATCATCATATATACCCTTTATATAGAAAACCCGGACAGACCGACATTTGCTTATGTAGGCCTACCCATTTCATGGGTCTGGCAAAAATAGTGAAAACAGCCGATCTATCGCGAGGCGTTGTGTGCTTGTAGATCTGCTGTTTTGTGCGACGGCCTTGTATGATGAAGCAGGGCTTCACTTAGCGAAAAAACATACAAATTTGAAACTTGGAGATACAAGGTTTCTACCCGACAGTGACGATATGAAACTTTTCCTTTTTTTAAATAATGGGATAAATCAGTGGTTTTCATTGACACTAGTGGTCCGGCGACCTAGTGGTCACTGGACCACTAGTGGAAATTAAAACCACTACTTGTACTTGTGGGCGTTCCAAGTGTTAAATTATTGTTAATTTACAAGAAGTCTACATATTTAGAGAAAGTAGAAGAAAATGTGTTATTTTGATCAACGTTTAACTCTCCTATGGTACCAACATCAAGTTCAACACAGCATGAAATTGTGTACAAAATCTTATCCAACTATAACGAAATCTTCAAAGTTTAGGGTCTGAGAGGTTAAATCTCATCAAACGGTGGTCCATGGCTCAGATGGCGAATAAATGGGCTAATGGACCTTGATGTGAAAAGGGTTGAAAACCACTGGGATAAATAATGGAAGTCAATGAAGCTCGGATTCAAGAGAGTGAAACTCTCAGGCCTTATCATAACCCATAATACGGGTGTATTTTTCCAGTGTTTACTTACGTCATGAACGTGGGATATAACTCCTTAAATGACTATAGTGCCTTTTACAGCCAATAAAGGCCATGTCCTGCTCATTAAGTCACCCTTAGGGCAGACCTTTTAATAAACAGGTGCCGTAGACAGGCATTATTCCTGACTATCTCAGGCTATTAAGGATATTAACCTCAAGCTGGACAAACATAGTGTTAGGTCAAGGTTTGTGTTTTGTGATACTAATCCAATTACTGAATTAGCTCTATTACTGGCTGCGAGAGAAGATATTAACAGCCTTTAATGGTGATTTACTTTCCATGAAACAGTAAGCCTTTTCTTTTTTTTTGAGCGGTGGTAAACCGCTCCATAGAGTGGCTGTGCGTGTGTCTGTAGCCTTTTTCCTCAGCGTTTTGCAATAGCAAAACGTGTGTGTGTAGTATAGCCTGAACATCCTAGACTCAAATCCTAGTCTGAAGACGTTATGCAAGCACGACCACCGCTCACTTCACATTGGGTGTGATTTTTTTTTAAGGTGTGGGACCAGCCATCTACAACAGTGGTTTTCAAAGTGGGATCTGGGGACCACCAGGGGTCCTTGAGGGGGTTCCAGGGGGGGCTTAGTTAACTCATTGGCCACCCCAACTCAGGTTCCGAGAAAATGCCTATGTTTTTCACTGCCAGACTTCTCTTACCTTTTAACGTGGGCGCGAACGTGTCCATCGTGCACGATCGGTCACGGATCATCCTTCAACCATCATGCGTGTGGACTGTGGACGTTGTTCACAGCTTCTAAACAAAAAAAAAGTGAAGAACCATCGCTCCATTCTCTAGTTAGCAGCCTTTTTGTTTACACAGAGTGAACGATCCTAAGGGTCGGAAGGACATATACACTTCCGGTTTCCGGTTGCCATGGTAATAGGTCCGCAATGAAATGGGGCCGTAAGAAACCATTCCCGGAGTTTTAGTTCCGGACGATTTTAGTTCCAGCCAATACATTTTTTATATCAATCAAAGCATATTAAATTCTCTGGTTCCTCAGGCCTGGCATAGACATACCGGTAGATGATTTATGGCTTTGTGTGTATCACGCCCATATATGGTCATTTCAGTCCAGAATGAACAGGCTTTTTCAAAAACAGAATGTCCGTTTAATTACCATATATGGTGATATCAGTCCAGAATGAACAGGGTTTTTCAAAAACACAATGTATGTTACCTTATGTCCATATATGGTCACTCCAGGCCAGAATGAACAGGTTTTTCCTGTCCCACAGAATGTCCGTTTAATTACCATATATGGTGATCTCAGTCCAGAATGAACAGGGTTTTTCAAAAACACAATGTATGTTACCATATGTCCATATATGGTCACTCCAGGCCAGAATGAACAGGTATTTCCTGTCTCGTACGTGTAAAATATCAGTCCAGAATGAATAGGCTTTTTCAAAAAGCAAAATGTGTGTCCCATGTCCATATATGGTCATTTCAGTTCAGAATGAATAGGCTTTATATGTCCTGTACATCTAGAATATGTGTGCGGTGTCCCTCCCGGTCAGATCCCTCTCATATATGGTCATTTCAGTCCAGAATGAACAGGCTTTTTCAAAAACAGAACCGGCTCTCCAGACAATATCCTTTAATTTAAACACCTTTTCCTTTCATTTTTAATTAAACATCTTTTTATTTAAACACTTTATATTTATTTATGTATTTATTTAATTACAAATTCTTATTTTAATGTATGTGTTTTAATCTATATTTTTTTTTAAACCTATTATACCAACTGTCATACCAGCTCTCCAAATACATTCAGAATAGAGGTTTTATCTGTCCACCGCTTCACTTCGAACCGAGGTTTGATTTTTAATATAACAGTAAAATCAGTTTAACCACTTGAGCCGGCCTACTTCAGCAGCAGCTACTCGAACTTAGCTGATCTACAAGCTCACATGGCAAGCCTTTTGCTTTTTGGATCCTACTGTCTCACCTGCCAGTGAGGAGCCCCCACCGGGAGGACTGTAGAGACTTCGTCCTACTCCCACTGCCCAACACTCCCTACTGACAGGTGCCCCTCAGCCCGTAAGATTACATGCAATGACAATTATCAGTTATCACCCCTCCCCATTCGGCTTCCCTTCCCCCAAAAACAGACCAATTGTGCAAGTATTCACGTTATTCCTGGCCCCGCCCCCGGCTTCCTGTTCATATCCTGAAAGAGGCGGAGGCTGAAAAAGCTGGCCTGAAAAACATCATTTGGTTTCCTGTTGTCCTTGCATTAAAGTGTCAGTAGTTGGCGTACTGGGCTCTGGGCTCTGAATGTACCTGGGGTGCCATGTCTGCTTATAAGCAACCCTATAAGCAATTTGTGTCTCTAAAAAAATAGTTGCTTATTGGGCTTACTTTCTAATATTTTTTAAACCAGTGGTTCCCAAATCTTTTCATATCAAGGACCCCAGATTACATATTTGTCCACAGTCGCAGACCCCCATCTGAAAATATGTGGTGCCAGGGACCTCCACACAGATTTATGTTGTTAAAATGTTTCAAAAATATAAAAGAAAAAAAATATCCCTCAATATTTTTTAAATAGCAAATATACAAGCTCACAATGTGTCGCAATGTGACACATGTGAGCTTGCTGATCTGCTATTTTTTCAAATGTGAATGTAAAGTAGTATAGCCTACTGTAGTTGCTTCTGTTGAGCTTATTTCTTTGGCAAAATCTGGCAACAGACAATTCCATGTCACGTCCTTACTTGGGAGGAAGTGAAAAGATGTTTATGAAGCAGCACATAAAGAAAAATGCTCCAGCGCCCTCTGTAAAAGGAAAATGGCAGCCTCCATAGAATGGCCAGGAATATGGTGAATAGACCAGTGATTATCAACCAGTGGTCCTCGAGGGGGTTCCAAGTGGTCCCCAACTAAATGATGGAGAGTTGGTAACCAAATGGACCCTTATAGATCTTTAACTTTTGAAAGTGTAAAATGAAACCAAATAGTCTCTTATGGGATAGGGTCCATTTTGGTTTCATTTTACCTTCTCAAGAGTTACATTATTGTTTAAAGGTGATACACCATGAAATTTCACTTTTTTTGGGGTCCCACTAGCACCTTCTATCCTCACAAAGTCCCATTTCTGACCGTTGTGTCTTTCTCTGGTTTTGGGAAGGCGGAGGTTAAAAGCATCCCACGGGTTCTCAAAACAGGCTGTCTAGATTTGCTGCCGTCGCTGACGTCATCGACGGCCGTTTTTGAAGAAAAAAAAAACTTTTTCAAAAAAAATTTTTCCTTTTTATATTTTTTTTTTCAAAAAGTTTTTTTTTTTTTTTTTTTTAATCTAAAAGATTTTGGGGGGTGGCGCAGTTCAGGCCAAAGGTGGTACTGCAGCTGAAAATGCTCTGAGAGCCATTCAAAATGAGAGAGGCTCTCTATTCAGGAGTGGTAATTTAGCCTCAAACCTTTTGAAAAACGTGTTTGGGACATAAACAATATGACATAAATACTTTTTAAATGCATGGTGTATCACCTTTAACAAGAAGTCTACACAATTAGAGAATTTAGATTGTCAGATGTGCCACAGTGGATTCAAACCATCAACCACCAGGATTGTGGGCAGGAACGTCACCACTGCACCACCTGAGCACTTGATCCTTGAGTCACAAAGATATCGTTGTTGTCGGGTGGAAACCTTTGTATGTCCAGAACCTTCCTTCTTTTGTTATTGTTTTAAAAATGATTTAAAATAGTGAAAATAGCAGACCTACAAGCACAGAACGCTTCGCATCTACCTTTGTGTACACTCTACACTCTTGTATGATGAAGCAGGGCTTTAATTTAACAAAAAACATACACATTTAAAACTTGGACAAGGTTTCTGCCTGATAGTGACGATGTGAAAACGTGTCAATTTCAATACCCTCAGAATTACGTGGATTTCCTTTTTTCCAGGTCAGTCAGGAACATTGCCATTCAGAAGATTGACTTCTATTATTCTAAATGGAGGTGTCACCTAAACCTAACCTTAACCATAAGCCTAACCTCGGTTAAACTAACGCTGGTGAATGCTAACCTGGTGAAATGCTAACCTGCCGACGATGGTGAATGCTAACCTGGTGAATGCTCAGTCCCCGTATCAAATTGGGGGTGTTTCTGAATGGGGATGTTTCTAAGTGGGGGTGTTTCTGAATGGAGGTCTGCACCCCTTTGAAAACCACATGCCATTCTAACGCAACACATGAGCCCAAAGGCCTCATGGTAAACAGTAAATATACAACAAAGCAGTCATTCACTTGGCCCGTATGTATGTATGTATTTTAAATAAAGGAGCACATGTTTAAAATACATACATACATACGGGACAAATGAATGACTGCTTTGTTGTATATTTACTGTTTACCGTGAGGCGTTTGGGATCATGTGTTGCGTTAGAATGGCATGTGGTTTTCAAAGATATTAGTGTGTGTGTGTGTGTGTGTGTGTGTGTGTGTGTGTGTGTGTGTGTGTGTGTGTGTGTGTGTGTGTGTGTGTGTGTGTGTGTGTGTGTGTGTGTGTGTGTGTGTGTGCGTGCGTGCGTGCGTGCGTGCGTGCGTGCGTGCGTGCGTGCGTGCGTGCGTGCGTGCGTGCGTGCGTGCGTGCCGTATGTGGGTGCGTGGGTGCGTGCGTGCGTTCGTGTGTGTGTGTGTGCGTAAAATTGAATTGAAAATTGCATTTCCACACTTTTTTTATAGCAATAGGCCTATATCATGCTATGCTTCCAATCTATGACATCTAATCTAACCGCTAAGGTCAAAGAGGACGTTAACCCTGTGTGCTCTATGACACTGATCTGCAAAAGTATCAGATCTACAAGCTCAAAACGAGCTTGTAGATCTGCTACTTTTGATGCTTTTGTGTGACGCTGTGGTGGTATGATCAAGTAGGGCGTTCGTTTACGGCGGGAAAAACACTAAAAGCTCAGATTTGGAGACGAGAGGTTTCTGCCTGACAGCAACGATATGTTTTACACTTCTTTGAACATGTTTTTACCTATAATGACAAGGCCCAAACATTGGGACACCAGGTTGAGAGTGTCTATGGAGCATGTGGTGTAAAAACACACATAAACATGTCATGGAGAACATACATCTTTCTGTTGTCAGTGGTGGAAAAAGTGTCCACATTGTTAACTTAAGTAAAAGTATCAATTCTGCAATGTAGAAACACTTTGTTACAAGTAAATGTCTGGATTTCAAAATGTCCATTCAAGTTTCCAAATGTATCAAAATCTTTTGAAAATAGCAGATCTTGTGAGCTTGTAGATCGGCTATTTTCAAGTGGCCAAAATGTATATGGCTGAAGTTTAACTAATGTAGGTTGTGTAATGATCTAAATCTACAAAGTAACTAAAGTTTTCAAATAATTGTAGTGGAGTAAAAAAGTACAATATTTGCCTCTGAGATGTAGTGGAGTAGAAGTCGACGTACTGAAAATTGGAAATACTCCTGTAAAGTAATTTGTTACTTCTCAACCTTTTTAGGCCGCGACTCCCAAAATAACCACACTTTAACTGACCCACAGTTTGAGAACCAGTGCTTTACAACACTGCCATGGAGAAATATGGTTCTGTTGTATACCTGGTGTCATGACTCTGACCGGGGGGTGACATGACACCCCCGGCGCTCTATGTGGCAATTGTTCTTGCACTCTGTTTGAGAGACACTGCAAAGCTGTCCCCGTGACACAGGATGTTACTCATATTCTAAAACACACAGGAGGCCCTCAAACTGTTTATTTGACCTGTCAAAAAATATATTGCCCAAGAGAGATTACACTTTGGAATCAGCAGCCGCAAGGTCAAACCGGGACACATCCACAGTGGCATGTGAAATACAGCTGTGGACGTGTGGGGGAAGAGGGGGGGGAGGGAGAGAGAGAGAGAGAGAGAGAGAGGGGGGGGAGAGAGAGAGAGAGAGAGAGAGAGAGAGAGAGAGAGAGAGGGGCCAGGTTGGAACCGTGCCCGGTTTGACTTTGACAGATTGCATTCCTGCGTGGAAGATCTACTCGGATTTTACACATAATGTCGACATACTTTAATAATATTGTCGCTGTCAGGCAGAGAAACCTCTTATCTACATGTTTTAAATGAACCCGATGAACCTGATCATAATACAGCGTGGCACAAAAAGTATCAACAATGGGAATTGAATTTGAATCCTGAAAAAAAAAAAACAGTTTTGGACATATATGTGTAGCCTAATTGTATTGACATTTTTACTTGAGTAGAAGTACAAAAGTATTGGTATCAAAATATACTTCCACTATGAAGTAAAAGGACTCATCAACGGCCCATTCAGCAAATTTTCTATATCTAAATCTGCAAAGTAGCCTAACTAGTAAGCTATAAAATAATTGTATCAGTGTAGGGGGGAAGAAAAAGATGTAGAAGTTTACACAAAACTGGAAAATCCCCATGTAAAGTAAAGATTCCTCAAGATCGTACTCAAGTACAGTACTTGAGTAAACAAACTCAGTTACTTTCCACCTTGACAGATTGCATTCCTCAGCCTGCCGTTGGTGTCCACAAATGACCCCACAATGGTGAAGACAGAGCGTGTGTGCGTGTGTGTGTGTGTGTGTGTGTGTGTGTGTGTGTGTGTGTGTGTGTGTGTGTGTGTGTGTGTGTGTGTGTGTGTGTGTGCGCGCACGTGTGCATGCATGCACATCATATCTGTCATGTTCATCACATCGTCTATGATTGTTGACTCAGGGGTTTTTTCGACCACTGCAACCACTGCAAGTTTAAAGTCACGGTCAAACGCGGCCAGCGAAACGTATGAGGCGGAGAATAAATTGTGCTTAACACTCCCCCTCTTTCTGCATGTCAACAACAACCGTGGCGGTTTTTCTTGCGTGGGTTTTTGATGCTGTTTTTCACGTTTCGTTACCTCTGGAAAAGTACCAAGGGAGCCTGGGGGAGAGAAAGAAAGAGAGAGAGAGGGGAGGGAGGGGACAGTGAACCAGGGGCGTCACAAGGGGGGGGAAAGTGGGACTGAGTTACTAGGGCCCAAGGTGGGGGGGGCCTTAATTATTTTATACTTTAGCTATTGAAACATTTTGTTAATTTTTTAAAAGTCTTGAAAATGTGTGCAAATCTTTGAATATGTATTTTTTAAGCGAACTTTTGTAACTCAAATTTTGCTTCGGGGGGGGGGGGGCTGGAACTAAATATTTTGAGATGGGGGTCCATGGCCAAAGACATCATTTTGCGGGTCCTTCACATGTAAAGGTTTGAGCACCACTGACATAGAAACATAGGTTTTTTAAAAAAAACCTTAGAAGGATTTGAAATATTCAAAGACATTTTCACAGATTTTTCAAAAATAGCAGATCTATAAGCTCGTACATGTGCTATTTTTCAATAGTTAAAGCATAAAATAATGCGTAATAATGTGTTCCCAGTTCATGGGGGGCCCGCAGTGAATCCTTGTACCCATGGGGCCCAGAATTTGGTGTGACACCCTTGCAGTGAACTGATGTGATCCAGGCTGTGTCTTCTAGCTCATAAACGTATTTGGCTGCTTCATGCTCACCTCTGTACCGAGTGACCCAGCCGGGAACAATCTGGGCAATGTGAACAAACAAGCAACTGGCTTTGTGTACACTATACTCTACCTGCACTGCAGGAAGGAATCACTTTTAACATGCCCCTGAGCATGGCACGTAAAAGCAGCCTGCAACCCAGAACTTTTACAGGCCTACAAACAGGATCTGATGCAGTGTCTTCATCCCTGCTTGCCGCCCCCACACCACGCCTACAGGCTGTGTTGGGTAGTAATTATATTTAATATACAGTATCACTGTAAATATTAGAGGCTATTAGAAGATTGCCGATGGCACATGAGGGTTCAAGTGGTTAAACTGATTGTGATGCTATATTATTAACAGATTTTGCTGTGGACCTACCGGGAACCCCCTCAAGGACTTAAAGGGGGAAGACCACCCATTTTCAATATTGAAATATGTCATTAATTGTTGCGACCGAAGGTCGCATATACTCTGAAAAACCGTGTCGCTTGAGTGTCCTTCCTTCCTTCCGTAACCTCTGTGATGTCCTGTACGGGGCGGCTACACGAAATGTGGATAACACTATATATGGAGATAGTCCAGTCCGTCATGTCATATGGGACTACCGTCATAGACAGTAGCCAAAAGAGAAGGATACACAAGACTAAGAAAGACAAAAAAAGGAGGAGGAGGATAAAGATACCAAAAGGAGAGAGAAGAAAGGGTGGATGAGGTACAATGTGTCTCAGAAAAGAAAAGGAGGTGGCATCGGGGGCGGCTAGATAAAGTTATTAGGCCTGGATCCGACTTTAAGTCGACGTACAGGATTCCAGAAGTGTAGCGCTTATTCGCTCTTGTATCAAACTGGTACTCGAAACGTTCTTAGAATTTAATATATATTTTCTAAAGTAAATATGGGGGCGGCTGTGAAAAAAAGAGAAGAATAAAAAAGAAAAAAAGGAGGAGGAGGATAAAGATACCAAAAGGAGAGAGAAGAAAGGGTGGATGAGGTACAATGTGCGGTATTCTCCTTGTCAAGCTCGACGTTGGTCATTTGGACCTATACATGGAGAAATGGAGCGAACCTGTTTGGCCTAAACATGGAGATGTGGTACAGAATGACTCATATATGGGCATAAAAAGTATGTCATGTGACATCACTTCCTGTACAGACAGTCAGACAGACAGCCATTGACTCCGGCCTAACAATGGCTACTGTCTATGACGGTAGTCCCATATGACATGATGGACTGGACTATCTCCATATATAGTGTTCTCCACATCTCCATGTTTAGGCCCTATCGCTCACACCCTAGGTGGGGTTGGCGATAGGGCCTTTCTGTGTGGAGTTTGCATGTTCTCCCCGTGTCTCCTAGGGTTGATACCCTCACAAAAACATGAACAAACTCCCCCCAGAATGATAACAACTAGAATCGTCAGAGAAACTCTGTGGTTGGCCAGATAGTCAAGAATTGGCGCGACCTCGCCCTTTAGGGCGAGGTCGCATGTCACCCTGAGGTCGCATTCCACCCTCAGGTGTCTTACTAGTATACCTTAGAGGAGTTGTGTGGAAATAGAAAAAAAGTTCCCCCCCTTCTGTGTTGCCTAGAACTGGAGGATTGATTTTGGGGTTTGTATTGTAAAGTACAATGTGTGATGTCATCAAGTTGTAATTTACAATACAAACTCCAAAATCAATCCTCCAGTTCTAGGCAACACAGAAGGGGGGAACTTTTTTTGTCTATTTCCACACAACTCCTCTAAGGTATATTAATGACATATTTCAATATTGAAAATGGGTGCAGGTCTTCCCTTTAAGGACCCCCTCAAGTACATATTTTCAAGAAAATCATGAATCATTTTTGGAAAACTTTAAAGGAGAATTTGGCCCAAAACGGCTATTTTCCTTTATAAGTGGACCCCAAACTGATGGTCCAGGTGTTCTTGTTTGTTCAAAAACAAGCAATATATTCCTTTTGGCTTGATTTGTCCCACCCAACCAGCTGCTTCAGACAGGAGCGAGTGGATACATTGTTAATCCGGTTATTTTTGTTGCTCGAAAGTCAATTTCCTTGCTACACATCAGCCCCAATTCCCCAAATACTGTTAGTAACCCCCCCCCCCCCCCCCCCCCCCCCCCCCGGAGTGAATCCTTGTACCCAGGGCCCAGAATTTGGTGCGACACCCCTGCCCATTCCCACTCACTGCTTTACTGCTCATACAGGTCACCCATGACAACCTGGCCAACAGTCCTGTCTCATGGAACAACATGACCTTCATCCTTTGGGTCAGGACTGTAGGACAGGACTCCCCCATTCTCCAACTCACCCCTGCATGTTGAACATTCAGCGCCACTGGCAGGAAGTAACCAAGTACTTGAATACTGTACTGTACCAGTAAGAATTCCTAATCTGGAGATAAGCGACGCATGTATACACAAATTGGCATGTACGTGGCAATAAAAGAAACCTCATGGTGGCGCTAGATGAGGGGCATGTGAGAAATCAGGGGCGGAGGTTGTGGTTTTGCAGCCAAGGAGTGTGTGTGCAAAGTTTGGCATGGATAGGGGCAACGTTGCCGGAGATAAGAGTCTGCAAAAAGCGACCTCATGGTGGCGCTAGAAGACGGGCATGTGAGAAATCAGGGGCGGAGGTTGTGCTTTGCCAACCAAGGAGTGTGTGTGCAAAGTTTGCCATGGATAGGGGCAACGGTGGCGGAGATAAGAGTAGGGCCAAAAATGTGACGTGACGTGACGGACATACGGACTGACTGACAGACAGACGGACAGCCGGTGGAGGTTTTGATAGTAACTGCGACCTGACGGTCAATAAAAGACACACAGTATAATCTTTGTGAGGTACAGTACAATGTAGGCCTACATGCATTTTCTCAAAATCAAAAACCAGAACAAATGTAAAACAAAGATGTATAACTTTTACTGGAGTGACATTGAGGAACAGCCTTGAACAGAAGAAAAGATGATTGATAACTACAAAAAAGCATAAAAGGAGATTGCCTTCTGCATGGATAACTTGTTTATCGTATATTGTATGTACAGCAGTACATGTAAAATGTTGTCTTTGTTCTTGTTTTTTATTTCACCCTTTAGTTTCTCTCTTTCTTTCTTTTCTGTAAAAGGATATGGCGCAATAAACTATTGCTTCAGCCTATATACCTTTTTGGTCAGAAATGTGGTTATTTTCTGACTGGTGCTACTGGAAAGAGCTGTCTGTCTAGTCAGTCTGTGTCTGAGAGCCAGTGTCATCATCGGTAGGCTTCTGGCTTCTAGTATAGCATTCTAACTTTCCAAGAAGAGAAAGGCTGTAGTTTCTATTAACTTGTGGTGGACGGAATGGTTTAGCACCCGTTTCCGAATTGCACCGAGCCACGAAACACACAACAAGTGCAGACAACAAGCATGATAACTATATACTATGTATAATGATATTTATGTGAGCAACCACACTGGATGTTGTTTTTATAGTTGTGGAGCGTCGTAAATTAATGCCCTACTACTTGATCATATTCATACTACAGCGTCACACAAAAGCATCAAAAGTAGCAGATAAAGTAACAGTTTTGGACAGTTTCCACCTGACAGAGAGGATAATTATTCTGAGGAAAGCCAACAGGCCAAAACCTTAATGAAATAATACTGCTTATTGAGCCAGTGTGTCCAGGGGTGGACTGGGCATCTGGCATATCTAGAAGCCAGGGACATGCTGGGCCCCTGATTCAGCCCGGGAAAAAGAGTTGGAGAGGCCCTCATTGCGCGCTCTCTATAGCACTGCTGCTACTCAAAGATTTGCCATTTCAGATCATGACAAGTGACAAGCCAGAGGACCAATTACAGTACATGAGTTATATTTCGTCGTTGTCGGGTGGAAACCTTGTATGTCCAAAACCGTTTGTTTTGTATTTATCATTTTATTTTATTCCCGGCCGTTCGGGAATTGTCCCGCTTTTCCCAATGGCCAGCACGTCCCTGCTAGAAGCCCAATCACAGGCTACTGTGGCCCAGGGGTCCCACCTAGCCTCGCGTAGCCAGGCTTACTCATCTGCGAAGAGAAAAGCCTGGTGACAATATAAGGCAGAGACCGTTCTAGGAGGTGGGGCTGATTTTCCCGGACGTTGTTTTTTTTTCACAGTGTGGTGTTCCTGCAAACGTAATCCCCGCTCGAAAAAATCTGGTCTACGTCTCCTGCTCCGTCAGTTGCGCAGGCAATAAACAACATACAAACAAAGACATTGATTCAGGCGATGTTACACTTAAGAGCGAGTTAAGAGCTACAATCTATTTTTGTTTTTTCGCTGATACAGCGGATACAAGCCCAAAACGCGCCACTGCCTTGACACGTTGTGGGCTTGTAGATCTTCGATGTTTGTTTCCTGCTGGTACAGTCTAGGGCTCTATAGGCCAAGATGCCAGAGACGGATTTATGTCCCAGTCCAGCCCTGAGAGTGTGCGACACTTTCTTTCCCCTTCTTTTTAAGTTTCTTGAAGGTCAGCAAGCAGGGACGTGCTGGGCCCCTGATTCAGCCCGGGAAAAAGAGACGTAGAGGCCCTCATTGCGCGCTATAGAGAGAGATCTCTCTCTATAGTGCTGCTGCTACTCAAAGATTTGCCATTTCAGATCATGACAAGTGACAAGCCAGTGGGCCAATTACATGAGTTATATTTCGTTGTTGTGGGGTGGAAACCTTGTATGTCCAAAACCGTTTGTTTTGTATTTATCATTTTAAAAATGATTTATCTATCTAGGTCGTCCTCAGACGAGCCCTCCATCGTTGTTTCCAGTCATCTCGGTTCTCCATACATCTGGCCAGCTCATTGGTGTTCTGTGTCCCTACGTCTTCCTTGAGTATGTCCACGTATGTTTTTGTGGGACGTCCTCGCGGCCGGTGCCCGTGTGTTGGCTCCCACAGTACCAATTTGCTGGCTGGAAGCTCCTGGTGTCTTTGGCTGTGTCCTGCTAGTCTCATTCTTCTGGTGGCAATTTTCTCGCTTACCTTTGGTATTCCCTCATACAGGCTCTTGTTTGTAACATGTGCACTCCTGTTGATGTTGAGTACTGCACGCAACATTCTAGTGTAGCACCCGTCTAGAGACTTCTGCAGGGTTGGCTTCAGGGTCCAGCATTCACTGCCATAGAGGAGAACAGACTCCACCGTTGCAAAGAAGAAGCTAAGTTTGATTTGGCGGGGGAGGTTAGAGTTCCATACACTGTTCATGCCGTTCAGGGCCCTCCAAGCGAGTGCCTTCCTTACTTTAAGGTCTTTCTCAGTTGAGTCGACCCATGCGCCCAGGTACTTGAAGTCCTTGACTTCCTTCAACACAGCTCCTTCTGTTGTTGTCAGAGGTGAGTGATCAGGTAGGTTATAGGTGATAACCTCAGTTTTCTTAGCGTTTAGCCTGAGACCAACTTTGGCACACTCTATCTCCACCCTGTTCAGGAGTTCTTGTGCTTGTTCCATGCTGTCGGAGAGCAGGCTGATGTCGTCCGCATAGTCCAGGTCTGTCAGAACTACTGCGGGATGCCGTCTTGACCTCCTTGGTGTTAGCGTGAAGCCAAGCTCTTGTTCCCGTCCCCCTATGGCTTTCCTGAGCGCATAATCTAGAACTATGATGAAGAGGTAGGGGGCTAGGGTGTCTCCTTGCATTACCCCAGCTCGGATGTCAAACACCTCACTGCTGCCATCTGGGGTCACCACTTTGGCCCTTGTTTTTGCGTACATGGTCTCGATAGCCCGGAGAATGTTGGGAGGGACATTGTAGGCCTCAAGGATCTTCACCATCTTGCTTCTGTGGATAGAATCAAAAGCCTTTTTGAAGTCAATGAAGCACAGTACAGCTGCTAGGTTGTTCTTTTTCACCTCCTCTATTAATCTCCTTAATGCCAGGATCTGTGCTACGGTTGTTCTCTCCTCTCGAAAACCATTTTGGTTCTCTCTCAGGTGAGGGTCGATGGCATGTCGTATCCTGTTCAGTATCATTCGGTTGAAGACCTTAGCAGTGATACATGTCAGGCTGATGCCTCTGTAGTTGTCTGGCTTTGAGAGGTCTCCAGCTTTAGGCACCGGGATGATATTAGACAGAGACCATATTTCAGGTTGCTTCACTAGTTTAAAAATGATTTAAACTAGTGAAAACAGCCAATCTACAAGCACAGTAGATCGGCTGTTTTCACTACTTTTGTGCGACAGCCTTGTATGATGAAGCAGGGCTTTGCTTTGCGAAAAAAATTACGAATTTGAAACTTGGAGATACAAGGTTTCTGTCCAACAGTGACGATTTCCCGGCCGTTCGGGAAATCGTCCCTCTTTTCCCAATGGCCAGCACGTCCCTGTCAGCAAGTCACCACAACGTTTGGTTAGCGTTACAGTTCCTGCTAAATGTATAGTTACATACATAAATATATAAGTTATAGTTCAAGTGATTGGTGTGGACGGCCCACGAGAGTGTAAAAATGGACCAGTAAAACATGGTTGGGATCTTGCAGTATTTTCACTGCACAGAAAATAACCCGGACCATTGTGTGATTGTCACTGCCGTGTAAACACAGCGGGTTGGGGAGATTTAAGAGAGATAGACCACTGTCCATCAAGATGGTGGTCTAAATGTGGGCCTGCAAAAAAACCTCAATGAAACAAAAAACAAGAGTAACGGCAAAATCCCCATCTGTACGTTTGTTGAAAGGAAAGCAAAAGTTCAACAGTTCACAGCACGGAGCGCTGACTGCTGTCACACGAGGTCAACATGTCGGAAATAACATTGAGGAGTAACACAATTTGACAAGCTTTTATTTATGGTGTGACAGTAATGTGTAGCACTGCAACTATCGATTATCTTCATAGCACTTATTCCATCAATTACTTTATTATTACTATTATTTATTTCTTTTTTGTTCTCTTCTTCTCTTTTTAGTGTTGTTTCCTATACATCATATCAACAAATAGACTCAAAGAAATGCCAATTGATTATTTTTTATAACTGACTAAATTGATTGGTCTAAATTAACC
The DNA here is from genome assembly GCF_963921795.1 of Nannobrachium achirus. Classification (NCBI taxonomy): domain Eukaryota; kingdom Metazoa; phylum Chordata; class Actinopteri; order Myctophiformes; family Myctophidae; genus Nannobrachium; species Nannobrachium achirus. The sequence goes on along the minus strand of NC_137814.1, from coordinate 49,669,565 downwards.
ACTTAAAGGGATAGTTCAACCCCGAAAGGAAATTTTTCTATTGATTACTCGCACTCGTCGCATTCCTAATCCTAACCTAATAATTTGATGATAATAAAGAAGACCCTTTTGTATCCGGTTGTAGCTAGGAGACATAAAGGAGACTCTGAATTCAAGTCTCCATGGGCCGTGTTCGAAAAAAAGTCTTATTTTATATTTCAGCGTAGTGTGAAAATACAGTGAAAATAGCTGATCGTCAAGCTACTGTAACAACGTGTTGCGGTGCAATCCTTTGTGAGCTTGTAGATCTGTTATTTCCTGCATTTCTATGTTTTATTTGATTTAAATCGATATCGTTTTCTTATTGATTCAATTGATTATATCGATTAACTGTTAACAATGTGTTCATAACGCAGAGTGTGTTGATCAGCACGCCACGCAGCAGTTTTTAGTCATTCTCTATATCACGGGTCTTCAACAGGGGGTCTAGGACCCCTAGGGGGTCCTCCAAATCTTTGTGTGATAGAAACTTGTTTTTCCCTTTTTTATATTAAAGGACCTACACCATGAATTTTCACTTTTTCTATTTTAAAAAACTTTTTCTTTTTCAAAAAACTTCTTTTTTTTCTGGAAAAACCACACTAGATGCGCCCCTGAGCAAACAGAGGCCGTTTTGGTATTGCAGCTGGAGAGCCTCATTATAGTAGAGCTAGAACAAACAAAAAGAATGGTCAGAGTGTTTTTTGAGGGTTAAAACCTGTCTAAGACTCAATTTTGAGCATATATTTATACAAAAAATATAGTTTTAAAAGCATGGTGTAGGCCCTTTAACCACTTGAACCCTATCATCCATAGTCTTTGAACTTTAGCCAAAAATAGCAGATCTACAAGCTCATAACGCCTCGCGCTAGCAGACTAAGTACAGTGAAAGGTCAAGTTTATCAAGTGTTGACGGTTCAAGTGGTTAAATCTGAAAACACACATTGACATGAATCCAAAATACACTGATGATCGTGCTGTCAAACAATGATACTACATGTACTCTATGAAAAGGTTGGTGGGGGTCCCTGCTCTCTCTCAACTAAGGGGTCCTTGGCCTAAAAACATTGAAGACCCCTGCTCTATATTATTTGAATGTAAGAAAAGAAATGGGATTTTTACTCGAGTCGTGACTCATAAAAATGTGTCCCTGACTGACCCACAACTGGGTCCCAACCCACTGTTTGGGAAACAGTGCTCTAAAGCAGGTGTCAGTATGGTGAATGTAAACACACTCAAGTCTGAACATGACCTTGTACTCAGGGGCGTCACAAGGGGTAGGAAAGTGGGACTGAGTTACTGGGGCCCAAGGTGGAGGGGCCCTAATAACTTTATCTATTGAAAAATAGCAGATATACAAGCTCACAGCGCGGCACCGAGTGCCGCGCTGCGAGCTTGTAGATCTGCTATTTTTGAAAAGTTGTGAAAATGTGTGAAAATCTTTGAATATATGTATTTTTTAAGCGAACATTTCTAACTCAAACTTTGCTTCTGGGGGGGTCCCTGGAACTAAATATTTTGAGATCGGGGTCCGTGGCCAAATACATATCATCTTGGGGGTCCTTGACATAGGTTTCTTGCACACATTTTCACGATTTTTCAAAAATAGCAGATATACAAGCTCGCAGCGCGGCACTCGGTGCCGCGCTGTGTGCTTGTAGATCTGCTATTTTTCAGTAGTTAACATTCATGGGGGGCCCGCAGTGAATCCTTGTACCCAGGGCCCAGAATTTGGTGTGACGCCCCTGCTTGTACTCGCTGACATTATGCTGTTCTGAAGGCTGTTCACAATCCTACAGTACATATGAGAATCTGTGCATGCATGGGTGCAAGGGAAACTAACTAAACTAAAAGTACATTTACTCAAGTACTGTACTTACAGTAAATGCCATTTTGAGGTACCTTTTCCATCTTTAAATACTTAATACTTCTACTCCACCACATCTCAGAGGCGAATATTGTACTCTTTACTCCACTAAAATTATTTTAAAATTGTAATAACTAAAACTTTTGTAATTGATATTTATATGATCATTACAAAAAATGCACTAAACCATTATACCCTATTCTTTCGTCTATGATCTGTTACTTTACTTTACTAACTGATCTGTTAGGATAGTACTTCTACTTTTACCTTCGTAAAGTATATTTTAATGCCAATACTTTCGTACTTTTACTCACATTTTTAATACAGGTCTTTGTAGAGCAGGGGTGCCCAAAAGGTAGATTGTGATCTACGGTACCAGTAGATCACAAAGGCTGTGCATGTAGACCACATGACATGCTCCTATTTTTTTTAATGTAAACAAAAATATTTATAAACAAAAATCACAAACCTCTTTTTTGTGTATCTGTCATTTGAATTAAGTTCAAGAGGGGCCTCTCAGCTCCCTTCGTGGCTTCTAAAGTAGGCAAACCCCAAACGCAATTTTGTAACCCATTTTTCACCCAGTGCCAATTGCCTAAGCTGTAATCCTGGGCTCTGCTCTCCCTCTGCCAACCTGGGGAGAGCCCCGAACTCATGCTTCCTTCAGTGCATGAGGAGTGAGCGCGTGAATCAAAAAAGCACCCCGGTTTAGTCTGGTTCTTGTAAAGGAGCGCTTGTTTTCGGTGGATACGATGGAGGCGCGCCGTTAAAGTGGACTTGAGCCACGTGAGACACCGCCGAGCTTATATATTATGTATTTTTTAGAGCGAACATGCGTCAGCCAAATGTTAGACTTCTGACATTTGGCTGGCACACGTTACTGTATTTCTGAATACAGAGATATACAATAAGGTCAGGGTTCCACAGCTGCCTCTGTGTCTAATTCCCTTTTGTCACGGGTATCCAATAGCCTTCATTATTAGCATTCAAAATCCTATCTGCTCTGAACTGATGCTACTTAAAGACTGCCAAGAATGTACCAGTAATTTGGTTTCTCATCATGTTTAAACCTTTAATTGGCTTTATAGCCTTTATTTATTTATTCAATAGTGAACAGAGGATAGCGTCAGGAAACGGGGAGAAAGAGCAAATGTTCCGGCGGGAAATCAAAGCGGGGACTCACTCATCATCAGGACATTTTGCGCCCATGTGACGTGCACCAGAAATAACATGGTTTGTCATTGATGGATTTGAAAAATATTCTGGGATTGATTTCCTTGGCCTGCTGCATGTTGCGAACCAGGGACATGCTGGCCATTGGGAAAGCGGGACAACTCCCAAACGGCCGGTTCATTCCCGGCCGGTCCAGGCCGGCCATTAGGAAAAAAATAAAAATAAAATGTCAGCCTTCGTTCCATTTTGGGGGCTGGGCGGCCAACAAAGTAAATCGTCACTGTCGGGCAGAAACCTTGTATCTCCAAGTTTCAAATGTATAAATTTCTTCGCAAAGCAAAGCCCTGTTTCATCATATAAGGCCGTTGCACAAAAGTAGTGAAACAGCAGATCTACAAGCACTTGTAAATACAAAACAAACGGTTTTGGACATACATGGTTTCCACCCGACAACGACGAAATATAACTCATGTACAGTAATTGGCCCACTGGCTTGTCACTTGTCATGATCTGAAATGGCAAGTCTTTGAGTAGCAGCAGCGCTATAGAGAGAGATCTCTCTCTATAGCGCGCAATGAGGGCCTCTCCAACTCTTTTTCCTGGGCTGAATCAGGGGCCCAGCACGTCCCTGTGGCGTACACGAGACATTTAATGCTGATCGTTGTAGTTTTTGTGAGATTAACCCGTGGACACAGATAGCCAGACAAAACAATATCCCTCCTGCCGAATGTGTCACAGCGAGGCCCCTGTGGATTGATTCTTTTATTTTTCATGTTTGGCATGAAAGCACAGTGTTGCTATGTCTCGCAGTAGCAGATGATTAGAGAGATATTATCCGTTGCTGCAGGGGTCATCGTCATGTGGCCTTGTGGTGGTTATTTTTGTCAAAATTAAATTTTGACAAAGAGCTAGCCCTGAAGATCTGAAGAGTGGAATCAAATGCATGGACCCTTTGGTTCCATTTGTACACTGTCAGAGTTAAAACCATGCAAATGCAACATTTGAGAACCACTAGTATAGTACTAGTTGGACTCCTAATATGCCATATTCTCGTATAGTAAATAAGTGTCATACTGTACATATTCTAAAGAAAACCTGGAGACTAGACATTCGGTCATTGAGTATCAAAATTTAAAAAATATTGGTGTGTAAAAAAGAAAATCTAAAATTTACCACGGATAAGACCAAGTCTTTGCCACAGATACATTTGTGCGTGTATGTTGATAACCCCGGCGTCACTGGAATCCATGAAGTAAAATGACCTTAGGGATTGACTTCCTTGGCCTGCTGGTACAGCAGAGTGACTCAGAGCCTCTGCTTGGAGACCACATCTCCCCAAGCCGAGTGGGGATTCCCCCTAAAGGCTAGTGGATGAAATGTTCTAGCCAGAGGGGGATTTACCTACACTATAGGCTAGACACTAGCCCCGAACATCTTATCCACTAGCTGCAGGTGGATAGGATGTTTGGATTTATCCCTTCCCACTTCTAAAAGTGCTCTTGTTTAAATGAAAAAAGGGAACTCTATGTTATTCCTACAGTTGAAATTGCATTAGAATTAGCCTATTGCTTAAGATCAGACTTCACTATTTGTTTTTTGTCAAGCAACATGCAACAAATGCACTATATTAGGCTATTGCCCTCTTCAAGAGCTGTTCACATTTCAGTGAACAAAGTGGTAAATCTGATGTCTTTACCTTCAAATTAGTAACATTTTATAATCTATAATAACATCTCAAATTTATATAGCGCTTTTCTGAGTACCCAAAGACGCTTTACATGGGGCAGAAAGGAACAAAATAAGCAGCTTTATAAAGATTTAAAAAAAAACACTGAGACTAAGGAATAAAACCTACTGTAGCTTAGATGGGGAAAGCAATATGAAAGAGGTGGATTTTGAGGTCGGTTGTGAAGGTTTGGATGGTGGGGGCACCTCTGAGGGTTTTGGGGAGTGCATTCCAGAGGGTTGGGGCAGCAAAATCAAAAGCTCTGTCGCCCCAGGTACATTTTTTTGGTCTTGCATGGGACAACAAGGAGGTTTGCGTCACCAGACCTGAGGGAGCGGGAGGGGGCATAGGGTTCCATCTATGTTTTATAGTAGAAATATTGAGCAATACAGTGAACAGTGTTCCCACAGATTAGATGTATCCAGACTTTTTTTGAAAATATGATAACTAATAACTAACTGATAACTAACTAATGACTATAGTGTAGGTGCATAAACCCTATATCTCTCTGAAAGGCTTCAGTCAGAGAACTCCACTGTACCTCCCCCTCCCCTCACGGTTGCTTATATTCATATTCACATGTTTCAGCAGGTCTGTGGCGATGACACAATATTGTATTGACTTTTGACACGCATGACATGTTGCCTAATTTTTGTTTAGTGGAGTTAAACATCTCATACCCTGCATGCACTCACTGCGTGTGACGTATTTCTTGGCATGACTGTGTGTGTGTGTGTGTGTGTGTGTGTGTGTGTGTGTGTGTGTGTGTGTGTGTGTGTGTGTGTGTGTGTGTGTGTGTGTGTGTGTGTGTGTGTGTCTAAAGATTGGAGGGAGAGGGGTGGACTGAGAGGCAGTTCCTATTAATTATTTGCTACTACATTCATTTTTTAGTTTAGCTTATTCAGCAGAATTAGCACACACATTCAAGTGCATGAGAAAAACATATATAATATTGACTTATGCCCTATTATTCATTGTAGCCTTCAAGGAATAGGCTACAATGAATAATCGCTTCTTGGCCTTTTGGCTAAGATCAAGCTTATCTGGGGAACAGATGAGGGGGAGATTAGTTGAATATCGAGAGGTGGATTTGAACTTGGATTTGAGGTGACTTTCGAACTTGGGCCAGAGAGACTAACATCGATGAGGGTCCAGAAAATCGGAATGAAGCACAGCTACATTTCATTTGGAGCAAGAAAGGTGGTATGATGATGGAGAGAGAGAGAGATTTGCAAAGGACATCCTGATGGGCCTTTTCTGGCTGGAGGTGGAAGAGGTCCTTACAGGACAATCCGCTCGAAAGAGCATTTGATGTGACCTTTTGCACGAAAGAGAAAACTTGGGGGGTGGCTGGATTGTATTGATTAGGTTGACTGTGATTAGGTTTTCTTGTTTTGATCTATTTATGCAAGGTCACGAATGCTATGAATGTATGTTCTATGTGATTGTATAGGCCTACTGGACATTTCTTTTTTTACAAAATAAAATCTATATTTTGGTATGGTCACTATTGTGAATGAAACGTTTATTCTTTACATAACATTTCTATGGTGAGAACTAACTGGCCGAATGGAGGTGAGGTCCTGTTCACAGTGTGATGGGGTTCAGTTCGGGCTCTCGCTTATGGAAACAATAGCTCTAACATTTCATAATAACATGGTGTTGTATTTGGCCCGCTCTCACAGCTCTCACTTGCAAAAGAGGTTTCATACCTCAATGTGACTCTCCTGGTTAGATAAAGGTTTCATACATACTGTGCAAACATATTTCACAGCTACGCCACTGACACTGGAAAACAGCCAGTTGTTCTCAGCCTATATTATACAAGCCCTTTGTGCTAGTACCTAGTCTTCTTTGGGTTAGTCGAGGCAGTGTGACATACTGGGTCTTTTCAGGCCAGGATCAATGTGGTTCAAGGTTAAGTACACACAAAGACTGCATGCCAGCTGGTATTAACCTATACATACATACAACAACATGCCATACTGTACATTGAACGTCATAATCCCTTTGCTTGTAAACGAGAAAACAGTATGAAGTTCAAAGTACATTTGCTTGAGTACGGAACGTAAGTAATCTGTACTTTACTTTAGTATTTGTTGTTTTGGATACTTTCACTGCACTGCATTTCAACAACGAATGTTGTACTCTACAACAGGAAGGGAAAAGGTACAGCACAGAAAGCATATACAATCACTGCAATTAAATTATTTGATATATGTGTGATATGGATGTATATGTATGTATGTGTGTGTGTGTATATATAGGATTTTTTAACAATTTGAAGAGCATATTTTCGTAAAGTAGTATTGTTTCCACTTCCAGCACAGAAGTCAGTGAGTAATTATTTAATTACAGATAAAAGGGGTGGGAGTTTTTAAATTCTACTTTGTCTCACTCCTTTCCGAATATATTTAGATTACTTTCTCTCTTTTTTAGATCACTTTCTTTCTTCTTTTTTTTTGTTGTTGTTATATATATATATATATATATATATATATATATACATTTTTTTTTTTTTTTTTTTTTTTGGGGGCTTTTTATGCCTTTATTCGATAGGACAGTAGACTGACAGGAAATGGGGAGAGAGATGGGGAATGACATGCGGCAAAGGTCGTCCGGATCGGGAATCGAACCGGCGACGCCAGCAGGCATCATAGCTTAGTATATGGTACGCGCCTTGACCACCAGGCCAGCGGGCGCCCCTTGTTGTTATATTTAATCTGACATTCAGCTAAGTGTTTTCTTTGTGATTTCGAAGAACGCAAGACTATTGTTGTTATGTTTTATCATAACAATAGTTGACGATATTTCTATAACACTCCCCTCCCTGTTATGCTAAGTTGCAACATGCAAATTTCCTACAATAACCTGTAAAACAGGCACTTGCATAGACATCCTTTTATCCGTCAGTAAAAAATGCCCTCTCCAGACCATGAATGTAGTTTTTCTTTGTGATTTCGAAGAACATAAGACTATTGTTGTTATGTTTTATCATAACAATAGTTGACGATATTTCTATAACACTCCCCTCCCTGTTGCAACATGCAAATTTCCTACAATAATAATAACCTGTAAAACAGGCACTTGCATAGACATCCTTTTATCCGTCAGTACAAAATGCCCTCTCCAGACCATGAATGTAGTTTTTACTATGGTGAAAGAAATTCAAATGCCCCTTTCCATGTCATACCTGAAGGCAGCATTCAAGAGAATTGCCTTGTCCAAACTCTCCTGAACTTGAATGCAGTTGAAAGAATTGCCCCCTCTGTGTAGAAATCCATGCCACATCTTCAGTATTTGACTTGATTATGCTTAGTTCAGTGTGGTATCAAGCACCAAAATAGCCGACCTCCAAGCTCACAACGCGTCGCAGGACAACGCGTTGTGAGCTTGGAGGTTGGCTATTTTCGGGGGGAAAAAAACTTTTAGAAATGTCAGCCCCTGCCTCTCTAACATTCTCTGCACGTCCCTGCTGTAAAAAGGGATCCATTGACAAGAGAGTTCTCTTATCATCTACTTTTCATTGGGGAAACCCACAGACTTTCACTTTCAAAATGTTTCAGTGTGATGAAGGAGTAGGGGCATTATTTTACTGAAAAAAAAACATACAAAAGTTGAAATGTGGAGTATGTGTCCGATGACACCAACGATATTCAACTTCAAGTGCATTACTCCCAAAACCCACATTCTTCTGTCTTTGTAGTGCTATCTGTGTTAGAGTTCAGCTGGCGGGGTTTCGTCTTTTCTTTCTCCAAGCTCGTATTTTACAAACATGAACTATGACCCCCCCTGTCAGACAACCATGCGTCCGAGTCATGTTTTGGGACGGACACGTCGATAGCATGCATGCGTCTGTGCAGTGCTGGAAGAAGTACTCATATGTTTTACTTAAGAAAAAGTAGTAATACCAGCATATCGTTGGTGTCTGGTAGAAACCATCGCCATATTTTGACTTTTTGCGCGTGTTATTATTAATTTAACGCCCTACTTGATCATACTACAGCGTCACACAAAAGTATCAAAAGTAGCTGGTCTACAAGCTCAAAAAGCGATTTGAGCTTGTCGATCTGCTACTTTGGCTGTTTTTGAGTTTGAATCCTGAAAAGTAACAGTTTTTGGAGGTTTCCACCCAACAGAGACGATAATAATTATACAAATACTATTACTCTAGTACAAGTACATTATTTGCCTCTAAGCGGAGTAGAAGTTTAAGTGTATACAAAATGGTACACGGCTACAGTAGCCTACAACTTGAGTAGACCAGTGCGACTTTCCACCAGTGCGTCTGCATGTGTCTGTCCGGACCTGGGTCAATGGACATGATGAATGGGGAAGTGTAAGATAACACTCTCTTAACAGCACGTTCTTGGAATAACTGACCATGACACAGCAGTGGAGAGCCAGGACATGTCCTCCACCGTGTTGATAAACACACTTTTGCGCCGCTGTACAGTTTACAATGAAATTAATCTATAACCCCCTAAACCCATTGGTTCTCATGCTTTTCTGGAAAAGGGCCTCCTTGAAGCCAGAGCTAACAAGCTGCAGAGATCAAGATGCTAGACTAAGCCCTCTAAGGCCCAAATATAGAAATTCTTGAAATAAAAAATTGAAAAAAATCAGATGGTGTTGTAGGAGTCCTAATAAGAGGAAAATATAATGTTTTTTTCAAAAAAATGTTTTTGTAAGGTTTTATAGCCATAAATCATAAATCATAAATCATGCTCTAATTTACATATGGGGGATATTTTTCACAATAATAACATATGTACATGTTCAAGACATTCTAATGATCACCAAAAAAAATAGTACAGGCATTTTACTTATGTTTTTGTGAGGAATAGCTTCCATGAAAAAGTGAGATGTTGTTCGTCAAAACTCTGGAATGTCAGCGGGTGTGGCGGGTGTGAATGTCAGCCCCTGTGGGGGGTATTTATATGCAAATATTGTGGCCAATGGCATTGTAATACTAAACAATAGAATCCAATGGTGATATTTAGGTGGTAGGGGGAGCTAAAATAAAACGATTTAAACCTTTTTTTGGATAAAATACAAACGTTGTAATATTACAACAGTGGGCCTTAGAGGGCTAGGAAGGTGTGGAGAGAGCACTGATTCAGTCCAGAGTCCAGAGTATGGGCACAAAGATCTGCCCAATGGGCACTCCAACATATATGGGCATAAAGATATGCCCAACGGGCACTCCAACATTACTTCTCCTACATTCAAATCCTCAGATCCCCTATATAAAGATTTGGGAGAACATACTACAAAAGATTCCATGTGGGTGTTATTGTTATTTATATCAGGTCACACTTGTTGGTGGTGATGTCACCAAGAACGCTGCTCCTCATTGGCTAAAGGCCCTGCCTTTGTACTGTTTGTATTTCTTCTTCTTTTTTCTCTTTTTTCTTTCTTCTTTTTTTTTTTTTTTTTTTTTTTTTTTTAGGAGAATAAACTTGACCTATAAAGTTTTGGTATAACATACTGGTCTTGCCTTTCAGCGAGCCCACAATAATTTACACAACACTGATGATGGTTGCTGTGGCTTCAACAAATCATTATCCAAGGCGCTTTACAGAGATTACACACACATTCGTACACCGATGGCAGAGGAAACCATGCAAGGCATCAACCTGCTTATCAGGAGCACTTACGGGTTTAGTGTCTTGCTCAAAGACACTTCGACACTAACACTGGGGGAGCCCGGGATTGAACTGAGAACCCTCCAGTTCCCAAGCGACCCCTCAGCCACTGCCACGCGTTAGGGCTAATACCAACAACCTCTAATAAATACCATACCTCAATGAGAATTATCAAGGTGGAACATAACCTTTGCAAACACAACCAAAAGTGTACATAGGCTAACCTAATAAAGGACTTTGTTTTTTATCTTTCACTGTCCTGTGTGTTGCTTAGGTTTGAAGATAGAGGACCTTAGGTGACCTTGACGTGGCCTACTTCCCAGCAGCTCAGTAGGGGTAACAGGTTTATCCTGTTAAAAAAAAGGTGATCTTGTCTGTCTCTGTATAAACAGGACTTCCAAGGCAGGGGAAATTGTTTGTCCTCAACTGCGCCCTGAAAGAAAGTCACAGCTTTTTTAGAGAGGTTCTCAACCTGAGGGCCGGGCCCCACTGTTGGGACGTGAGTATACTGTGAAATTGGGCCCCCATATAATTGGTAAACCACAAATATTTTAATCATAATATAGCAATAATATTGAACAATGATGTCATGGTATTTAGAGCGGTGCTCCTGGAACAGGAGCTATAGCTTCAACATCTGGCTTTGTCCGGTCAAAAACAGAGGGGAAAACCTGTTGAAAAATGTCAGGGGCTTAAGTAAACTGAAGCACGGCTACATCAGGCCTAGATATGGCCTAGATATTTTCTTATCGTTGAATAAGATCTTTCCGCTATTCCATGCTGGTACCATAGGAGAGATAACAGCCAAAAGTTTACCAAAATAACCATTCTTCTGCATTCTCTAATTGTGTAGACTTCTTGTGAAATTAGGTAATGCAGGTGTTTAACAATAATTTAACTCTCGAGAGTGTTTGGTTTCATTTTACACTCTCAAGAGATGAAGATCTACAGTATAAGGTGTCTATTTGGTTACCAACTCTCCATCGTTTAACTGGGGACCAGCTGGAACACCCCTCAAGGACCACTGGTGGTCCCCGGACCACTGCCACTGCTTTAGATGGTGGACGTCTGACACAGACCCGTTTATTACAGTAAGTGACTTAATTTGTTGGAGCCTGAACCCCTGTTCTTCTCTCTGCACTGCGACCACAGAGCGCATCCTGTCTCAGAAGGATGTGAAGACGATGAAAACCCACAGAAAGTAGAAGCACTAAAGATAACAACGGGAGGAAACAAACATCTACAAATAGAAATGTGGGTTGCCATGGTCACCTGAACGTCTGTTAGTCTGAAGCCTGTGATGAACCGTCGATACTGCAGCTGCACACAGGAACAAGTACACTGATTTCTTTGATTAGGTTTTTTTTTTACACGTTTTACAAGTAGCAATATACACCACAATGAAAGAAAATAATCTGTTGCAAGTAAAAGTCCTGCTGCAGTCAAAATGTTACTCACAAGTCAAAGTACAAAAGCCTGAAATGGTTAACTCTTAGAGACCTGCAGATGCATGAGGTAAAAAAAATCAACAACAACCCAATAATCCAGATGTTTTAATTTGATATGATGTGGCATAGGGCAGCACAATATACTGTAGACGCTTTGAAAATGTATCATCATTGAAGTATCAACAAGCACACTATACAAAAGCAATATACATAAAATTCAACAATCCAGGTAAGGAGGTTTTAAAGGGAGCAGTGAGAAACTGTATTAATTGCTAAATTGGTGCATGTATATATATTCAGCGTCAACAGCAGCTGTAGCCAGGTGTAACGTTTTCAGCAAAATCATGTTGTTGGAATAGAAATATACAGTGATACATTTCCGTCTTCTTCTATTTGTTGTATGCGAATACAGTAGGCTATTCAGTGTCTGGCTTCTATGTATATGCATATTTACCGAATCATATCATCATCGTAATATTTGTACAATCTTTGTAGAGCCCTAATGTGGCAAATTACATATACAGTACTGCTTGTTGTAAGTCCTTAAAATGACGAAACGTGTAGTACAGTAGTTCTAGTAGGTCGATGGACTTTTGCTTTCCTCATATCATGGACCTACAGTACCTGAGGATTATAGCAGTAAAGCACTTGACACTTGCCGATCTGCACCTTGCACTCATGTGCAACGCACTGATACTCTTCTTGCTCTAATGTTATGAACAGTATATATACGTACCAGCTGCTATGCTCACACACCTTATTTTTAAACCTCATGCATATGCTATGTGTAAATATATAGATACTGTACCTGGGCTCTTTTTTTGACAAACCTGCATGTGGCAATAAAGATTCTGATTCTGATGAGAATATGTCTAATTGAATTCTGAAGTCTTGTCTCTTTTGTTCATCAGAAATTGCAAAGACAAATGAACTGGTGGTGGACTACTGGCAGAGCAAGAGGACATCAAAACAAGGGATGCCAACAAACTGAATAGATAGTGAGGCTCCGTAGCCAGAGTTAAACTAGACAATGTTGTTGTCTATGATGATAATAATAATAGTTACCTATTTCCTCCCTCAAGGGAAATTCAGTATTTTCAGCCCCACCCAAATGATTCGCTGCCCACAAGGAGCGCGTGAGCAATTAGGGGTTAAGAGTCTTGCTCAGGGACACACATCAACATTGCTACCCTGGCCTGGAATCGAACCTGGGACAACCAGGGGTTCTGGTTCCCCATGATGCTGAATCCCTCATGCCTCTCATCCCTGAAGCATCGAATACTTAGGATCTGTTGTTGAATATTTTATTACTTTGGTACTGTAAGTATATTTTGATGCGAATACCTTTTTGAGTATTTCTACATTGTGGTATTGTTACTTTGACTTATACAAGATCTGTGAGCTGGTGAGATGAGCAGCACATTCATTCAGCCACTCGCCCCTCCTCAGCACACCAGTAGTCAGGCTCCACCAGCAAGCTTGACCTCCATATGAGAACTTAACCCTTTTTGTGCCTATCCCGAACAAGTTCGGCTTTATTTCAATCCAATACAATATTTTATTTGCTATTTTACTTACCCCGAGCTGCTTGGAGCAACGTGGGTGGTCCTTGCTCGTCCAGCGCTAGCCAACGAGAGACGCTAGATGGTCCGACAATTTATTCCATTGAAAATGGTTTAAAATAAAGTTTAGAGCCCCCCAAAAAAACCTCAATCTATACTGTTGGCGGCGCGACGTATTCCGGGGTGCCTATCCCGAAGTAGTCCGGGATATTTAATAAAATGAATTATTTAATCGGAGGCCTCAACGAAGCCCTGGTCTAAACGTCCATCCATGGTCCGGGCCAACACTCGGCCATACACGGGCCGTAGTCGCGCTAACGGCCGCATCGCGCCGCCCACTCCAATAATAAATCACATCTTTAGACAGGATTTTCTCCGGATTGTGTTCCCAGACCCAAAGAGAAAGTTTTTTGCTACTGAAATAGCTTTAGATCGGGCTTCTAAAGGGGTTAGCATTTTGGCTACGTGTCAGCTAGCTTCCTCCTCTCGTCCCACATAGCATTGGCTGGAGTGAAATCCCAAGGCACTTGGGACAGTGTCGACGGAAGCTAGAGCGAAGGTCTATAGAGAGATTTCTGGCACTCTAGCGGCCACTTGTGGCCCGGGGCACTGTATGAGTTAAAAACCCAAACTGTCTGTTCTGTTAGACAGAAGGTGCACCTTTGCACCTTATGTCTAACCTCATGTACAATATAACTGCTGCTTTTTATGTTATAACAGATATCTTAGATTTGACATTATAACATGTTTCTTTCGGACTCGTCTCAGTGCTCTCCCGCTCTCGCAATGCGTTTCGAGCTTGTGGATCTGCAACCTTTGCTACTTTTGAATTTGAAAGTAACAGTTTTGGACATATGACGTTTCCACCCAACAGAGATATAGTGTTACACAACATAGTCTGTGATGTATAACATGGGTTTTGCACCCCCTGAGTGTTAATTGTACAAATGGAGTTTGGTTCCATTCTCAGCATTAAATTAAACTCAGGATTATGCTGTGTAGGCTGCTTTAAAAAGTACCCTATTTCAGCTGCTAGTTACCGTAGATCATGGGTCTTCAACAGGGGGTCCGGGATCCCTAGGGGGTCCTCAGAGTTACTACAGGGGGTCCTCCAAATCTTCCAATCCTTTTTATATTAACAACTTGAACCCAATGTCCATATTCTGAGAACTGTAGCCAAACATAGCAGATCTACAAGCTCACAACGCCTTGCTCTGCAAGGCGTTGTGAGCTTGTAGATCAGCTATTTACGGCAAAGAGGTTTGGTGTAGAGAGGGAAAAGAGCAGACTAAGTACAGAGTAAAAGGTCAAGTTTATTAGGTAATGACAGCTCAAGTGGTTAAATATCTGAAAACACAAATTGACATGAATCCAAAATACACTGACGATTGTGCTGTCAAACGACAAAACTATATGGAATCTATGAGAAGGTTGTGGGGTCCCCGCTTCATCTCTCTCTCAACTAAGGGGTCCTTGGCCTAAAAACGTTGAAGACCCCTGCCCTATATCAACATTTTAATCAGTATTGCAATCCCTGAGCATCGAATAATTAATTCATAATAGGCACACTTGACCTTTCTTGACCATAATGTGTGGCTGGCAATGGTTTAATGCCAGCGGCACTCTACTACAATCAGTGTGTCATTTGATATGCAAAGTCATCCATAGAATCTTAAAGTTACTGTATAAGTATTGTACAATGATTATGAATTCAGCTCCAATTGCAACTTAATTTAAAAGGATAGATCAACAGAGCGTTAGAGCGATAGATAGAAAATAAATAAATAATCAAAATGTTCACAAAAACTTCCATATCCTATTTTTCAAAAATGTTCATAAATAGCAGATGTGCAAGCTTGCAGTGCAGCACAGAGTGACGTGCTGTAGGCCAAGTGCTGAAATAAACACGAGGTGTTAATCTGAACAGAACTTTGCATTCACCATTAAAACAAATGAAATAGGCCTATTCCGTTGCAAATTGCACAATCTGATTCCTAACAATGAACTAGGCTACTAGGCTATGTTATGAATATGATCCTGATAAATGGAATGCACCTCCAGACAGTCCAGATGCAAAGGCTCGTCAGTCACTAAAACAACAAGACAAATTCCAATGACAGTGTAATAAACTAAATAAAAGTTAAGTCAACAACAAAAACCTAGGTCTAATGATCAACATGGACAGAAGATTATTATGTCCACAGTCCACCACGGCATTCGAGTAATTCAGTCAACAACAACTGCGGCTGCTGCGCGGCCCCTTATACAAGTTCAGCCCGTGAACGCGCTCACATTCTCCACGGTGTGTAATATATAACAGTCAGGTGACCTTGTACTTGGACCGTTCCACTGGCGAAGGGAGGGGTGACACTCTCTGAATAAATCACATTAACGGATCTAAATGGGTTTATTTTACATTTATTTACATCTGGGTCATTGATACATATTGTTTAATTTGTTCTGTGTTCGTCCACCCGTCTCTGACAGGCTCACAGCCCACGCGAAGAGGAGCAGGAGAGGAGTGAACCTCCCTGCTCCGGTTGGAATGGTTTGCCCCTCTAGTGAAATTCCGAGAATTAAGCCTTGGTGTTTCTCAGAAGTGGATTCTCAGAACTGGTGATGCACGAAGTTTCCAGGAAACTTTTACAAGGTAGCTTTTTTCCCTTCTAAGTTCTCAGTATTTATTCCTGAAAGTTCTGAAGCGCGCATGCTGTGGCAGCGTTTCTTTTGGCACGTTTTATGGGGCTATAGATTTATAATTTAAATGCTTTTTTCAAAATAATGCTTTATTCAAAATCAAATAAAGATAATCCTTGAACACTTGAGATGTTTTACTGCTGCAAACTGACCCATAGCGGGTCGGGATGGACTTGTGTTCAGTTGATCGAGTCGGATACTGAGTTTTGTATTGTAATGTTCATGTGTTGTGTCGGGCAGGGGAGGCTAAACTCGTGGCTGTTAGACTATTATGAATGTTATTGAAGCTACAGGTTTTGGCAGCAGTGATTTGTCTGGTTATTGCTGGATGTTATAGCATGTACAGGGTAGTTTTGCATCAGTTTAACGGCTGTAACGTGTGTTTGGTTGAGTTTAGAACAGTGGTGGTGGATGGTGGTTCAAACAGGAGCAGCCTGTCCTCCGTGGCAGTTAGACTAACAGACCACAAACTGTACTTTTTTCGCGTTGCGCATTTTCTCCTCTCCCCTTCCCCCGGTTTCTAAACCGTTCAAATATTAATCACCATAGTTTTCACTGTAGATATGAAAATATATTGACTATTTTATTTTTTATCGACGGTTCTTAAAAACCTCGTGTAACAAAACTGTGGGGCGTTTCTGGAATCTGCTTTTCATTGGTCTAAAAAAAAGAAGCTAAATGTTAAAACTTGAGAGGACTTGTTGTCCTATTATTCACCATGTTGTCTACGTGACTGACCGAGACCCTCCTTTGAAAGCTCACACTTTAACATCTGTTTGGCATAGTTTTGATATTTTGGGTTTATAAATAACTGTAACTGGGAGAGCACACCTTATTAGCGTGGCTGGCGTGGTGTGAGTGCGTGCGGGTGTGTGTGTGTGTGTGTGTGTGTGTGTGTGTGTGTGTGTGTGCGTGCGTGCGTGTGTGTGTGTGTGTGTGTAGAGTAAATAAGGTGTGTTCTACTTATATCGCGGAACAGGAAACCTCTTAGCAGCAGCAACATAATCCTCGGTGCGCTCAAGACGGAATGTGCTAAATGCCAGACACGTTTCCACACTGCAGGCCGCAGCGCTGTACGGCAGCTTGCTTTAAGTTGTCCGTTTGTTTAAGACGAGTGGTAAAAAGAAAAGAAAAAAAATCTGTATGCGAAATGTATAACATCAAGCCCTATAAAAATATTTATAAAAAATAATAATACAATAAATAAATATAAGGGATAATAAAAATTACAAACACGCAATAAAAATAATTATATAGCCTATATATACCTCATAAAAATGACGTAGGTCTACATACAATAAAAATGAAGTAGGCCTATTTATGTGGAAGTTGCATTGTGAATGAATGTAATATCCTGCTTGTGGTAAAGAATTGCGGTAGACTGTCTAGTCTACAGGTGTATTTTAAAAAAAAGGAAAGAAAACACTTTATTACATTCGTGGTTAACTGCCGAATCCCCTCCAACAGGCTATAACTTGGATCACCACAAATAGCCTATTACAGCGCTGTTGACTGATTATATGTAATTACTTTGTTATTAAAGCCCCATATTGAGTGAAACCTAGCCGAATGGCGCCGCCTGCCGATAGAGTACAGCCATTGCACTCGTCAAGTTCAAGTCTAATTAATTGCATTAAGTAGCTAATATATGTCACATTTGACATGATGAAAGCTTGTGAAAATCAAAAGGTAGGCTCAATTTCTTTGTTTTTAACCCCCTATTGTGGCCCAATACAATCCCATAGCTCAAGCAGTGGTTTCCAAACGTTTTGGCTCAAGACCCAAAAGAGAAATTAAATTGCCTGTGACCCAGACTAGTGAAAATAGCAGATCTACAACTTAAGTTCACAACATGATGCTTGGCGCCGCATTGTGAACTTTAAGATTGTCTATTTTCACTTCTTCTCAAACACTAATTTATGGAATTTCTTAGATTTTTCTTTTATTTATTCATGATGAAATTACCTTAGAAAATCGTTAATTTTAAATAATTAAAAACTAAATGTAGGAAACAAAAATAAAATAAACAACACCAGCATTTGGGAACCAGTGCTCTACATCTCATGCATAGGGCCTTAATATAGGGAAGAGGTGGTCTTTTTGAGCCACAACATGCAATTTCAACCAGCCTGTAAACATATTTATTATGTTCATTGTATAATGTATTTCAGATTGTGACATCATGGCCTCTATGGCAGATGGCTGCATACAGTTTACGCGCCACGCAGGCGACGTCCTGCTCAACTTCAACCGCCTGCGCAGCAGGGACATCCTCACCGACGTCACCGTCCAGGTGGACGGGCGGTGTTTCAGCGCTCACAAGACCATTCTGGTGGCCTGCAGGTGTGTGTGCAGATGTTAGCATTTTGACAGCCATATTAGTTTTAATTAAAGCAGTGGTTCTCAAACTTTGACATTTCAAGGTCTCCCCTTAACTTTGACCGTGTACAACGGGTCCATTTGGTTCCATTTGTATACTGTCAAAGTTACAGACTTGTAAGGGTCAATTTAGACCCCCATAAAGGAACCTAGAGAGTCCTCAAAATACACTTTGAGAACCACTGAATTAAACTATATTACTGCCATGGCTTTTTCCTATTGTTTCAAATGTTGCCCTAAAATCATGCAAATCGGAACACAGTAGGTCTACACTCATGTCATCAACACGCATCTGTGCCATATAGCGCCACCATCAGGCCGTTTTTTTCAAACACATTTTTGGACACTGCTCCTACAGATTTTGCCCTAAAGTCACGCAAATCGGTACACGGTAGCTCTACACTCATGTCATCAACATGCATCTGTCCCATATAGAGCCACCATCAGCCGGATTTTTTCAAACACATTTGTGGACACTGCTCCTACAGATTTTACCCTAAAATCACACAAAGCGGTACACAGTATGTCTACAGTCATGTCATCAACATGGATCTGTCCCATGTCCCACCATCAGGCCGATTTTTACATGCGACCTGACGGTCGCTTATCTCCCGATTAGGGAGTCTTACTGGTGTATACACAGGGGGTTCCAGTCGCGGCCGACGAACGTCTTTTCTTTCATGCGGAAGAAGAAAAAATATGACCGCGATGATGCCCTGACTACATTATTTCGCGAGGCATCATATAGGAAACGGAGTCTTTTCCCTCACTCCCACCCGCGGTAGAGCGCTGGCTATTGGTTACCATGGTAACCAGTGTTAACGGTCCTGTGGCACTCCTCGAACCTGGGACCTCTTGTTTCCCCAGGCGGCCTCTCTCTCCCCATTCAACTAAACGTTTGTTGTTCCAATTATCCAGAAGTATAATCGCTTGCCAATGAAAAGAAGTGAACACAAGTTTGAACACTTTGTTTCTTGTTTGCTTGTTGTTTTTTTGGGGGGGTTACAGTGGCTTCTTTTACTCCATGTTCGCGGACCCCGAGAAGGCCAACCTCAACGTGATCAGCCTGGACCCCAAGGTGGACGCCGAGGGCTTCTCCGTGCTGCTGGAGTTCATGTACACCTCCTGCCTGAACCTCAACGACAGCCTGGCACTGGACACCATGAACACCGCCGTCTACCTCCAGATGGAGCATGTGGTGGACACCTGCCACAGGTTCATTAAAAACAGGTGATTGCGATGATGAAGTTAACTCGTGGCTGATGACAGTGGTGCGCTGTGAACCTTTTAGCTAGTGGAGCAGTCGCGCACATGTGCAGGCGCATGTGCATTGTGCAGGCGCATGTGCACACACTTGTGAGCGATCGCCGATTGAAATAACCTCTTTAATATGTAGGCCTATATTCAGGGTTCCCACGGTCATGAAATTCCTGGAAATATTTTGAAATTAGAAAAATATCTTTCCAGTACTGGAAAAGTTTTGGAATTGATCAAGGGTCCTGGGAGGTCCTGGAAAAAATAGCTATGCATTGTCTTTGGTTATTGATTTTGTTAATACTAATAATAATAATTGTGAAAATAGCCGATCTACATGCTCACAACGCCTCGCAACGCGAGGCGTTGTGAGCATGTAGATCTGCTATTTTCACAATAGAAACGTGTATTCCTCAACTCTCAGTGCTCGTCAGGGTGCCGGGTCCCCAGTTAAAATATGATTATTTCGGGGGTCACAGCCTGAAAAGGTTGAGAACCACTGGCATACACTACCTGTCTTTGGGCATTGTGCATAGGGGTAAGCGACTTGTTATTGAGCTGAATTATTGTTATATAGTCCTGAAAATTGGGTTAAATATTCTGGAAAAGTTTTGGAAAAGTTTTGGAAATTAATTGGTAAAAATGTGTGGGAACCCTGTATATATAATTAACCCACACTATAGCCAACTGCATATCAAGTTGTATTCTATATGTACTTGCATGATGGGGAAACTGTAGTGTTTACCTCGCAGCCACCTCTGTAATCTAAATAGTTCATGAATCCCATCAGCAACTCTTTAGGCTGCTTCGAAGTTCAGACAGAACTTCTCACGTCTACTAGGCTACTTAGCAGTTCATGGCTGTTAATTCAAGCTGTGGCACTCAGCGTCGATCGACAATGGTGCCTGTGCGGGCGTGTGAGCACCTTCAAAGGTAGTGGAGCGCCGCTCCACATAGCTCCACTGTCATCTCACCCCTGGCTGTCGATTCATCCATTCATTCATCCATTTATCATTACTCAGAGAGGGTACAAATGCAACCACTGTCAGAGTTCAATTATCACTGAGGATTTTACTGTTTATTCAAAATTAATTTTATTTTATTATTATTATTGCTCCAGGGAAGAGTCTCTGAATCTACAGATCGAAGAGGTACAGAACAATTCGATGCATCTGTCGGAGGAGGGTCCTGCTTCGAGGACCGAAGCGGGCGCGCTCTTCAGGTCGAACCTCGCGGCCAGCCCGTCGTCGTCCCCTCTGCGACAGTGGAAGGGCTACGCCAACGCTCCCAGCGTCTTCAGCGGCATCAACACGTCGGGCTCTTACCACGTCTACGGACTCCCCCAGGCCCCCGGAGGAGGGAAGCTGGCCGACAGCCACAACACCGGCGTACCTCAGAAACTCACCTACCATCAGGTGTCCACCAGCAGCAACAGCATCATGGACGCCAAGCACCACACCAGCATCATCGTTCACCACCCAGTGCCATCTCACCCCAGCTCCCCAGCCACCATCGTCAGACCTCTGCCATGCTCCTCCCCCCACCAGACAGGGGCCCCCAGGGGCCTCATCCAGCCGTCCGCCTCGCCCATGACGGAGGAGGAAGAGACCTTTCAGCAGCCACAGCAGCCCAGCTGCCCGGGCTTGTCCCCGGGCTGCGGCAAAGGCGTGATCTGCAGCCCCCGGAGCCCGCACAGGTCCGACTGCCAGCCCAACTCGCCCACCGAGTCCAGCAGCAGCCAGAACGCCACGCTCGGCCTCGGTCAGCCCTCCTCCGCGTGCCCCCAGGAGGAGGGCAAGGCTCGCAACTGGAAGAAGTACAAGTTCATTGTTCTGAACCAGACGTCCGGCGAGAGAGAAGACGAGGCGCACGCGGGAGGCGGGGCAGAGAGCGGGGCCTACTTCCCCGAGCCGAGCCCCTACGAAACCTCCCCCGGTTCCGACGAGCTGCACTCTGGCGACACGTCGGGCAGCGATCATAGTGAAGAAATGCCCATGCCTCAGATTTCTCACCACAGCAGCGGCATCAGGTAGGCTTACCAGCAACCAACGTCACCACATTACGGACAAGAAAATGGAACTCAATCCTTGCCCTCCTCAGTATATCGTCGTTGTCGGGTGGAAACCTTGGGTGTCCAAAACCGTTTGTTTTGTATTTATCATTTTAAAAATGATTTAAACTAGTGAAAACAGCCGATCTACAAGCACACAACGCCTCGCACCGCGAGGCGTTTTGTGCTTGGTGTTTTCACTACTTTTGTACGTTGGCCTTGTGTGATGAAGCAGGGCTTTACTTTGCGAAAAGAAATTACAAATTTGAAACTTGGAGATACAAGGTTTCTGCCCCACAGTGACGATATCCATGTTATAATACTTGTTAAGGTTTGAGGCTGAGCATGAATGTGAAACATTATTCGTGCACATGAACGTACTGATGCTACTTTCTTCTTTCTTTTGTTTCTCAAGTCACCTCAGGTGCTCCTCCTGCGGTTCTGACAGCCCCCCGCACTCAGACATGGGTTCTCACTCTCCTGGATCATACTGTGGCGAGGAGGCTTCCAAACTCCACTCAGACTATCTCACACCCTGCTGTGGTCAGTCTCTCAGGAAGTTATACATACAACAATAGAGTAGTGAAGTGTGACGTAATTTACACATCCTACCTGGTTCATGGTTTTCTTCCCCCATTCTGAATTCCCATAGACCTTTTTCATATCGCGTCATATAAGAACTGTGTTCCAATTATAAACAAATGATCTCAGCGGTTTGACTCATATGGATATGAAGAATCAACTGATGGTGAAAAAACGCTGATGTTACTGTCGCCGAATTAGTTACATTTTCGCTAGAAACAGGCTTTATCAAATATGAGTGACTGACTATCATAAACCACACAGAGCCACCTCGTCGACAATATCGCAAAGACCGGTTGTTTATATTTGGACTGCAATGCTTATATGAGACGATTTTAAGATGACTCAATGTTATTCTCCATAGAGAATTACTTCATTGGAACTGGGGGATGAGAGAGTCACGTCATGACTTCATTACTCTATACGTTGCTGTTGGGCAGTTAAACCTCATATGTCCACATAATTACCTTTTTGTGTTTTTTTTTTTATGGTTTGTGAATTAACGTTATACTTGATCGTCACACAAAAGCATCAAAAGTAGCACATCCACAAGCTCGAAACGCGTTTTGAGCTTGTAGATCTGCTACTTCTTAATTCTAATCTTGAAAAGTAACAGTTTTGCACAAATGAGGTTTCTACCCAACAGAGAAGGACATTACATTTTTCTCTGTCTGCATCATCGTTCTATCCCTAAAGTATCGATTGAATATATTATTGGCACCATTCCCCATCCTTGTGTTGTTTGACTGAAAGGGATTCCCGTTTCCTCCCACAGAGAACGGCACCTACTTCTGCAGCGAGTGCGACTCAAAGTTCACAGAGGCGGACTCCCTGAAAGGCCACATGCTGCAGGTCCACAGCGACAAGCCATACAAGTGTGATCGCTGCCAGGCTGCCTTCCGCTACAAAGGGAACCTGGCCAGCCACAAGACCGTTCACACCGGTAAGGCTGGTCAACCTACTGTATGTGCTAGTAGGGCTGTCAGCCTGTCCCCAACATCGTATTTCACTTGCCGATTAATTGTTATATACAAATAATTGCGATTATAACGACTTAATTGTGTTTTTTTATTGAACTTTTTAACATACAGATCTAAATAACAATACTTTTAAGCTTCGTAAACAAACTTTGCACAGGACAAATAAATCTTAAAAAAACACATTGGAAATACATAGCTGATATAAAAGCTCACAACATCTGCTATTTCTGCTAATTTATGTTTTATGTTTGAAAATGTAAGAACATTTATCAACATGGAAACAATTGTGATAATTAAATAATCGGAGAATTAAATGATTTTATCATCTCTGTCGGGTGTAAAACCTCATATGTCCAAAACCGTTACTTTTCCGGGCTCAAAATCAAAAACGGCAAAAGTAGCAGATCTACAAGGTCAAATTTCGAGCTACTTTTGATCGAGTAGGGCGTTAAATTAAGGGGGGAAAAACACAAAAGGTTATAATATGGAGAGTGTCTCATTGCACCGCTGTTCTTCCAACCCCTCCAGGAGAGAAGCCCTATCGTTGCAACATCTGCGGCGCGCAGTTCAATCGACCAGCCAACCTCAAGACCCACAGCCGCATCCACTCAGGAGAGAAGCCTTACAAGTGTGAGACCTGTGGTTCCCGATTTGTGCAGGTGAGAATTCACAAATTCGAGATACACATAACTTAATATATCGTCGTTGTCGGGTGGAAACCTTGTATGTCCAAAACCGTTCGTTTTGTATTTATCATTTTAAAAATGATTTCAACTAGTGAAAACAGCCGATCTACAAGCACACAACGCCTCGCGGTGCGAGGCGTTGTGTGCTTTCACTACTTTTGTGCGACTGCCATGTATGATGAAGCAGGGCTTTACTTTACGAAAGAACGTACAAATTTGAAACTTGGAGATACAAGGTTTCCGCTCGACAACGATGATATACTATCAACCTGCAGTCCCTAGTCTTGTCAATGCCATGATAGGCAAAGTCTTTCAAAAGAAATGTTTTGTAATGTTGATTTTAAAAAATCTGGGGTGCACACAAAAGCTCAAGTCGAACGTTGAATTGATGTGTTTTAAAGAAGTGTTCTGTTAAATATTTAAGTGGTTATAATTAGAGTTAAATGACCACGTAGCCGCCACTGGTGGAGCTGGAGAGACCCTTGTCGTAACTCTTTGGGGTTTTAATCTTTTTGACGTGTCACAGGTGGCCCACCTCCGCGCCCACGTGCTCATCCACACGGGGGAGAAGCCGTACCCCTGTGAGATCTGCGGAACGCACTTCCGCCATCTGCAGACGCTGAAGAGTCACATGCGAATTCACACCGGAGAGAAGCCTTATCATGTGAGTCTCCGAGCCTCTCCATCCCCTCCTTGCACCCAGCAGCATGGCTGCCCTGTCAGCGATCAGTCCTGTCAATTAGGGATGGGACGATAAGCGATATTATCGTATATCGTGATAAAAAAAAACACTCACGATAAATCGTGGTATCGTCCTCCTTCATGCACTGGGATCAATTTACCTTTTATTTGCCGAGCTGTATATCCGGTACTACTTAAACCCTCTATAATTGGCAAAAGGTACTTATAATATTGATACAGTCTTTTTTTCACTCTCTATCAAATGTCTTTGCCAAAAAATAGCCGATCTTGCGACGCATTGTGAGCTTGTAGATCAGCTATTTTTTGGCAAATGTTCCGCCCCAGGATAATGAATTTTGATTATCGCGATAATATCGTAAAATCGTGATTTTTTTTTTTTGTCACACTAGTCGTGATATGAAATGTTCATATCGTCCCATCCCCATCCTGCACTCAGCGTGGCTGCCCTGTTAGCAATCAGTCCTGTCACTCTGCATGCGGTAATCCCCTCTTCTCTCTGTGTTACAACCAGCTATGAATAGTTATAAGCCGTGTGACTGTGAGCAGTGATCCACCAGAGCTGTCTGCCATGTGTTTCGAGGGATTCTTTTCCCTCCAGCCAAGCACAATGGGATTTAGATTTTAGCCGATTATCTGATGGGTGTTATGTTGTCGCTCACCAGGGTTTGCCAGAGAACGGATCAAAGGGGACAAGAGTTTGAGACGTTGCTTGTGTGATTATTCCTAATTACACAACTTTGTATGATAGTCAGTTAGTGGAGTAATTCAAACGGACCAGAAGCGTTCCGTGAGTGCTGATAGTACAACAGCGCCGGACCTTTTTCACCGAAACGTATCATTCGGTGTCTCAGTCAGTCACCCAGCGTGCGACCTCGTGCCTGCAGCTGAATCTCTGCGTTGATCTCTACAGCATTGGTTCTCAAAGTGGGGTCCGGGGACCCCCAGGGGTGCTTAAGGCAGTTCCAGGGGGTCCCCAGCTAAATTATAATTAGGAACCAAAAAGACACTATTATGGGTATGTAACTAAATAGAGTTACATACATCAGAGTTAAATTAACATTGATTTTACAATATAAATTGGGGTCTCAGAGAGAAATGACATTAAATGGGGGTCCGTAGCCTAATGCATCTTGTCAAACTGGAGGTCCTTGAAATTAAAATGTTTTAGACTCACTGCTAGAGCCTTAAAAATCTTCTCTTCTGTGGGTCCCTAG
The DNA here is from genome assembly GCF_963921795.1 of Nannobrachium achirus. NCBI lineage: Eukaryota > Metazoa > Chordata > Actinopteri > Myctophiformes > Myctophidae > Nannobrachium > Nannobrachium achirus. The sequence continues at coordinate 49,643,579 of NC_137814.1, read as the reverse complement.
CAAATGGAGGTCCGCGGGCTAATAAAGTGTCAATTTCAGGGTCCTTGACATGAAAAAGTTTGAGAACCACTGCTCTACAGTATAACATCACTCCCTCCTCCCATGTGGCATTGTTCTGAACGACGTGTCCTTGTCTTGTGCCCCCCGCAGTGCGAGAAATGTGACCTGCACTTCAGACACAAGAGTCAGCTGCGTCTTCACCTTCGACAGAAGCACGGCGCCGTCACCAACACAAAGGCTCAGTACCGCAGGGCTCCCCCTGCTGGTAACCTGATGGCAGGCCTGGCTAAAGTCTGCTGAGAGACATCACACTGGGACAATAGCGTTGTGTTATCAGCATGAATTATTATAGTTTTTTTTATTTTCTTCTCCGTCTAACAACACCACGACATCACATGGTAAAATTATTATTTTATCTCCTTTCAAATGTGAACCCAGAAATATATAAATATCATATATATATTTTTTTTTAGTCACTCCCGCGTCTGTAAATAAGAATGCACATTATTATTATAAGCTATCTGGTGTTTCAAAATAATGTCAGAAGTTTATGCTTCTCTGTTTTTATAGAGATATGTCAAAAAGGTGGGATGTATATTTGGCTGAGTTTCTGCATCGACGTGGTTCTCAAAGAGGGTTCCAGGGACCCTCGTGGTTCCTTGGTGCTATCCCAAGTGGACCCTTACGGGTCTGTAACTCTGAGGGCATACAAATGGAACCATGTGGACCCTTATGGGGCCATTCGTTTCCATTTTTACACTCTCAGAGTTAATGGGAATCTTTGAAATTAAAAAGGTTTGAGAACCACTATATGTTACATGATGTGGTCTCTGGTCCTCATGGTTATTCGGGTTGGAAGAAGCGCCGTCATGGTACGGTTACAATCTTGATGAAGCTAACGATATGGATTTGGACGGGCAAAGTGGTAAACCATTTAGTTTGCTGGCGGGCAGAATCCTTGTATCTCCCAAGTTTCACATTTGTATGTTTTTTCGTAGAGTAAAGCTCTGCTCCACCATACAAGACTGTCACGCAAAACTAGTGAAAATAGCAGATCTACAAGTGCACAGCGACTCGCGTTGCGAGGCGCTGTGTGCTTGTAGATCAGCTATTTTCACTAGTTTAAATCATTTTTAAAATGATACATACAAAACAATCGGTTTTGGACATACAAGGTTTCCACCCGACAACGACGATTTGATCCAATCGCTTGTAGCTAGGTCATTATTGAGAATAAGAAAATATACTGTATCGGTATTACAGATGCCCCTCTGCTGGCAGAGAATTAAGCAAAGCATACAGGCACAAATGTCTTTGTCTTTTTAGTGCAGTGCGCCTCATTTTACTTATGAGTAAAAGCTTGTTATTTTTATTTTTTTGTCATTGCATACATTTGTGGTACGTAATGTATGTGTGTGTTACAGTGCACTTGTACATAATGCAGTTTGTTTCACGGTGCCTTACACTGAGATGTCTGGGTGGGTTTTTAACATTCAGATCATTGCCGTTTTGTCACGTGTACGCTTATCAGGTACTGTTTATTTTTTGTAAGCTTATCTTCTTGTTGTGTATAGTCCTAAAGCTGTAAATACACCAGGTCTCAAGCTAAAATGTCCTCAGGAATGTTAACAGTGTATATGTGTGTATATATATACAGTATATATGCATACACACGTATGTCTTTGTAACAGCAGAGCTTCAATGTGAAATATAAATAAAGAATGTATTATACTGTCTATGGTGTATTTTTCTTTTTGGGGAAATAAGAACACAACTGGTTTAGGAGATGGCTCAATGATGCCGTGGAAATATTACAACTATTACAAATAATTTATTGTTGATGTAGCAATTGCAGCATACCGACACGCAGCATTACATGAGCTGAATGACTGATTGATATACTGTAGCCGTATTAATCCCAATGGGGGACACTAGGTTAGCAACTGAACCATAACAAAATAACAGTCAATGACAATTAAAAGCCAAGCATACAGCAATACTATAACTTTGTAAGTAAACCTATAATTAGTAAATAATGTCATTGAAAAGCTTGACTGAACCAAAAAGCCGCCCGGCCGAGCTTCTAGTGCTTAATAATTTATGAACCTCACAACACCAGTTAATAAGTAAATGGTGTTGAGTAAACGGTTTCTATTTAGTGGCCAGTGCTCTGATCGGGTGTAGGACCCACATTCTGTATACGGTCATTTGTACACCCACATTCACCAGATAGATCCACCCAGACCAGATCAGCAACATGCAAAGTGAATTAATCCTAGTCATTGCAACACGTTAGCTTGTAGGTCAGCTGTTTTCGGGCGTGTGACCCCATCATACAACAAAGTATAAACAGGCTTTAAGGCCATTAAAACAACTAGGCCTTCATATGTGCTCTATCCCTGCAAACGCCCTAAGTTGTAATAATGAATAGTAAATATATAGTATTTTTATTCATGTACTCATCTATAATATAAAGTTCAAGTTGTGTCTGTGGCGGGTGCAAAGATATTCCATATATGGACTGGTCTACTCTGGACATACTGATCTCTGCGCAAATCAGCCTATGATATATAACTTGATGTAGCACTGGACATGCCCGATGTGCAAATCGGCCAGCCTTCCCATATATGGGCACGATATGTCTGATGTCAGCGCAAGTCCTGGACCAAATATGGAGTCATACGCCATATATGACTCACGTCGAAAAACACTTTCTTGCTTCATACATCCATGTTCGCGCCACGGCCTCTCTGAGACCATTTCAGCTCAAAAGGGAACGAAGCCCTTAAAGACCATCTCTGTGAAGCCAACGATGGCGCTGGAGCAGCTCAGTGATGTCGTCCAGAGGTGTCAAGCCGTCCAAGAGGACGATTACACCACCGAGGACTACGATGTGTTTATGATCGCTGGACGGACTTGCATAGAGGAGGGCAACAGTGCTCAGGTCCTTGGAATCGTCGTGGATGACAAAAATAACCACATAGTGAGATGCATGGGCTGGAACCTGCTGCCTCCTTTGATCCAGGTTCTTCTGAAAAAGGAGGACAAGAACGTCCCGCACTGCCTGGCCATTCTCAAACACCTGCTGGAGGTCTGCAGTCCCAAAGAGCTGCTGATTGGCTTGCTGGAGCAGGTGGACGAGGCCCGCCCCGACAACGTCACAGACACCATCCTCCTCCTGTGGAAACCGCTGCAGGATGTGCTGGGGCGCCTGCAGGGCCGCCGCAAGGCCTCGTCTCTGGGCACGGTTCTGTCCACCCTGCTGGAGCAGCTGGCCAGGCTGCCGCTCCCCGAGACCAAAGAGCAGGAACGAGACGACGACTTCTCCCTGTGCCGCTACTGCACCGTCCTCCGGGGCTTCGTCAGGCCCTTCGTCCACGAGGCCAGGCAGAACCTTCTGAGGTCCTGCGCCGAGGCCCCGGACACGGCTGTGGCGGATGGAGGAGACAGGCCTCTGCCGGTTAAGGAGGACGAGCTGAAGACACAGCTGCTGAGGTTCTGTATGAAGAGTCTGAGTGAGCCTCTCATGGGGGTCGTGCTGACGGACGCAGACAACACCCAGGAGGCCGTCTCTCCCCTCAGGGCCTTTGCTGAAGAGATATTGGCCAGTCTGACACAAATCGGAGAGTCTCTCCACAACCTGCTGTTCCGCCCCGCGCTGAAGAGGAAAGTGGTGTCGGGCGGTACGGAAGAGGAGGCGCGCTACCCCAAAAAGTCGCTAGCCAGCCTGGCTTATCTTCAGTTTGTCAATCACCTTGCTGCCGACAGCTTCCCTGCCGTGTACAGCCCTGGGTTTCTCCTACGGTGTAATATGGAACATATAAACCTTCTGTTGTCCAGCACTGAGGAAACTTGGATTCATAAAGGACTGGAGTTGTATCAGCAGAGTCTGCTACGGGTGGAGGACACCAGTCTCTCTGTACATCTGATGGACATCAAAGTTTTCATCAGCGTCCCACAGAACCTGGTTAACGTCATGACACTGTGTCCCGCACACCATCTGAGAACTAAGGGTCTTCAGGTGTTCCAGCTGAGCATTGATAAGTTTGACACTGAGGCCAAGTACAAATTCCTACAGTCTATGCTTAGGATCAGCGACAATCCGGGAGTTGAGGGGTACATCATTAAAAACATCAAAAACCAGATAGACCATTCCCTGAAGCCAGGGAACAGCAACGAGTGGTTCCAGGGGGTATACCTCCTCCCCCTGCTGCGCCAGGTGCTGTGTCTCCCCAAAGGCCCAGAGACGGACCTCTTACAGTGCCTGGACAGAGTTATGGAATCTCTGAACCTCCTGCGCTATTTGGTCATCAAAGACAAGGAGCCAGAGAACCGGACGGGCATCTGGACAGAGCTGCTTAAGATTGAGGAGAACTTCCTGAAGCCGCTGCGTGCTGGGCTGAACGTGTCCATAGCTCAGTATAAGATGGAGCTCAGAAACAACATGGACAGCAGCAGAGAGACCAACGTCCCAGGGAATGACACAGCGTTTTCTGTAACTGTTGGTGACGAGACATTGCCAAACATGACTAAGGACACAAAGATAGAGGCTCTGCACTCAGCCCTGGACACCTTCGACATGATGAAGAGTGTTCTGGTGCGGATAGAAGAACTCATTAGTACTAAGGACCATTCATGTCTTTAGGACTAGGAGTGCAATATTCTATCAAATGAATCGATTAAATTAATTATTTTAAAATAATTATCACTCAAACTTATGAGTCACATTCTGACCTTGTGAATAGCATATTTTCACTATAGATGTACTATAGATGTTTGGGTTTGTCTACTGTCTGATATGCCCATATATGGAGATCTCTGCGTCGGTAAGTCCTTGTCCCTTTTATGCTCATACAGTATATGAAGTTCCCTGTATTTGGTCCCTTTTATGCCCAAATATGGAGATGCCCCTTTTGTGCCCATAAATGGAGATGACTGATTTGTTTGCACCTTGTGCCATGACCACACTTTGAAGTTGGACAACACTCCATATTTGCGTGTAGCTGCTTTGGTACTACTTATATGGTTATATGGCTGATTCATGGTGTCATGAGCATGACCAGTCGACCCATCCTCCCTTAAGCCAATTTTAATGGGATTGTGCAACACCTATAGCCTATAGGTGTTGTCCATGTCCTATAGGCTATAGGACAAAGTAAAAGACAGGGCTTAAGTGGTTTAAAATCTGACTAGTCGATTTAGCCCATTATAAAAAACAATTCGTGTTTTTATATTGATTTGTTGATATATAAGTCTTGTTTTAATCAACTGATCCCATTTCTGTTGTCCACTGTGATGCTTATTTACTCAAACAAACCAACCACAGCATATATCAAGACCCTAGCCACTATGGTTACCAAAAAAAAACATGAACGTTCTCTTTCCAACTCAATGTATAATCCACAGTATCATCCAGTTCCTTTGTAGGACTGGACTGTTTCCACCTGATGACTTGATTCAAAACAGGATAAGTGACCTACTCCGTTTCCCCCTAAAAGCAATGACTAGTTCCTTTCTTTTCCTGATGTAAAGCTTTAAGAATCACACCATTTGACAACGTTCTGAAGCGCTCTTCTATAAAACAAGCTGTTGCATTTGATATGACACCAGTAAGGGAAGAGTCATCTCTAAGTCAAGTTTCCCCACTATGCCAATAATGCCAGCAGTCAACTGTTACAATTCAATCATCAAATGTTCCAGAATTCTAATTGATAATTTAAATATCCTAATCATTTATCGGCTCACTGATAATAAATGTATATATTGCGCTTTTCTTGTGAAATAAAGTGAAATAAACCATACACACTAAAACTAATTGCTTATAGTTCAAATCATGCAAAGAGGAACAAGGCTTTGGAATAATTTCTTACAGGATGATGTTATACCTGCTGGGCCTTGGGCCTGACGCACCTCCAACGGTGCCAATGGAGGACTGTGCATGGCAGGGAACAAGGGAGGAAAAAGGAACAAGGCTTTGGAAGTGCTTAGCACAATCTTGAAATCACTATCAAATTGAAATCTACCAAACAATAGCTGTGCATTTTCCACACCATTTCCTCTTCAAGCAACCCAATAAGCCTCAGGATATGGAATTAGACAAGGCATAGTGTGGTTGTGGATAGGTTGCAACAGTGTGGACCTGGAGAATAACATGGTGTCTGTACGCCCTCTGCTGGATGAGGACGAAACATCTAAAATATGGAACTGCTACAAGACATGAACTGTTGCCACAATGATCTGACATCTTCAGGCTAAACCCAGTCTAATATTGGACCTCTGCAGGAGTATGATCTTGATCTACTGTATGTAAAGTGTAATTTCCTCCATTTCTGTCCGTGTTAATCGACAAATCATTCAAGTCACAACAGCAACAAAGTTGTTTTTCTTACTTTCTTGTCTTATAAAAAGAAAACAGTCAGCATATTCATATGTTGTAGTTTTATTTCCGTCCCCGTGTTCATTATGGAAACAGTACAGTACTAGTTCACAAAGAGATGAACAATTCTGTCCACCTCCAAGACACAGAAACATACATGACAAACTTAACAGACTTTCCTTCTCAGAAACACAACATCAGGTAACACTACATCATGGCACAATAAAAGACCTGGACGAAAAGCCTAATTCAAACGATTAAATAACAGATTTTCAAGTGGAAAAGCCCGGTTCCTGGTGCCGTTTTACCAAGCGGTCTGTTCATGCCCTCTTCCCCGTTTATTAAGTGCAAGGCTATAGCTGATCCAAAATGCTATACAGTGAAGTGTGCAACATGCAGACCTGTTGGGCTTGTTGCTCTGGTCCTCTTGTTCATTAAATCACATAAGCCTACCTAAACCATCAGATGATGAAAATAGCTCACAACACAAGCTTATACTTGTTATTTTCTTTAGAATTATCACCCTATAAAAGGTGTGATCAAAATAGGGGCACCAGGTTGAAAAGTGGTTAAAGGTGGCACAGTTGTTTTATAACGATTGATTGTGCGTCACTCATAGACCACCGACCACTCTAGTGACTGAAACCAGATGGCTTATGGTTTTCTTTTTACCATTACTCAGCCTAAATGTTATTTCACGTTGGTTGGCTCAGTAGCAAATAACTGACAACCCGCCCTATACAAACCCACCAACATTTGGACTGTCCGAAGAAAAGTCGCCGCCTTGGAGACACGTCCACCATTGACACACTAGTCAGACGGCCAGTCTTTTATGTGATACATATGCAGTTTGTATGAACTTAACAGTAAGAGTACTGTGTGTGTCACTTGCGTGACAACAATATTAAGTGTCTCACCAAGCTAGCAATACTACTGTACTTTGTTCCTATGCAAGAGCCTTGAGCAAACTAGAGCTGCTGCTACTCTTCTCTACCTTCCATTCAGTCACACACCCATTTATCAATTTATCACAATGTACACATACTCTTGAACGAGCAGCGCAGCATTTACAAAAGAGACGAAAACATAAGTAAATAAGACAAAACAAAGTAAAAAGTCATAATGAATGAAGACGTAAACGTTAAGTGTATAGAGTAACTGCGGTTGATAAAAAGAAAACTAAAAAGGTTAACTGTGAATGGTACAGTTGTGGCATTGAAGCTCAACCCTCTTTGTCCAAGATGGCTTTCACGTCCGCAAACACCTTAAAGACAAGGTAGAAGAAAAGAAAACACGCTTTAAAAACATGTATAACAGATCGGGTTTGTTATCACAAGAACAAATGCATCCTGTATTCAATTTATGACAAAGCCAAAGTAACTGGGCAACACCAATTTACATGACAAACTCTAAAGAAAGCGGAATTTGGCACAGTAATTATTAGGCCTTTGTCTTTTGCTTATGTGACGGAAAGAGTCGCAGCCCCAGCCTTGAAGCCTCAAAAGTCTAGTATCTCCCCCGGACCAATGAGATGTCTCTTTGGTCTAGTGGTTAAGATATTGGACTTTCGCGTGGGAGACCCGGGTTCAAAGCCGGGTGGGGAAGTTCGGATCACCTCCGTTACACTTATTCAACCTATCTTCATATAATTGGTCCTCACTAACGCTTATGATAAGATGGCACCATTTCTGCACTCACTCTGTGTCTCAGATGAGGGCTGTGGGCAGTACTTCTGAAAACTCATCATCATTGGAAGCTACAGTAGGTTTGGTTATTTAATTTCATTTAATTATGAATGGAATTTTCACCGCACAGTGCACACCCCCGGGTCATCGGCGACACACGTGCCACGTTTGAAGACAACCGGTCGGATGGTGCCAGAGTTATGCCCAGGCACACAGGTTTTGTGAATTTATACGTATAGATAGATTAATCCTATAAAACATGTATGGTTACAAAAACTGATGTGGCTCGCTTTCACAGTGGTCATGATATCGAACTGATATGATATTGACATCCTTCCTTTAAGTGCAATGGTCTGCTTTGAACATGTGAGCACAAACAAACCATAACCTTCACCTGGCTTTAAGGAATCAATAGGCTTAACAAATACGGAAGGACAACAGACAGAAGATAAGAAACAGCATCTCCTAATCATCAATTTCCTTTGAAAGATGCAGACGTGCACTTCATTAAATGGCTGTGTACTCACTCACCTCCTCAACGTTGCGCGAGGCGTCTACGGTGCGTACTTTACCCTGTTTTGCGTACAGGTCGATAATTGGTCGTGTGGACTGCAGGTAGGTTTGGATCCTGAAGCACAGGGAAATGAGGCTTGTTATTGGGGTCGGCCGGCACATGGGACTCCAAGGAGCAATAAACTGGGCCAAAAAGACACACAAATGCTAGGCTAAATGGGCCAAAAACACACACGTATACAACGCTAGGCAAAATGGGCCACAAACATGCACACACTGCTTAGGATATGGCCAGACAGACACGCGTACACATATAGGGATGGGACGATATGAAAATTTCATATCACGATTATTGTGACAAAAGAAATCGCGATTTACGATATTATCGCGATAATCAAACTCCATTATCTTGGGGCAGAACATTTGCCCAAAAAAATAGCCGATCAACAAGCTCACAACGCGTCGCGATGCAACGCGTTGTGAGCTTGTAGATCGTCTATTTTTTGGCAAAGACATTTGATAGAGTGAAAAAAATACTGTATCAAGTATGTATATATTATTATTATTAAGTACCTTTTACCAATTATAGAGGGCTCAGCAAACAAAAGGTGAATTGATCACAGTGCATGACAGAGGACGATATCACGATAAATGAAATCTCAACGATACGATTATCGTGAGTGTTTTTTATCACGATAAACGATAATATCGCTTATCTTCCCATCCCTAGTACACAATGCTAGGCTAAATGTGACAAAAACACAGGTATATGAAAAGGGTGCCAAGGCTGTCACTGCACAGACTGAACCGATCTGTGTTTTACTGGACTTATGCACATTAGTTATAATATAGGATGCCTTCCCTCATTTGATTATGCACATTATATGTTATGCACTTATGTGTATTCTCTTTTATCCTCTAATTCTCTAGTTATCTTTTAGCTGCATCGATGGGCCTGCACAAAGAAGAATTTCACCCGTGTTACTTGTAATTTGATGTGACAATAAAGATTGATTGATTGAGGTACATAATCCATCAATCAATGCTTGGGGTTGCTTTGTGATGGGCAAAAAAAAGCAATCACTATTAAATCGTCATCAACAGAGGTCAGCCTTCTCAGGAGCTACAACCTCAAAGGGCAATTTTTCAATTTTAAATTGAATATATTACGTAATACAGTAGAAAAGAGATTGGTGCTCTGAAGCCAGTGTAATTAAGTCTCGATTTTTGGAAGTGGAGCACTAGAATTATTGACTGCTTTAACCAGTGAAAAATAGCAGATATACAAGCTCACAGCGCGGCACCGGTGCCGCGCTGCGAGCTTGTAGATCTGCTATTTTAGAAAAAGTCGTGAAAATGTGTGCAAATCTTTGAATATATTTATTTTCAAAGCGAACGGTTGTAACTCAAATTTTGGGATGCGGGTCCGTGGCCAAATAATTTTGGGGGTCCTTCACATGAAAACGTTTGAGAACCACTGACATAGTAGTCTCTCAAGAACAGACTAACTGAGCTTCATTTAAAAGCAGAATTTGGGCATATATGGCAACAATGACTCAGGATGTAGAGTGGCCACCCTGGGAAACAGAAGGTGCATGATTGGATTCCTGCCGGCTCCTCCTGCCAAGGAGCACTTTGTTGCTGAGCTCCCTCTGGCGGGTGAGGCATACTGTACATACACTGTGAAGTTCAAGTGTCTTGATTGGTTGGAAGACTACAAAAGATGTATTCTAATTATTTGACCTCAAAGTATTCGAATAGTCGAATATTCGACAGGACTGGCCAAGCTGTCAAATATTAAGTACGCAAACCTACCACTTCCATACAGAACTGGATGAAGACTTTTTTTCTCCACTATTTCCCATTTCTCCACTATTTCCCATTTCAATTCTCCCTTTTGCAAATCCCGCCCCATTCTGCCCTGTTACTGTGATGGGACATTTGACCCTGGCAGATTGTTTTTATAGTGGCAGTGAATGGGATTTTTTTATTTTTTTATAGCCTCATTACAGCTATATAAAGTACCAAAGGAAAAACATCTAGGTGATATTAATAAAAAGGGAAGACAAAGGTACAGTAGTTACATTGCAAAACAGGGGGTTTACCCGAAAATATATGTTTTAATTTGTTTAATCCCAGTGGGACAGAATCCTCTTTGCAGATTCTTTTATAGTGGTAGTGGATGGGATTTTCTTTTTCTTCATAGCCTCATTACAGCTATATAAAGTACCAAAAAAAACACATCTACGTGATATTAATAAAAAGGGAAGAAAAAGGTACAGTAATTACATAGCAAAACAGTAGTTTTCCCCCGGAAATAAATGTTTTAATTAGTTTAATCCTCTGGATCAGAGATAGAATAGAAATAGAAAGAGAAGCGCATTGCATCTTGGGTAGGAAGAGGACAGAACTATAATGTTTCTCCTCACATAATAGGCTGGCTTTTCGTAATTCTGCCCATTTAAAATATATGTACCCAATCGTGACTCTTAGACCATTGATAAGGTCCATGTGAACTAGTTTGTTGAAGCTTATTCATTACAATGATCGCAAACGCGAGCGGCCTGGCCGTGCTCCGCAGTGCGGACAGCCGGTGAAAGACGGCTGCCACTTTCTCCGACTGCAGAACTCCACCCCCGCTTGCAAAAAGTGAATGTATTTTTCTGGTTGGCCAGTCAGGGAGTCTCAGGGACCAATCAGAAGGCTGACAAACGGTGAATTGTGTTTGTCTTATATGCAATGCCAGTGCCTATTCCAAAGCCCCCTCTGGTACATTGTTTGGGGTGGGTAGATCATGTTGAGCTGGTCATTTTAAAAGTAGCTCTCAAGTCAAAAAAGTGTGGGCACCTCTGAGAAAACCTATGTACTTATTTGACCAGAATCCCCCAGGGCTATAAACTAGACAAGGTTTTTGCTCTACACTAAATATCTTGACAGAAAATAGCTCATCTACAAGCTCACAACTGACCTTGCGGATCAGCTACTTTCACTGAATGTTTGCCCTCAGAAAAGGGACTCTAGGTTCAAGCGTAAGACCGTTTATCCGTGCGGCGGGTCAGTACCGTTTCTCCAGACTCTCTCTGTTGTCGTCTGTGCGTCCGCTGCTCTTTCCTCTCTCCAGACATCTGTCAATGCAGACCTGAGAACAAAAGCACAGACCATGTCCTCAGCACGTAGCTCAAACGTCGCGCAATATCGTTTCATGCTAAAGACAGAGAAGCCTAATTAGGTGTAGTTAGTTACTAGCCATGAATCACATTCATCAGTTATTTTCGTCAAGTATACTTTAGCTCTGGCCCCCACATCACCTACCTAGGGCTGTCACTAGGGATGAGGCCGAATATTCGGCACCGAAAATTTTCGGCCGAAAATGGCTAAAAATGCATTTTCGGTTTTCGGCTGGATAGCTTTTAAAACCGAATAGTTGAGCACCGAATAGTGTGAAGGACAGGGGTCTAGTACAGGGGTCCTCAATAGGCGACATGGACCGCGGAGCACCTCCGTCCGGACCGCGGCACATTTCTGAGAAATCTCCTCACAGTTGTATCTGACGATCGGACTGACTCTGACTGTGTGTGATGTGTGTTTGTGTGTGCGTGGGTGTGTATGTGCTCATTCGCTCAAACACATACACAGGCTCACAAGACACACCCCTACGCCAATTTGCAAGCCCACAAAGCGTCGCGGGTGCAACGTGCTGTGGGCTTGTAGATCAAAGGTTTTCCTTCCCTCCGACGCAATCTGCTCTCCATGCTGCTCCCCCCTCCCCTCCCCTCTTCACACACTCATGCCGCTCGCTGCCTTAAAAAAAGTTGCTAAAACCTCTTGGAAACCATTGCTCCCACTGGATTAATAACTTAGAGATCTTCTACCTTTGGCTGTTCAATGGAGAGGACAACAGCAACACATTAATATCCACGATGTAAGGCTCCAACTGCTTGCATTAGACGAGAAATGGTCGCGAAACTCGCGATGCGTGATCATGCGTCTTTAACAATGTGATGTGTCGTCGCATATTATTGCCAGCTATCCTAGGCTGTGTTAGGTTAATAACTATGACTCGTTGACCCTGATTTGACTGGTCATTTGACATAGTCAATCAGCACAGTCTGTCTTGTGCAGTACGTGTGTCAACTAACTGAATGTCAAGTAATCCTCTCCCCCTCACGCTAAGTTCCACTTTATTTTCCATTCTGAACGACAAGCCTAATATTGCATTTATGCTCTTTAGTTTCCAATAATTAAACTATAAGCCAGTGTTTTATTGCTACACAATAAATGTAAATAATGTAGCCTACTCTACATGCATAAATAATTATCCATTCATCCATCCATCCATCTTCAACCGCTTATCCAGCATCGGGTAGCAGGGGTAACAGTTCCAACTGAGATTTCCAAAGTTCCAAATAATAATAATAATAATTAAAATAAACAATTCTAATGATTATAATAAACATACATACATACAGTACATACTGTATAAATGTATCCGCCTTATTTCGCCTTCGCCTTTTTTTCGGACCCGGACCTGTTTCAAAAAAAATATTTCTGGACCTTCAAGATTTGTATTTGAGGACCCCTGGGCCCTAGATCATTTTGCAACATACAGTATGTGCATTTGTTGTTGAAGGCCTTGCTGTTACAGCCCTTGTGTTTACAATAGTATTTTGTTGTAGGCCTAGATCATTCTAGCCTGATTTCAGACTCTGCGCTGGAGCTTAAGAGTCTGAGCCTGAGCCATTGTGTTGAGATTTCAAAGGGGAGGGGATTTAAAATTTGAAATTCCCAATCACAAGCGATCTGGTGGGAGGGTTGTGTTTGACTTTTGCACACAAAACAATCCCTCCTCCCCCTCCCCTCAATGACATGCACCCAACAGGTCAGTGTCTTTGATGTTTCACTGATTAGAGAGAATCACTAACGAGCTACTCGACACTTGTATGGCTCAATCAATGCCTGCAGTTCGGAGTCCTTTTGAAGTTCAAAGGGAGCAATTAAGAACTCTGGTGAGCCACGCAGCCACCCCTCCCTCCACTGTTTCTGTAGATTTTTTTCCGTCTTGCTTTGAATTCATTGGTCGGTTCGCCAAGATACGGCTTTGAACCGAATCAAGAGACTCGTCATATGACATATCCAGACCAAGAGATGCAGTTCATTCAGAGAGTGGGCGGGTCTATTGGCTGGAGCCAGGCTAAGATCATTCTGCAGTTTTAAGCACCTTGTTCTGATGCACTTTTATCTCTGTAGGATACTACAGAAATAGTTGCACTATTTTGACTTTGTTTTATGCTAACATTGCAAAGAGAAAATATTTTATTTTGTTATGTGTGCATTCAAAAGTGAGAAATAAATGTGTTATGGAACCATATGGTGATTATTATTTAAGTTAGGTTTTGCCATAATCAGGTAGCTTTACAACAAAGGTACAGCAATGGTACAAACATTTATTATACAAAATAAATTATATACATGTATTATTCGGCTATTCGGTATTCGGTATTCGGCGGAATGTTTCCAGTATTCGGTATTCGGTTTCGGCCAAGAATTTTGTATTCGGCACATCCCTAGCTGTCACGATTATGACATTTTACATGACGATTAATTGGGCTTGCAAAGCTGGTGTCATACTGGGATGCCCCTCCCCCGGCAGCCATTTTGGGAGGGTCAGGGGATATATACTAGCTATAGTAGCAGGGCTTGACATTAACTTTTTGAGGCACAGTGTCATCTGGACAAGTACATTTCCCATTCACTAGTCCAGGCACAAAAGTAACTGGTCAATTTGCCATTTCAGTCGTTTTTATTCTTTTTTTTTCCCCTCTCTTTTTTCTTTTTTGGACAAATAAATAAGACCTCCTTGGTCCCCTCCACTCCACAGTCCATAGTCTGCATACAGCACAAAGCTGCTAGGAGCATCACAGAAAAAGTGAAACCAAAAGCAACAAGTATATTTAATTATTTTTCCTTAAATCTTTATCCCATGATTTTGTAACCCATTTTACACGGTCAAGTACATTTTTAATTAACTTGTTCATAAGGATTTATAGTTGTCCCGGACAACAGGACAAGCCAAATGTCTATGAGCCTTTCTGCAGCGCAAAAAAAAAGTCAAATAAAAAATAAAGTTGAGCCTCAATGCATGCATGCAGCGTACTAGCTCTAAGGAAAATTTTTAAATGTACTTGTGGCTTTTGGTTTCACTTTTTCTGTGACGCTCCTAGCAGCTTTGTGCTGGATAGACTATGGACTGTGGAGTGGAGGGGGCCAAGCGGGTCTTATTTATTTGTCCAAAGAAATAAAATAAAAAAGACTGTGAGATGGCAAATTAACAAAGTGACTTTTGTGCCTGGACAAGTGAAAGGGAAATGTACTTGTCCAGAGGACACTCTACCTCAACAAGTTAATGTCAAGCCCTGCTACTATAGCTGTGGCTTTTGGTTTCACTTTTTCTGTGATGCTCCTAGCAGCTTTGTGCTGTATGTAGACTATGGACTGTGGAGTGGAGGGAGCCAAGGGGGTCTTATTTATTTGTCAAAAAAAGAGGGAAACAAGAATAAAAAGACTGTCCAGATGACACTGTGCCTCAAAAGGTTAATGTCAAGCCCTGCTACTATAGCTAGTATATATCCCCCGACCCTCTCAAAATGGCTGCCGGGGGAGGGGCATCCCAGTATGACACCAGCTTTGCAAGCCCAATTGTCACTCAAATAATTGCGCTTAATGATTATTATTTTTGTCTTTGACCATTACATTTCTGTTTGGCTTTTAGGCTCACAACACGTCGCATTGTGAGCTTGTAGATCTGCTGTTTCCACTACTTTTGAAAACGTTTGAAAATATATGAACATTTTTCAACATGAAAACAATTGTGACAGGCCTAGTTTTCGCCAAGTATACTTTAGCTCTCCCCCCACATCACCTACCTCGTTGCCACAGTCAAAGAAAAGGACAAATTTGACATCTGCTTTGTCATCCATGACCCTGGTCCATCCCTGGAGGTTGTCCTTGTTGCGGGGAAAGCCGTCTATAAGGAAACGGTACTTCTGCTCGTTCGCCTTCATGGTCTCTTCCATTGCCTGTTGGACAAACAACACAAACAACCCTGGAACACTCACTCCCAAAAGGATCATGTCTTTTTCCCTGCCAGAACAGCTTATTATACTGTACACCAGGGTTCCCCAATAGGCGGCCCGCGGGCCATTTGCGGCCCCCACCAACCCCAGTAATAATGGTGGTATAAGAGCAGCAAAAACACTAGTATATCGTCGTTGTCGGGTTGAAACCTCTGTATCTCCAAATTTGTACGTTCTTTCGCAAAGTAAAGCCCTGCTTCATCGTACAAGGCCGTCGCACAAAAGTAGTGAAAACAGCAGATCTACAAGCACACAACGCCTTGCGGTGCGAGGTGTTGTTGTGCTTGTAGATCGGCTGTTTTCACTAGTTTAAAATCATTTTTAAAATGATAAATGCAAAATGAACGGTTTTGGACATACAAGATTTTCACCCGACAAAGACGATATCTGAACTGTCGCTGGAGTAGCGGAAACGCCACCGTCGTCCCCTGCAATGTTGTGGCCCTCTGCTTGGTACCCTAGACATAATACAGACCTTGGGGAAAACTATTTGGGGAACCCTGCTGTACACTATGGAAAAGATACCTGGTGGCTTCTAGGTGAGCCAAAATCAAGGCACTGGACAATGTATATGCAACCGTTCTAATGAACAATTTTTTCACATTTCCACAGGCATCCTAATATAAGTACGGCAAATTGTTATTTCTATTAATTTAAAAAGACTAATACATTTGTAATTGTGCACTCATTGAGACTGGGGAGTGGGGACCTCTGGTCATTTGTAATTGCAGAGGTTGTCTGCGAGTGGTTGTCTTGTATGAATTGGCCTCGTCCAAAATAGAAATTACAAGGCAAACGAGTCACAAGTCAGTAATTTGCGGTCATATTTTTTTGTTTGCATGGAGACCCATGCTGAATGGTGTGGTTGTGCAGTATTCCGTCAAATTGCTTTTGATAACTTGGTTCACCCCACACAGTACTGTAAGTGTCTCTTTCCCATGTCCAATGCTAGTTAGTACTTATTTTCAGTCATTGCTCGTGTCGTTCAAGACATATTTGCAGAGGAGGCGGAGGTCACACTCACATGTTCAATCATATCCTGGATGGGTGATAATGTCAGTACGTTTGAGTAAAACGGAAACTTCATTCATCCCAGGGGGGTGATTTCTAAATGACATGAGGTCCCCAGGTAATACTAGTCCTATGCGAATAGACGTTTAGTTAATGTTTTTATATACACAATATACTCTGTTCATAGTATTCAATCTTGGCTGAATTAAATGAAATAACCATGGCCAATAAGCCCTATTCACGGCCCGCCCACTCAGCAAATTTCTCAGCAACTTCCTGGTGCTGACGTCAGCTTTGAAGGGTAAAATAACACAGAAATTGCTGGACTTAAAGCCAACAAATCATTATTTCGAAAGTAAATTATAATGCTTTGTGCCTTTTACTATCTTGTGTTCTTGATCATGCTAGCCGTATTTTATACTTTACTATTCAGAAATTGCATTAGATTTGGGCTTTTAGCAGGGTTATATCCTTCAAAACGTGACTTCAGCACCAGGAAGTTGCTGAGTGGGTGGGCCGTGAATAGGGCTAATGAACTGTATCTATGGCAAACCACACCCTGAGTATACTTTTTATACTTAAAGGAGATGTTCAGACCAAAACACGACCCCCCCTGAATGTACATGTTTTCAGTCACAGACCTTCCTAACTGGTTAGGTGGATTTCCCTCATTGCTGCATCCGTTCTGAGATCTGTTGTTCCTTCCCCACAGCGAAAACAGGCTCATCTTCATCTTCTCCCCAAAGCGCTTATTTCGGCCGCTCCAAAGTGTTTTTTTTTTTTTAAATGAGTCGTCTATAATGGTTCCTAGAGACGCACAGACCCGCTGTTGTTGTGTCAGCAGCATGCAAAGAATGAGAACCAGCCAGTGGAGTTTCGCTTCCTCAGCCCAGGCGAGATTCTCGCAAGACTTCCGGACCGGCTGGGCTCCCATATAACTCTATGGGGCTCCCGCGAGAAGGCAAGAATCTCACCTTTGGAGCGGCCAAAATAAGCGATTTTGGGAGATGATGAAGAGCCCGTTTTAGCTGTGGGGAGGGATCAACAGATCTAAGAACAGATACAGCAATGAGGGAAATCCACCTAACCAGGTAAGAACATGCACATTCAAGGGTGGTCATGTTTTGGTCTGAACGTCTCCTTTAACAGTATATAAATCGATATTAAATGGTTGAAGTGGAGTAGCCATACATGACTCGTACCATCCTGAGTAGGTTGATGGTGATCTCTACGGGAACGATCTTGCCTTCCTTGATATGGTTGTCAATGAGCTGGCCGAACTCCGAGCCCTCTCTGCTTCGCTCTGCCCTCAATAAGTCTCCAGCCGATAGATGGGTGTAACTGTAGCTCTGTCAGAGAGAAGAGAGAGAGAGAGAGAGAGATCTTTATTGACTGACCTGCCCATAATGTGATGGACAGAATCTCAATATCGGGTCGAGGCATCAGGCCCAGTTCCGTTGTGGGGTAGATATGGCATCTACCCTGCAGCTATCATGAATGGCAAATATATAAAATGATTAGCAGTGTTTGTGTTGGTCTTTTGACTCTGAAAGGCAGGCTGTGGGGAAGAGAACCATGTGTAAATAAATGGTAAAAGGTGCATTTATATAGCGCCTTTATCCAAGACGCTTTACAATGATTGTGCATTACATTCATGTGCATTACATTCACACATTCTCACACACAACGATGGTGGAGGAAACCATGCAAGGCACCAACCTGCTCATTGTGAGCAGTTAGGGGTTCAGCGTCTTGCTCGAGGACACGTCTTCGACAGTAAAGGTCGTTGCACACTTCTGCGTTTTTCGGGACAAATATCGGGAGTGTTTTTTTGAGCGCGTAAATAAAAGAATCAACCTCACGTTATGTCAATCATGTTGCCGCCCGTTTCATATTTATTTTCCGACGAGGGTTGATTTTTGCAGCTGTCACAACGCAGTGCAGTGTGCAACCAGCTTAACTCTGGGGGAGCTGGGGGGATCGAACTGGGAACCTTGCGGTTCCCAAGCGGCCACTCTACCCCTGAGCCACTGCCGCCCTGTATGTGTGGCTAAATTCATCTCAGTCGGGGCCCAAGTAGAGCTATAGGCCGATCCTTGTGTGCTGCATGAATGGAGTCTCTATACGTAGCTGCCATTCCAGCTCAACCTGTGGCCAACAGGATCCCAATTCAAATACAAGGAGGGAGAGACTAACCAGTTATGAGGCCTAAACCAATTAGGTTATAGAATCTGGTTCTCTCAGTCACCCACCCACGCAACACATTCATCAAAATAGCATGCATGCCAGAGCCACTGAAGCTGGTCCAGCCGACCTCCCGCGGAGCTGTAGCTTCACACACTATTTGATGTGTCTGACTTTCAGGGCCACTAGGCTAACATCAAAAGGAACACCACGACTTTCAAGTGGCAGTACTTCATAATTAATGAAAACAAAAAAAATCAAACTTCATTTTACAGCAGCCGTTGAAAACATGATTTCCCCCTCTAGAAATTAAACAAGCGATGCAGTCAATTCTATGCAAATAGCGGAGGGCAAGTAAAGCAATAGTGCATAGAATTCATTCTAATGATGAAGAACAAAGAAAAAGTAAAACATCAACCTCTTTATCTGTAGACCTATTGACTCTTCCACGTCCACACATGGTCAAGTTGACACTTATCAGGTGTTATATCTACCTGACCAGTGACCACGTATACGTATGTTCAAAAGGCAATCGTACTGTAACATGTTATTACATAACAGGAACCACCTATATGAGTCATTGTTATGATTGCCACATAGACTAATGTCAATACAATAGGCCGGGTATTATTGTATATGGCACGTAATACTTTTAACAATATGACTAATATTTAACCAGTAATGGTGTACCAGAATCCTAGGAAAATCCCTACTCAAGTCCTGGACTTACATTATTTTACTCACTTTTAATGTAGTAGAAGTGATATTACTTACTCAAGGACATTATATTTGTTTGAGTATACAACATGTAACCAAAAGGACATGGTTCCATTTGATTACATTTCGTACATACTCCCATGAATTAACACTGAGGATTTGACATTATACCTATTACCAACCAATCCAATACCTTGTAATACAGGGGAGAAAAAAAGATTAGGCTACAAGAAAACGTTATGGAATAGGATTAAGCTGTAGGCCTACCTTTAACTATAGACAGTAGGCGAGTAGCCTACATACTTCATTCAAAAATCTGTCAATCAACTTCCAGTAGATTGACTGATTTTAGGATGTAATAAAGTGTAATAATAAAGCACAAGCAAGTGAAAAAAAAGTACAGACAGTAAAAATAGCTACTTTCCAGTTGGCTTAATGACTCAAAGTCAGGCCATATTTTTGGGCATGATGAGTATTTTGTTCCAACACTGAACCCATAACACTAAACACTGCCCTGGAGTTGGTGAATGTCACTGTGCAATGTGTCCATTCAGTCGTACGAGTACGACGGTGTCGCGCCCTGAATACACCCGAGCTACAAGCTCACATCACGTCACTGACTCGATGCGTTCTGATCTTGTAGATCGGGTGTTCATCGGCCCGCGCGACACCGTCGCACGACCGAGCATAAAATTAAGGCATAAAATACGACATATCCAACACCAAGCTAAGTTAGCCAACCTGGGCTAACGGCTACTGGCTAACGCCAGTGGGTTCATTTTTTAGAGGACAACCTGAAAGTCTGTATTAAAACAATAATCCCTATAAAACAAAAGCTTCAAACACATCAGAACGTCCGTTTTCATATCTATTAGATGCCCGTTTGTTGAGCATTAAGCACGCTTTCTCTGGGTTGTATTATCCTCTGTTTCATCTCATCTCTCCCTACAGTCTCCTCACCTCCACGATCCTGGAGCACTGGGTCCCCTTCCCCGCGCCGGGGCCCCCGAGCACGAACACGACCTGCGGCTTCTTCATCATCCTCTGGACCGACGACACTACGGTACTGCACAGCAGACGGACCAACATACACCGGGAAGGGAGCACCGCAGGCAGCACGGCAGCCGGTTTACAGCGAACGGGGGTACAGCAGACTGAACGGCCGGTTACCGGTGCGGTGGTGAATGAATGCGTGTCAGTAAGCAGAGGATAAGGAAGGAGTAGAATGGAACAGTCAGGCGCGCCATGCACTACTTCCGCTGTTGACCTCGCCTGGCCAATGGGGATGCCGGGATGCCGACGGGGCGTGGCTCTGGATGTGTAAACCGCGCCTACTTTTGTGTGTGTGTGTGTGTGTGTGTGTGTGTGTGTGTGTGTGTGTGTGTGTGTGTGTGTGTGTGTGTGTGTGTGTGTGTGTGTGTGTGTTATTAAAGGAGCATTTCTCCCATTTTCCTCATCTTCATATAATTGGTCCTCACTAATGTTCATTATATTAAAGGACAACTCCGCCCCAAATTAATATCTAGGCTTATTTTCCTACTTGTATTGATCCCAAATGACTGTCCATGACCATGAGGGTCTACTATTAGGCAGAAATGTAATGCCCCTGTTGTTGTCTGGTTTCCCCCGCAGAACCCAGCAGCCCTTATAGCATAGACTGGAGCCCATAAGCCTATCGCTTTTACGCTATTTGTTGCAGTCAAAAGTGTTTTTTTTTTTTGTCTTTTCTAAATCTGTTATTAGTTGCCATTACACACGCATCCATGCCATAGTTGTCCCACACAGGCCGCCACACTCTGCTAAACAGATGTTAGTTTTGTCAAGTCCCGGAAAAGACACGCCACGCCATGTGATTGAGTGCAGTCACTTTGATTGGCAGTTGTGCAGAATGCTCACCCCAAAACATGATTTATGAGACGTGGTGGCTTGTGTGGGACAACCACGGCATGGATGTGTTTGTAATGACAACACATTCATGAAAGAAAAAACACTTTTGACTGCAACAAATGGTGTAAAAGCGATAGGCTTATGGGCTCCGGTCTATGCTATAAGGGCTACTGGATTCTGCTGGGCCGGGAAACTGCATGGACAACAGGGGCATTTCTGCCTAATAGACCCCGGCCATGACAGTCATTTTGGAACAATATAAGTAGGAAAATGAGCCTAGATGTTATTTACGGCGGAGTAACCACTTTTCAACCTATCCTCATTAATGTTCATGATAGCACTTTTTCCCCATTCTGTCTTTGTCTCTTAGAAAGACCGTGGCAGTTCAGAAACCCGCCTACCAGTGACATCATCATTAGGCAGATTTTGTTTTAAATAACATAAACATTTTTATATTATTAAGGTTTGCCCTTTTGCCTCAAAGTGCCCTTTTGCCCCAAAACATCCGTTTTTAGAAATACCAAATATAGTAGGCTTACATGTTTAATAAAACAATCTAGCCTATACTTTACCATTTATAATTTCTTTCAACTGAAAAACATGACAATATGTACAAGTTGTACAACACCAAAATAATCATTCATTGGCATCACTCCTGATGCAGAGGTCGGATGACACCCCGCCCCGCCCCGCCCCGCCCCTCCCCCTCCCCCTCCCCGCCTGGCTCTAGCAGCAGCATCAGCACCCGAGCCTCTGAACAGCGCCGAGCAGCAAAACATTCTCTACTATTCAGGACCAACACGAGCGACGATGGGGCTTATTGTAATATAAATAATATAATAGGCTATACAACACACAATGGCTACTTAGGCGACTCATATCCCGTCACCGAGAGTCCGGTGGATGGATCATATTCACCATCTCTTGTGTACATTTTTATTTATGCGTCTCGCCGCCTGACTCCATCCACGATGCACCATTCATGCATCCTTCTTTACGCACCTGAAGAACGGAGCCCCGGCCGGAGAACGCTCCATTTACAGCGGATTCGCGTCTCGGGTGATGAGCGCTAGTCGTGTATAAAACGCTGAAACCCCGTGAGTGTACTGCGGGCGAAGAGGACAGTCAGCCGGTATAGGTAGTGCATGCTCTTTAGCCTGTCATGGTCGTCTCCGCACAGATGTAGGGCTAAAAAGACAAGCCGTATAGCCCTATATAGCCTATATATACCGTCCAAACAAAGACATCATCCACTGACGCACCGAGCTGCCCCGCTGCCGCCCTGCACGTCGCCCCGCGCCGCTTGACATGACAACACAGAGCCGACGACACCGGAGCAGCTGGACCAAGGCAGGGCACCGACGTTCGGCCGCCGGCCGCGTGGACTCGACCGTGAGGAATAAAGAAGAAGGAGCGGGCGCGGTGGGGAAGCAGCAGCCCAGGGGAGGCCGGATTGGCATTGCAGCTTCTGGGGACAAACACCAAGGGCAGTGCGGCAGTCAGCAGACAGCGCGGGGAACGGAGGCTGCTGCAGAGGAGACCTGGGATACCTACCATCCGCTCCACAAATGATTCTGGATGTTTTGGTATCTGATCGAATGGTGGCTATGGGTTTACTTCATGAGTGATGCCGTTAATTCGTTTTTTCCCCTCTCCCTCACACCCAAATGGTGATGATTATGGCCAACTGAACTGATCTGCTCTTCATAAGGCAAAGGGTGGAACCCAGAAGGGGACTGATGTGATGGACATTCGGGTCAGGTGTCATCGGTTCCCCCTGTCTTCTCCGGTTCTGCTTACTCTGCTACTCGCCGGCACCATGGGCTGCCTCCAGAGCATCGCCTGCAAGCCCAGGATCAGGCGGGAGAACATTGTGGTGTACGAGGTGTCGGCGTCCATCGACCAGTGTCCCACCGTCATCGAGGAGAACTCGCCCATCGTCCTGCGCTACAAGACGCCTTACTTCAGGGCCTCGGCGGGCATCGTGATGCCGCCGGTGCCCCGGAACGAGACCTGGGTGGTGGGCTGGATCCAAGCCTGCACCCAGATGGAGTTCTACAACACCTACGGGGACATTGGCATGTGAGTTCTGCATGGGCTCGTTGTTGTGACAGGTGCAGTGGTCAGTGTCCACGAGAGATATATACAGGCTGTAGCGAACTCTCTTTGCTGTGTGTGTGTGTGTGTGTGTGTGTGTGTGTGAGTGTGTGTGTGTGTGAGTGTGTGTGTGTGTGTGTGTGTGTGTGTGTGTGTGTGTGTGTGTGTGTGTGTGTGTGTGTGTGTGTGTGTGTGTGTTTGTGTGTGTGTGTGTGTGTGTGTGTGTGTGTGTGTGTGTGTGTGTGTGTGTACACACCACACACACATACTGTACAATCCCACCACCTTCACAGCATGTGACAATAAAACTGTTTCTGATTCTGGAACCACCACACACACGCACACACACACACGCACACACACGCGCGCACGCACACACACACACACACACACACACACACACACACACACACACACACATGTTTGTATGCATCCATTATGGGGACCTGCGCGGGTTTGCATCGATTATGGGGACACCACTTTCCTGTGGTCCCACAGGCCTGAAAAACTGACTTGAAGCCAACGTCATTGTATGCAAATATCGGACCTGTGATTGGCTAGTAGTGTGTGAATCTCTCATTCTCCCATTCTCTCACACACTCACACAAAAACTGCAGGAAAAAAAAAATTTTTTTGGGGGGGTCCCCACTCTGTTAACACACCTGTCATATGACATGAAAACGCGAATTATGGGACTTGCTTAAAAAAAGCACCAGACACTCAGCAACACTGCCCCCTATCTCCCTGAATGATAATAATTATGGGGACCTACGATTTTGTCCCCACTGTGTCAGACGTCCCCAGCATGTGAGTGTGTGAACATGCGTATGGTCCCCATAAGTATAGCTAGACAAACGCACACACACACACACACACACACACACACACACACACACCGGTAGATAGTAGAGCATGGCAGATTGTTATTATCAGTGAATCTCTCTCAGTCATGTCCTCCTCTCCCTCTCCCTCTCTCTCTCTCTCTCTCTATCTCTCTCTCTCTCTCTCTCTCTCTCCCTCTGCTCGCTGCCCAACATGCGTGCAGGTCCAGCTGGGAGTTGCCGGAGCTGCGCGAGGGCCGGGTGAAAGCCATCAGCGACTCGGACGGCGTCAGCTACCCCTGGTACGGCAACACCACCGAGACGGTGACGCTGACGGGCCCCACGTCCAAGCCCTCGCGGCTGACCGTCAGCATGAACGACAACTTCTACCCCAGCGTGACCTGGGCCGTGCCCATCAGCAACAGCAACACGCCCATGCTGACGCACATCACCCGAGACCAGAGCTTCATCACCTGGCTGGTGGCCATGAACTCCGTCACTAAGGTATAGGACTCTGACTCTAGACGCAGGCCACGACCCCCAACATAATCATGTTTTAACTGGGGACCCCTCCCACCCTGACGAGCACTATAAGAGTTGAGGCGTTACATTTTGTATAGCACGGTTCTATTGTGAAAATGGCAGATCTACATGCTCACAACGACTCCCAACGCCTCGAGGCGTTGTGAGCATGTAGATCGGCCATTTTCACAATTTTAGCCTCTAATGTTTAAAATTTTTGGCCAATGTATAATTTGTCATAGATTTATTAAAAAGTCCTTAAATTGTCACTTTACAAATGTGCAGATACACTTAAACATTATGTTGCTTGTTTACTGTTGAGTGAGAAAACAATGTTGCACATTAAGTTAATCATCTGGGGACCACCGAAAATAATTTGGGGACCCCCCTGGGGGTCCTGACCCACAGGTTGAGAACCACTGCTCTAGAGCACTGTTTCCCAAACAGTGGGTCGGGACCCATTCGTGGGTCGCAGACAGATTGTTATGGGTCCCTTTGTTTTTTGTTTCCTACATTTTGTTTTTCAATCATTATTATTCAAAAAAAAAAGAAACATTCCCCAAAAGAGCAATTTTTTAGAGAATTCTATGACGTTTGCAGTAATTTCATGAAGAAATCAAAGAAAAGTCGAAGAAATTCCATAAATTAGAACACAAATGCTTAAGAAGTAGTGAAAATAGCCGATCTACAAGCTTGTAGATCTGCTGTTTTCACTAGTTTGGGTCCCGGGCAAATGTCTAATCTCTCCTTTTGGTAACACTGGACTAGACTCTAGAGCAGTGTTTCTCAAACATGTACATTTCAAGGTCTCCCCTTAACTCTGACACTATACTTGGTACCATTTGTACACTGTCAGAGTTACAGACTTGTATGGGTCAATTTAGAGCCCCATGAAGGAACCCACAAAGTCCCTGGACTCCACTTCGAGAATCACTGGACTCTAGAGCCGGACAGACCCATGCCAGGTTATTGAGCTCAATGATGACGATCCCAATTTTGGAGAGTCAAGACTACCCGGTTACTGAATACTTTGAACAATATTCTGTCAAAAAGGACAAAATCCATCCCTAATCATTTGGAGAAAAAGATTGTATAAGCTCACAGAAAGGGACACAATCTGCCATTTTTGAGAATCTTTGAAAGACTTTTGAAAATGTTAGAAAATTGTTGCCTATCCACGAGTTTCCAACGCCCCATAGTGCATTGCGCAGACGCTGTACCGAGCTTCCGGCGCCGCAGCCGAGTGTGATTTACAAGCTCACAATGGGCTGCATCTGCGACGCAACGTGAGCTTGTATGTCTGCTGTTAAACCGGAAGTGTGGTCCAAATAATCTCCAGTAAACTCCCGCGGAAACAGGTGGATAATGGCATGTCCAAAATAGGGATTTAATTGATATTTGAACAATCATGAAACTTTGGCTGATATAAAGTAAATATAAAGCCATGTTACCGTTGTAATGCAGCATGTAAGACTGACAAGGAGACTCCGTGTCTATTCAGCATCCTGATATAGCCAGGCTGTGGAAACTGTCCCTTACAGTCTGTTTGTTCAGCATTTGACTGCTGCCTGACAGCAGCAGTGTGAACAGATTGTGACTGGGGTGGAGTGTCTCTGACCGACGATCAGCTTAGCCTTGTCTATAGGGGTATGGAAAAATACAATATCACGATATTTTCCCCTAGCTGTATCACAATACACGATTTTATCACGTTGGTTTTTATGGTTATTTTTCAAGGTATTTGACAAAAACTAGACTCTCTGGGTTCCTTTTGGGAGGTCTAAATTGAACTTTACAAGTATGTAACTCTGACAGTATACAAATGAAACCAAATGGACCCTTACGGGTCCATTTGGTTTCATTTGTATACTGTCAGAGTTAAGTGGAGACCTTGACATGCAGCCAACTACAATATCAATTTGGGTCCTTGGCATGAAATAGTTTGAGAACCTGTACACTAGTAGGCCTATAGAACCTTTTCTGCATCACTTTATTAAAGCAGTATCACTGAAAAGAGCACTGCAGCCCGCTTTCTTTGAAAATAAGTAAAACTCTTTTCTATTATGGCAGATGGAGGGAGGTGTTTATTGCATTTACTGGTGGAGTAATGCAGTTAGCGGATCAAATGACACATATACGACATGTGTCATCTGATCTGCTAAGTGCATTACTCCACCACAACAGCAAGGTGCTGTAATCTAAGTAGTACTAGTAAGACGCCTCATGGCGACATGCGACCTCGCGCCAATTCTTGGCCATCTGGTCAGTGATGTATATTGGACCAGTTACCCATATATGGAGACCCCTGCATGATAGTCAACAATGTGATGTCAGAACATGCCCATATATGGGTATTACCAAATATGGGCTGGGCATTCCCAGATATGCGCTTAATATCGATCGGGACAGGGATCTCCATATATGGGCATAAAACGACAATTACCTAATTCATTTGCAAGTGTGACTCATGATGACATCAGCTATCTGCATATACCGTATGTGCATAAAAGGGACATCAAGCCAGAGCGTGATGTCAGAGCGGCAAACCCATTCTGTTAAGAGTGGTTCCCCTGACATCACAGTGACATCAGAGCATGATGTCAGAGCGACAAACCCATAGAACCACTGACAAACCCAAAGAACCACAGACAAACCCATAGAACCACGTGACAAACAGACAGAGACATACGGTCAAGCTGTGACCGTTTACATACTAATCTGCGTCGTACGGTCGCAATCAAGAGTAGATCAGTTGATTCTAAACCTTTTTCATTTCAAGGACCCCCAGTTTGCTATGCATGAGGCCGTGCACTCTGACTGGATAACATTTTTATCCGTGATACCCCTCAGTCTACACTGTATTATGCTCAGTAATAATTTAACTCTCTGAGTTATAGATGTGTGGTAAGGGTTCCTTTTGGACCCCTGGTGGTCCCGGGACCATACATTGAGAGCCAGTGGAATAGAGAGGACACAAAGGATGCAGAGCAGAGCGGGAGGTGTTGTGTGAAACACAGGGCCTAGTTCTCCTCGTCATGGAGTTAAAATAGACCGTGCCTCTAATGCCCAATGCTGTACACCGCCTGCTGCACGCGTATCATATATCGTCTCTGTCGGGTGGAAAACCTCACATGTCCAAAACTGTTACTTTTCAGGATTCAAATTCCAAAAAAGGCAAGAGTACAGTATTTTCTGGACTATAAGCCGCACCTGACTATAAGGCGCACTGTCAATGAATGGTCTATTTTCAAACTGTTTTCATATATAAGGCGCACCTGACTATAAGGCGCACATAATAGACGCTACCGTTGCGTTATGCATCCAACAGATGGAGCTGTGCTAAAGGGAATGTCAATGTCAATGAATGATCCATATATAAGGCGCACTGGACTATAAGGCGCACTGTCGTTTTTTGAGAAAATTAAAGGCTTTTAAGTGCGCCTTATAGTCCGGAAAATACTGTAGAAGATCTACAAGCTCACCGCGTTGTCAAGCTTGCCGATTTACTATTTTTGATACTTCTGTGTGATGCTGTAGCTTGATCAAGTGGGGCGTTCATTTACGAAGAAACACAACAATTTAGAATATCGTCGTTGTCGGGTGAAAACCCTGTAAGTCCAAAACCGTTCGTTTTGCATTTATCATTTTAAAAATGATCTAAACTAGTGAAAACAGCCGATCTACAAGCACACAACGCCTCGCACCGCGAGGCGTTGTGTGCTTGTAGATCTGCTGTTTTCACTACTTTTGTGCGACGGCCTTGTCTGATGAAGCAGGGCTTTGCTTTGCGAAAGAAATTTGACACTTGGAGATACTAGGTTTCCACCCGACAACGACGATATGGAGATAAGAGGTTTCTGCCTGGCAGCAACGATACATCAAATATACTAACGTTACACTTTTCCTCTCTCTCTCTCTCTCTCTCTCTCTCTCTCTCTCTCTTCTCCCCCAGGAGCGCATTGTGCTGCAGACCGTGCGGTGGCGGATGCGCGTAGACATCGCCGTGGACCCAGATATGCCGCTGGGCTCGCGGGCCTCGCTGGTGGGCCGGCCGCATCAGGAGCAGCCCCACATCCTCAACTACCAGGAGCCCATCCCGCCCAATGCACTAGGGAGACCTAACGCCAATGACGCCCAGGTGCTAATGTGGAGGCCTCGCAGAGGGGCGCCGCTAGTGGTTATACCGCCAAAATAAAAAGGGGGTCAACCTGCAACAAAAATATACAAACTTGGAGAGAGAGACAGAGAGAGAGAGAGAGAGAGGTTGTTTGTTGGGGACGAAGGTAATGAAGTGGCGAAGCCTACCGGAGAAGAGGGAATTCGAAGCTCCAAGAATTAAGATTAAGATGACCGATTGCGAGGTGCAGTCGTGGTGTAAGCGAGGTGTCATGATGCAAGCCCGCTGAGAACTGTTTCTAAAGAGCAGCTGAGCCCTATGCCACGCCAACACTTGTTTGGCCACGGACTGATTTTGAACTGCACTAGAATTGAGCCTGCCTTTTGACCAGGGAAAAAAAAAGAACACTGTTTTTTTTAGAGGTTCCAACGAAGTTTAAGAGAACTGCTTCCTGCATTATTATGTAGATCGTATTGCATGAAAGAGAGCGCGCGAGAGAGCGATAAATCTTTACAAGGCACAAAATAGCATTTCTTTTATACATCTTGTTATCGGAAGACACTTTGAATGGAAATGATCCCATGTCCGACGTGACATCCATGCAAGCTGGACAAAAGTTCCTCAGTGCCAATTCTGGGCGTGAAGGCCTTTAGCTCATTCAGTACCACAGTTTAAGGACATACCTGAAATTTAAATAGAGATAATTATATTAATCTTCTGTTAGGTTAAGATAAAACTCACACACAACCAGATTGTATTAAGATCAACCACTTGGCATAAAGGTCTTAAAAAAAGATGCTGCAATAGTGTTCTCTGGACTTTACTGGAATGAATGTTTGTTCAGAAATTCAATTTTCTGTGGCTCTATTGCAACTTTCCTTTGGCAGATAAACTAATTTGTTTGACTTCATGGACCACATTATCTTCATCGCTAGCTTGCAATGCCCCAGACCTCATAGTACAGCAGATATTCTTTTCTTTTGACTGACAGGCTATGAGAGGGTGAGATGGAGCAGTTGAAACGTTGAATAAATGCAGCTGACAAAAGCCTTATTTTTCAATCAATCACATTAAGTGCCAAATAGTTGAATTGGAATATTGCCATACCACTGCAGTTACAGAAAGGGATAAGAGGCTCATAAGATATGAATTAGGTTCACACAAATCATTACAGAGGGGCTGGAAACTAATTGGAACATAGCCATACAACAGGTATGGTTTTACATTATTGATTTGGAATGGAGCCAAAGGCTATATTTCACATGGCAGTGGTCACACTTGTGTAATTTACTTACACAAAGTGTTTTAGGAAAGACCCACACGGTGTGACAGGCTGATATACAATAAGTTGGATCGTATCAATTTGTAATGGAGCCATATAGTCCGGGAAAAATGGGGGTGAACGTGGATTCGCCTGTAAAAGTTTTTTTCTCAACTGATTCTTGTAGCTTGGGGTCACCTCTTAAGGATTCAAGAGGATGACCAGTGATATCCATTGAGCATTTTTTATTATTAACCCCTTAATGCCTGAAACATGGGCTCCCATTGACTTTCTATACAGGAGGAAAATACCCAGAAAAAGATTATTTTTCGGGGTATTTAAGGAGGATCTGAGGGGTCTAGCTAGGGGTTTGTCATGAAGCTGAATCCATTGCAGGCATGTGTTTTGCACAAAAAACATTCCGTGGGCTAGAAATAGCCTCAGAAAACAATACACGTATGGGTGAGTATTCATGTTAGTCGGAGGCCTTAGGGTTTTTATTATCGTGCTAATCAGTCTAAAAGTGCAAAATTTTGCACAGATGTAGCTCAGGGCATGCTCTAATGATTTAGCTAGGTCGGCGACCTTCGGGGTCACCACAACACCCACAAAACTCTGAAAAGTGATGACTCATCACTTTTCATCACTAAAGTCGATGGGAGCCCAACTTGATTTGGCCGTTGTGGCGACCCCGAATGTTGCAGACTCGGGCGCCCTAGCTAAATCATTAGAGCAAGCCCTGAGCTACATCTGTGCAAAATTTTGCACTTTTAGACTGATTAGCACGAGAAAAAAAACCCTAAGGCCTCCGACTAACATGAATACTCACCCATACGTGTATTGTTTTCTGAGGCCATTTCTAGCCCACGGAATGTTTTTTGTGCAAAACAAATGCCTGCAATGGATTCAGCATCATGACAAACCCCTAGTTAGACCCCTCAGATCCTCCTTAAATACCCAGAAAAAAATATTTTTCTGGGTATTTTCCTCCTGTATAGAAAGTCAATGGGAGCCCATGTTTCAGGCATTAAGGGGTTAATAATAAAAAATGCTCAATGGATATCACTGGTCATCCTCTTGAATCCTTAAGAGGTGACCCCAAGCTACAAGAATCAGTTGAGAAAAAAACTTTTACCGACGAAACCACGTTCAGCCAAAAATCACTGTTTTTTTCCCGGACTAATAGTTTGTGGAGGAGGTGCAATTTGTGATGTGCTATATTCAAAGTAGGACAAATAGATTGGTTTGTAACAGGGCTGTTTCTTAATAGCACTTGTATTTGGCTCACCCTGGGATGAGGAACTTCCTATCTATTCTCTTTTTTATTCATAAAAGATTGCGTTGTATCGTTTGATTTATTCAAACGTAACAGCAAAGAGTGACTGGATGCGCTGTAAAACACTTGATTGTTAATTCAAAAAGAACCCTCTTTACAGTGCACTTTGAGTGTTGAAGTAACCCGTACAGGCATCACAGTAAAATCCTTAGTGTTCATTGGGGTGAGGGTTAACACTTGCAACTCTCAGGGTGTTATGCTTCTCTTAAAGGGAAAAAAAATATGTCTGTTTTTGTTTGTTAAAACAATATAACTTGCACCCCCTTTAACTTAAAGGAGTAGTTCACCCCCAAAATGCTTTTTTTTCTATTGATTATTCATGCCATGGAGACTTGAGTTCAATCATATTTTTAGTTTTTTGTTGCATTCCTGAGACAAAAATGTGATTACAATAAATGTACCCCCATTCGTTCCAGATGGGGACCCAAATGGATTCGGGTCCCCATCCGGAATCAATGTGGGTAAATTTACTCTAATACATTTTTTGTCTTGGGAATGCAACAAAAAAACTAAAAATATTATTTAACTCAAGTCTCCATGGCGTGAATAATCAATAGAAAAAAGTCATTTTGGGGGTGAACTACTCCTTTAACAGTGAGATTTTTACTGTGCCGTGATTGCAGAGAAGATGGGTGACCTTCAACAATCAAACTCATAACATTATGCTGCTCATCATCACACCTTCCGTTTGAACCACCGGGGAACCTCTGGTATGATCCGTTCCTAATCAATCCCCTGGGCCATGTGTTTTTTTCTCCACAGGTCGCTGAAACGCTGTTGAAATATTGTAACCAAAAATGATAGAGCAGCTTACAGTTATGCAGTTGTGGTCCAGTCAGGAGATTCCATTGAGGTTTGCTTTTAATCCAATAGTCCCTCGTAAAGCAATGTCAGAGAAGCATTTATTTTTATGCTGCAATCTGTAGGTTTCTTGAACCCTAGAGCTATATTTTCGTCCATTTTAAAAATAGTTCTAAATCTACATCACTGCGTTGTGAGCTTGTAGATCAGCTATTTGAACTATTTAAAAATGACCGAAAATAGGGGCCCTATAGTCTCCTGTGTTGGAGAACAAACTCCTACCACTCTTTCAAGACCCGATTCTATACATGTCTTCTAAGTCCTTCTACGGTTTTAAAAAGAATGCATGTTCCTACGTCAGTGATTCTCAAACTTTTACATGTCATGTATAGAATTATATCTATTTGACCGCCGACCCCCGTCTCAAAATATTATGTATCAGGAACCCCCCAGAGGCACATATTTGAGTTACAAATGTTCACTTTAAAAATTCAAAGATTTGCACACATTTTCATGATTTTTCAAAAATAGCAGATCTACAAGCTCGCATTGCGGCACTCGGTGCCACACCGTGAGCTTGTATATCTGCTATTTTTCAATTGCTAAAGTATAAAATAATTCCAGGTCTTGGTTAAAATACAGAGATAGGAGGTATCTGCCCGACTGCAACACTAAGGTATGTCTGCATTGTACTGGTCATCAGGACGGGTCCAGGCAGGTAGGGATCATTCTGGTCCCTGTCCAAGTTCCTGTCTGGCCTGTCCACACGTAATTCATGTCACGTGACCGATGCACCATCTGTGCCACTCTCCAGGTCCAGAACTCACCTTGCTTCCTGTCTGACTGTCTTCTCTGTTCCTCCATCTCCCTCACATTATACCTCCATATCGCCGTTGTCGGGTGGAAACCTTGTATGTCCAAAACCGTTCTTTTTGCAATTATCATTTTAAGAATTATTCAAACTAGTGAGAACAGCCGATCTACAAGCACACAACGCCTCGCACCGCGAGGCGTTGTGTGCTTGTAGATCTGCTGTTTTCACTACTTTTGTGCGACAGCCTTGTATGATGAAGCAGGGCTTTACTTTGTGAAAAAATGTACAAATTTGAAACTGGGTGATACAAGGTTTCCACCCAACAGTGACGATATACACACTCCAGTGTTCAGCTAAAGGCGCTGTAAGTGATATTTTAAAAGTGGTTTTCAACCCTTTTCCATATCAAGGTCTGATTATTTATAGGGCAGCATTTGAGCCACGGACCACCGTTTGATGAGGTTTGACCTCTCAGACCCAAAACGTAGAATACTTTGCTGTCGTTGGATAAGATTTAGTCCTCTATTATTCCATGCTGTGTTGATGTGGTGCCATAGGAGAGAGGACAGGCAAACTGTGACCAAAATAACACATTTTCTGCATTCCCCAAATTTGTAGGCTTTCTTTTTTTAAATTGAGTAATGCAGAATTGCGTAACTATAATTTAACTCTTGAGAGCGAAAAATTAAACCAAATGGACCTGCAAGGGTCCGTTAGGTTTAGATTTACACTCTAAATAGTTAAAGATCTATAAGGGTCCATTAGGTTACCAACTCTCCATCACTTACCTGGGGTCCACCTGGAACGACTGTTTCAAAACAAGGTTGTTGTTCACTTTTTTTTGTTAAAGCTCTATTCTGATCGTAACCATTGCTACAGTGTTAGTTCAATAACCAGGCTCTCCCCGTCTCTCCCCCTCTTTAATAAACAGAAAATACCTTTTCAGGCGGGTTACCAATTTCATCCAATCAGGAGAGAGTTCCCATTTATCAGCTTCAGTTTTATTGTGTTCCAGTTCTCACTTCTTTCTTTCTTTCCTTCATCACTTCTGATTTAACTTCCCAACCTATATGAGTTCTCTCTCCTGACTGAATACAATTGGTATCCCGTATCATCTAAAAATGCATTTTCTGAGAGCTGGAGATCCTGTTACTGAACAAACGCTCTACAGCAGGGGTGGGCAACTTTGATGATGGCGAGGGCCACTATATTTCCACCTTCACTCCAGAGGGCCACATTTCATATTGCTTCCTACTTTGCCATTCTAGTATCTCATACAAAAGAAGCAAAAATAGCAGATCTACAAGTTCGATCGGCTATTTTTGCTTCTTTTGAATTGGAATCCTGAATAATTTTGTTATTTTTGAATTGGAATCCTGAAATGTAACATTATGATTTAATTTCAAACGCATTTAGTAATATACTCATGTTAACTTTATGAATCTAAATACAAAAATAAGTTGGACATAAAAAATATACGTTTTAATACTACTATACTAGTCATTAAGCTACTAATATAGATTTACGGAATTAAAGCAAGTCATGTTTGGAATTGGAACAGCTGAAATCAATAATATATCAGTATTCCGGTATTAACCTGCGGGCCGCATTAAGTGAAGGTGGGGGCCGCATGTGGCCCCTGGGGCGCCAGTTGCCCATGTATGCTCTATAAACGATTACTCTCAGTATATAGAGCCGTTCAACCCAACATAATATCACTTGCTGCACCTTGAACTCTTGAGCGTGTACAAATATAACATTTATACATTCTCAAAGTGTCACAAATGGATAAAGTAACAAGAAGAAAAGAACAAAACAAGAAAGCCGAGCATTTTTCCTGACCTGACCTAATTCTGACTACATCCATAATACGAACGGCTTGGTTATTCTGGGATAAAATGTCGGTTGCTTCAATGTCAAATAAGTGTTACAATTATTCCGTTGATCTACCTTTTGTGTCAAGGCAGCCGAGCCCATTCATCCATCTGTTGCTATAGAGACCAGTTCGCCGGTTTGATTCTGAGCTCAGTGCATCTGACACCGGCGTGTGTGTGTGTGTGTGTGTGTGTGTGTGTGCACGTGCTTGTGTGTGTGTGTGTGTGTGTGTGTGTGTGTGTTTGAGAGGGAAGGCAGCAGAGGGAGGCATGGGACTCACATTAAACATTTATCCCACTTTGAATCAAGAAGAAAGCGCCTTTAGATCTTTCGACACAACGGACATTTAAAAAATAATTTATTCACGCTTTATCCTTTTTTCTTCATTAAAGCATTTGTCAAATAACTGCATCGTGAACATTCAAGGTCAAAGTATTCCCTTCCCTT
The DNA here is from genome assembly GCF_963921795.1 of Nannobrachium achirus. Taxonomy (NCBI): domain Eukaryota; kingdom Metazoa; phylum Chordata; class Actinopteri; order Myctophiformes; family Myctophidae; genus Nannobrachium; species Nannobrachium achirus. The sequence goes on along the minus strand of NC_137814.1, from coordinate 49,607,982 downwards.
TTAATCCCACATAAAATAAAAATAAATACATTCAGCATCTTTCAGTAGAACCAACCAACCCCACCTCAATGCAGCAAACTGCAGTTCCTCATTGTGTCACTAGATGGGGTAGTCTGCCTGAAATGTCGGCAGTTTTCTCTGGTCTTTGAGACCATACAGGCACTCCCTTTTGCTGTACAATGTACATCAGTACCTAATATAACTCAATCTTCAGTACTCTTTCATAAATACAAAAACAAAGAAAAAGAAACGTTCCCCCAAACCCCACAAAATATAAATATGTGTTTAAATATATAAAACTATAAAAAAAACAGCAGGGAGGTTATGACTTCATCTGTGGATTCCGCTTGGCCCCATGAGGCCAAATCACTTCCATTATTAAAAGCCCCAAAGAGTTAACTGTGTGCAGTGCTCACAGGGTAAAGCCCGATTCATACTGCGTTACACGACAGCGTCGCACGGCGAAAATAAAACAGCCTACCTACTGTAGCTATTTTTGGCACGCGACACCGCCGTTGGACGGAGCATGAATTAGGCTTAACACTTTACAGTATGTTGTCTCTGTCGGGTGGAAACCTCATATGTCCAAAAACTGTTACTTTTCAGGATTCAAATGCAAAAATAGCAGATCGACAAGCTCAATACGCTCCGCTTCGCGCAGCATTTCGAGCTTGCAGATCTGCAACTTTTGATGCTTAGTTTTGTGTGACGCTGTAGTATGATCAAGTAGGGCTTTAATTTACGAGAAATCACAAAAAAGTTAAAATAAGGAGATCAGAGGTTTCTGCCCGACAGCAAAGATGTCACTGTGTGTGTGTGTGTGTGTGTGTGTGTGTGTGTGTGTGTGTGTGTGTGTGTGTGTGTGTTATGCTGCATTCACATTAGCAGCGACTGACAGGCTACTACAGCAACATGAAACTGGACACAAAATGTTTCAAGACACTTGTCACTGTGTGACATGCATGAAACTACGGAAACAACTGGTTTCGATGCTACAATGACGCAGTGAAGCGTCAATCAATCGTATGTTTTTATTTCACTGCTTCCACTCCCTTTCTCTCCCCCCCACGGTTCCTGCTCCATTCCGGGAATGGAAGAAAAACAAATATTGGCCTTTTCTTTTAGGCAGTGTGGCCTGAGCAATACTTTAACAAAGACCACTCTTGGCTGGCTTTTGTCGCTGCTAGCGGGAACGCAGCATTCAGTCTCGTTGCACTTTTAGTGCCATTACAACCCTATAATCCATTTTTGAATGTCAGTAACAATAGTAAACATATGAAATGTCCACATGACCTCCATCTCCTGTGCAAGTTCAGCAGTGTTTCAGGACAGACATGCTGTGCACATTAGTCCGGCTGTGTTTCCCACGGTGGTTCGACAAAGATGTCACCCTCCGTGTATTCTGTCTTTTCTCCAAAGGCAATGTCTTGTCTCACTTCATAGACCGCTACTGTCCGTCTCTCCTTCTCCTCAGGAGGTAGTTAACGCTGGAACCCAGCTTATCTGCCGGTGCGGTCTATACTTTAGAGGTGCTGAGTACAGGCTTGCGCTCGTAGCTGTAGAGGAACGTCGCAGCGATGACCAGCATCGCTCCTACAAAGAAAACGCTGTGGAAAATAACAGGGAAATATGTTACGTTTTAACCACGTAAGCCGTATTTTCAGAATATTTCCAACATTTTGAAAAAACATTTAAAAAAAAAAGCTCACAATGCAACATGATGCGATGCGTTGTGAGATTGAATTATGCTATTTGATCTGCTATCTTCCAAATTCTTTTTTTTCACCTATAGCAATGATTACAGTCCGACCTTTAATTATTTAACAAAAACACGTTCGTTTTAACCAGAAGATATCACTTATCTTAACTTTGTGAGGAAGAAATAGTGCCGCTCAGCGCTCAGACATATCTTCTGTGTGTGTGTGTTACTGTATGTAGTTAAAGGCGTGTGCTTACCTCGTGGGATCAAAGTCGTTCAACCAGAAGTATGAAATGAGCGTGGACAGGATGATGGACACTGAGGTGGCGAACCCTTTGAGGATGTTGTCGGCGTATTTAATGACCGCCGCCACAACCAAGCCGCCCAGAGCCTGCACACATGCAAAAGAACACACTGTGTTGGAATATATGCTGGGCTTTCATCTCTCAAATACACGCACACACACGTTTATATTACTCTATACTTGTGGCCAGCACGGCACCTCTAAAGCAGTGGTTCCCAAACCTTTTAGCTCAAGACCCAAAAGAGAATTTTGAACACATGGTAGTCAAAATTCGCACTACTTCTTAAATATTTGTTTTCTTATTTCTGGAATGAAACAATAACCCAAAAGAAAAAAAGAAAATAAATTACTTGTGATCCATACAAATGTGTTTGCGACCCACAAATGGGTCCCGACCCAGTGTTTGGGAAACAGTGATCTAAAGCAGTGGTTCTCAACCTGTGGGTCAGGACCCCCAGGGGGGTCCCCAAATTATTTTGGGGGGGTCCCGAGATGATCAGCTTAATGTGAAACATTGTTTTCTCACTCAAAAGTGTTGTTCACTTTTGAGTAAATTTACTTAAACATAAAGTTTAAGTAAATAGAGGGTATCTGCACATGTCTAAAGTGACGATTTAAGGACTTTTTAATACATCTAAAATGACAAATTATACATTGGTCAATTGGTCATTAGAGGCTGAAATTGTGAAAATAGCCGATCTACATGCTCACAATGCCTCGCAATGTAGATCTGCTATTTTCACAATAGAACCATGTTATACAAAATTTAGTGCCTCAACTCTTAGTGCTAGTCAGGGTGGGGGGTCCCCAGTTAAAATATGATTATTTTGGGGGTCGCAGCCTGAAAAGGTTGAGAACGACTGATCTAAAGGACTGGGTGTGCATGCCATGGCACCTCTGTGAACTTATGTGTAAAGAGACATGATGCCACTTCCTACCTGTAAGGCCACGACTGTCCACGTGATTCTGTTGTATCCCTGAAATATGCCCGCCTCTGCCACCCTGCTGCCATCATACAACAGCATGCCTGAGAAGCCAAAGCCAAAGCCAAACATGCCTGGAATAGAGAGAAACAGAGAGTGAAAGAGAGAGAGAGGCTTTTAGTTGACATGAAGACAAAACACACACTAGGGCATTCACCAAATATTCGAATATCAAAGTCACTATTCGACGTTGTTCACCGAAGTCGAATATTTGCTTATTTTAATTTTTTTTATTGTTTTGTCTTTAAAAAAATATATATATATATTTCTTCATGGTTTATAAAGCTTGGCTAGATAGACAGTCATAAGAACCCTGACAAGCACTTGGAATTGTAGGTATTACATTTAATGTGACTCGGTTCCGCAGATAAATATTGTGAAAATAGCCGATCTACATGCTCACAACGCCTCAAATGTAGATCAGCTATTTTCACAATGTTCGCCTCTTGCTTACTTAATATTTGACAGTTTGGCCAGTCCGAATAATTTGAATACTAAAAATCACTATTTGTGAATGCCCCAACACACACAACTAATCGCTCAAGGACATAACAAAGGACACTTCACTCTGCTATCAGCAACTCAATGATTTCAAACCGCTCAACTCAAATGTATTTGCGTTGAAAGGGTGTAAGCAAATGAGCTGAGAACACACAGTCACGCACGCACACACACACTACGCAGACAACCCACTGTCACTCACCGAGCTGTATGTTGCGGATCCACACGCTCTGTTTGGTCTCCTTGAGGATCTTCTCAAAGTAGACGCCAGCGAAGCCGCTGGAGATGCAGGCTATGAGCACGGCCATCACTCCTATGAACTGGGTGCCTGCGGACAGCGCCTTCTGCTCAGAGTTTCCTATAGAGTCTGTCGGCCACTGTGTGGTGAGGCAGGGAAACACGTTACTGAAGACGAGAATGCACTCGTATACAGGCGAGGCACACAATAGCATGGTAGGAAATAAATACACAGTACCGTATGTAAAACACATCCGAGTCACCAACCAGCCAGAAAACTGATTTATGGTCAAGATTCAATTTATCCCCTGAGCAAGCAGGTAGGCTCTATTAGCTCAATGGTAAAAAAAATAAAAAATAAATCAGCACTTCGGGGTAGAAGAGGAAACATAGTGCAGCTTTAATTAACATAGTTTTTTCCCCCTTTTTCTGTTCCCAGAGACCTGTATTGTGAGCGTAGATATATGGATGGATGCAGTGTGTTGTTCAGTACCTGGACCAGTGTATGTAGTGGTCAGTATGGATGTAGGGATGGGATGATAAGCAATATTATCGTTTATCGCGATAAAAAACACTCACGATAATCGTGGAGATTTAATATATCGTGATATCGTCCTCCGTCATGCACTGGGATCAATTCACCTGTTATTTGCCGAGCTGCATATCCGGTACCACATAAACCCTCTGGTAAAAGGGTTTTTTCACTCTCTATCAAATGTCTTTGCCAAAAAATAGCCGATCTACAAGCTCACGACGAGTCGCGTTGCGACACGTTGTGAGCTTGTAGATCGGCTATTTTTTGGCAAATGTTCCCGCCTCAGGATAATGGATTTTGATTATCGCGATAATATCATAAATCTCGATTTCTTTTGTCACAATAATCGTGCTATGACATTTTCATATGGTCCCATCCCTATATGGATGCAGTGTGTTGTCAGTACTGTACCTGGACCAGCGCCACCCCGGCCATCAGGATGAGCAAGGAGAGCCACTGGTAGAAGCCCAGCCTCTTCCCCAGCATGGAGACCGAGAACAGGGCTGTGGTGAGGATCTTCATCTGATAGGTCACCTGTAAGGGACACACATACAGTACATCCCACACACCACGAGATGAGAAACAGCCTGGTGCACAAAAAAACACTTATAGAGTCAAAAACATGCACGATATTCTGACGAAGAGGCCAAGTGGAAGCCCTGAGGTCATTTAAGCCACTGGTTCCCAGCCTTATGCGTTATTAGAATTACTTCACAATCATGTTATATATGGGGGAGTTAGCTATGTTAAAGTTACAGGATAACTAATATTGCATGATGAGTTGGCCTGATATCACATTGACAACACACAGGCAGAGACGCTGAATAAAAGCAAGCACATATAGAAATGTGTCTCAGGAAAATGAGATACAATTTTGTTTACAATTTTTGACAACTGCAAAACTGGCAAGGCCTGTGATCTTTGCCCCCCCCCCCCAGACCCAGTTTGGGTGATGTCACAATCCCTAGCAAACTTGTGAATGTTATGCTAATATCATATCGTCGTTGTCGGGTGAAAATCTTGTATGTCCAAAACTGTTCTTTTTGCATTTATCATTTTAAAAATGATTTGAACTACTAGTGAAAACAGACGATCTACAAGCACACAACGCCTCGCACCGCAAGGCGCTGTGTGCTTGTAGATCTGCTGTTTTCACTACTTTTGTACGACGGCCTTGAATGATGAAGCAGGGCTTTACTTTGTGAAAGAACGTACACATTTGAAACATTGGAGATAAGACAAGGTTTCAAGGTTTCCACCCGACAAAGACAATATATTAACAGGCTCAACTTGGCATCTGCATGATGCAGGTGTGCAGCGGGTCCACACCCATCCACACCCACACCCACACACCCACACACACACCCACACCCACACCCACACACACTCACCTGATAGGTAGCAGCGTCCAGGTTGGACAGGGCCACGTAAAGCAGGTTGTTCTGCAGGGTGTAGATGCCTGCAGGAACGGCCAGCTTCAAGGTGTCCATGGGTTTACCCATGATCTCCTCCTTCAACGCCCGCTGCAGTGAGCGCACGCTGAAATCTACCACACACAGAGAGAGAGAGAGAGAGAGAGAGAGAGAGAGAGAGAGAGTTAAACACACGCTGGTAAGGAGAGGAAATGGAGAGACCTCCTAAGATGTCAAAGTACAAAAGAGCCGGCGTGGCTTCCAACAGAATCCGAATCAAGTTTATTTTCACCTCACAGGTTAACAGGCATGGAGAAGTGGGTGACATGTGCAAGCTCTATCATTTGTTAGTTTTCAGGAAAAGAAAAAAGAGGGAGAGCAGGGAGAAAAACTGAAAAGAAACATGTCAAAAGAAAAATAGATATCTGTAGATATCAAAGATATCTGGCGATATGCACATAGCAGCAGGTACTGTATGTACTCAAGGTTAGACATAAGGTGCATGCATGTGGATCTCTGGCTTGACGTGGCTTAGATATTTCAAAGGACATAGAACATATGTGGGAAATATTCAAGGATTTACATCTTTGGCATGCAAAAGAAATGAAATTTGCCACTGATAGGTCTAATGGGTTTGCCAGATTATCCCTGGACAGCGCGCACACACACACACACACACACACACACACACACACACACACACACACACACACACACACACACACACACACACACACACACACACACACACACACACACACACACACACACACACACACACACACACACACACACGTCTTGTTTTTTAATTAATCCAAGCCTTAGAGATCATTTAAAGGCCACAAGGTTGAAACTGTACAATAACACCAATTAAATATCACATGGCTCAATGCCTTGCTAAATCAGCACACACACACACACACACACACACACACACACACACACACACACACACACACACACACACACACACACACACACACACACACACACACACACACACACACACACACACACACACACACACACCTGATCTAGACAACTCGCCTGCTGGGAGCCACAGTGCAAAAAAGGATAGGTAGATAGATGGGAGGGATGGTGGATGATAGATAGATTGATACTGTAGATAGAGATTGACTGTTGACCGATAGACAGACACACAAACAGAGACAGAAGTCCGGTTCCAGCTAAATGATGGAGAGTTGGTAACCAAATGGACCCTTAGAGATCTCTTGAGAGCTTAAAATGAAAACAAATGGACCCTTACGGGTGCATTTGGTTTCATTTTAAGCAAATCCTATCCAACGATAACAACATATTCTAGGTTTTAGGTCTGAGAGTCCGTGGTGGCTCAAATGAAGAATAAATAATGGACCTTGATATGAAGAAGGGTTTGAAAACCACTGAAACAGACAATCAGGGTTCCTACACATTTTTACCAATTAATTTACAAAACTTTTCCAAAACCTTTCCAGAATATTCAACCCAATTTCCAGGACTATATAACAATAATTCAGCTCAATAACAAGTCGCTTACTCCTATGCGCAATGCCCAAAGACAGGTAGTGTATGCCAGTGGTTCTCAACCTTTCCAGGCTGTGACCCCTGAAAGAATCATATTTTAACTGGGGACCCGGCACCCTGACGAGCACTAAGAGTTGAGGAATTTTGTAAAACACGTTTCTATTGTGAAAATAGCAGATCTACATGCTCACAACGCCTCGTTGCGAGGTGTTGTGAGCATGTAGATCTGCTATTTTCACAATTTCTGCCTCTAATATTTGACAATTTGGCCAATGTTTAATTTGTCATTTCAGAGGTATTAACAAAATCAATAACCAAAGACAATTTTTTCCAGGACCTTCCAGGACCCTTGATCAATTCCAAAACTTTTCCAGTACTGGAAAAATATTTTTCTAATTTCAAAATATTTCCAGGAATGTCATGACCGTGGGAACCCTGGACAGTCTAACTCTACTCACTGAGGTCCCTGAAGACGAGCAGGACGCAGGTGAATATCTTCAGCACCTCGGCACACACCACGGCGGAGGAGGCCAGGTAGCGCGGGCCCTCCTCCTTCTGGGTGCGCGAGTAGCGCATGGTGAGCACCAGGGAGGTGGTCTGCAGCACCAGCACCCCCAGCGACACGTACTTCAGCCTGGAGGTGTTGTACGGCGACGTGGACATGACGGCTGCGGCCGGCGCCAGCGGGGGCTCTTCCTCCTCAGGGCCAGGGGACGGCGACAGGAAGGGGACCTGGAAGAGAAACGGAATGCTTTAGCCCAGTTGTTTCTCAAACTTTCACATTTCAAGGTCTCCCTTTAACTCTGACAGTGTACAAATGGAACCAAATGAACCCGTCAGGGTTCATTTTGGTTCCATTTTTACGCTGTCAGAGTTACAGACTTGTATGGGTGAATTTAGACCCCCATAAAGGAACCTAGAGAGTCCCTGATATCAACCAAAATGTATGGGTCACGAGCGAATGAATACCTCTTTATTTTTTAGTTTCAGACATTTTGTTCATTTTTCATGAATAAATGATAAAAAAAATCTAAGAAATTCCATAAATTAGAAAAAATATGTTTAAGAAGGAGTGAAAATAGCAGATCTACAAGCCCATAACGTGCCACGTTGGTCCCATGCAGGCAAACATCTAATTTCTGTTTTGGGAACCACTTCTTTAGCCCACTGGTTACCAAACAGCGGGTCAGGACCCATTTGTGGGTCACAGACCAATTTATATGGGTCATCGACTTGAGTAAAAATCTAATTTTATTTTCCTAAATTTCCCTAAAGTGGTAAGCTGTATGGGAGACTGAAAAGTTATCCACTGTATACTGACAGGTGGCAGTCCTGAGACAGGCATTAAATGTGGCATGGTCCATGTATATTCCTTATATAGGATTTCAATAATTGGGAGGAGCAAATGGCCACTTAGCTGCAAAGGTGAATGGGTACGTATTATACTTCATATGGTTATTATTACAGTATACAGATGGTTTTTCAGAGGACAGTGTTAATTGAGTGAAGTTCTAGCTAAACTAGTTTTGTGTTTGAACACGTAGCTTCAATTGTTGTGGTTTCCATTAAGGTGAACAGGTAGTCTATGTTGACTCCTTGAAAGTATACTGACAGAACAATGGAAAAAGAGATAATTATGTACACACTGAGTGATTAATGAAGGGCAAGGCAGGATTTAAAGGAATGCAGATCACAATAGTTTGATGCAAAGGTGCCTAACTTTGATCAGCGGTGAGTAGGGTTGGAGGCGGTAACCGCCGTACCGCCGTACCGCGGTATACCGAGGTCTACCGCGGTGTCATTGTGCTTACCGCGGTAAAAAGACAAAAAAAAGGTCTATTTTTTATTGGAAAACAAGCGAGTTTTAAAACGGGGGAGAAGCGAGGACCGCATGCGCTCCATGCCGCTCTGCTCTGGGCCGTGTACCACACGTTGGAAGCCACATACGTCACTCACACACAGAGACCTGCAGTGCACGGCTGCACGCAGGGCATAGATAGAGTACGGAGCACAACTCTTTCTCTGTAATCCACTCGACACAAGGATGTTAATACATAGGCTACCTTGTGTTGTGGCATATCTTTTTTTATTCATACGGATTACTGGCGGAGCGCGGGCCGCGTGGACTAAAGCCGAAAATGAAACTATTTTACTTTCTCCACCGCGTCGCACATTGTGCTCCGTCCAGCGGCGCGTCGGCGATTTTATAACCTTTTCTGTCAAGTCTTGTAACTAAAACCTGTATATAGCAGCACTCAATCACTGCGATTTGAGAGTTGAGACGTGACGTGACGTGAGTTTACAGAATCACTGTACACGATCTGACAACCCTTCCTTCAGCTGTTTGTGTCTGAATAGCCCAAGTAGCTAGCCTACGTAGCTTGCCTACGTTACTATGGTAACCCGACAGTGCAGATCTAAAAGCTCAGAACGCATCGCGGATGCGACGTGTTGTGAGCTTGTAGATCTGCTCCTTTGAAAGCCAGACACGCTGTGCTGTACGGAGAAGTATAACTCGGGCAGTCAGGCTGTGTCGCCTCTCCACTGTGGAGAAACTATTTTACTTTCTCCGTCGCACGTTGTGCTCCGTCCAGCGGCGCGTCGGCGATTTTATAACCTTTTCTGTCAAGTCTTGTAACTAAAACCTGTATATAGCAGCACTCAATCACTGCGATTTGAGACGTGACGTGAGTTTACAGAATCACTGTACACGATCTGACAACCCTTCCTTCAGCTGTTTGTGTCTGAATAGCCCAAGTAGCTAGCCTACGTAGCTTGCCTACGTTACTATGGTAACCCGACAGTGCAGATCTAAAAGCTCAGAACGCATTGTGAGCTTGTAGATCTGCTCCTTTGAAAGCCAGACACGCTGTGCTGTACGGAGAAGTATAACTCGGGCAGTCAGGCTGTGTCGCCCCTCCTTTTGGGAAGATGATTGCAATATTTTGGCTTATCGCCGAACCTTAATTAATAGATACGGGGGTGCGGTAATTACCGCAGTACCGGCGGTAAATGGGAAGACGGTAATCGCGGTAACAAAATGTCCATACCGCCCCAGGCCTAGCGGTGAGGAGGTGCTGAGGCTGTTGATATATTTAATATTATGGTATCAAACAACTGAGCAAGGGAACAGAGAGAGAGTGAGAGTAGACTAGAGACTCTGGGCAGGCAAGCAGAGAGTGAGAGTCATTCAGAGGAATGCTAATGCTTGGCTGGCCGACACACAGAGCAGTAAAGGGCAGTAAAGCTAAAAGCGTGGCCCTGCCCTGGGGCTGTGTGTGACGGCCATTTAATTCCCCGGAGCACTCTGCATTCCACCACCGTTCACAAACACCACCGTATACACAAGCAAACAACAGGATGTTACAGCTCCTGCTAGGAGTGGAACCACACGGTAATACTACTCCAACTACAACGCGTTCACATCACAAGTTTACAGGTGTAACAGTGAGAGGAATTCTTTTTTTAGTCCCATATTTTAAATAAGCATAACATATCAAATTGACAAAAAGTGGTTAATAAAGGCATAGTTCCTCAGACTCTTGTGCAAATAGTGTAATGAGAACATGAGAGTTGACATTGCGACAGGGCTCACTATCAGGAGGATATTGGGAAATATCCTGTTAACCTATTAATATCCTGTTAGTCAAGGAACAAGGAAACATTTGCCTTTACTTACCTTTTGGCGATAATTATTGTCACCGAATGAACATATGCACATGCAGATGTACATGATTTAGCACATTATGATTCATTTGAAGTAGCCCACAAGCATGCATCGATTCCTCCCTTCATTTGAACAACTACTTTTCAGGAACTAATGATGACTGACAGTGAGTTCTTGTTGTTCTAGTCTATCCTTCTTTGTCTTTGTCCTGTGTTTTTCTATTTTCTCTTTCTTTTCTCTTTCTTCAGACTACACGGGGCCATCCCCATCCAATGTAATTGGATGGGGAACCTATGAATGTCCAAACCGTTTCCAAATGGTGTGGTTTCTCATCTATTTACAATGACTAAAAACAAAGGTTTGGATCTTGTTAAGGTTATTATGTGGTAGTTATGAGTAAGTAAGCCTTGCCGAGCCATGTGGCCCATAGGGCAGGACTGGAGCCTATCTCCTGTTTCTGTAGCGTGAGGCAGCATCATGTACAAGTACATACCCCTGGACATGACCCTGTCTAGTATGTCCCCAATCCCAATCCATGCTAAGTGTCAAGCAGGGAGGCATGGGGTCCCATTTTTAGTCTTTGGTATGACCCGCTGGGGCATCTAACCCCAACCTCAATCTCAGGGCAGACAGTCTAACCATAAGGTCAGTAGGCCACTGAGTTAAGAGCATTCATTTATCTAATAGGGGCAATACACTTTAATTAACATATTATTCTGCTGTCCCTGGGGCAGGTTGGTATTAAAAGGACTCTTTTCTCTGTGGAATTTGTCTTTCACATTCTCTTATAGGCATCATATTATGACCATAACTGCTACCACCTCTCACAGCATCACCTTTAACACCACAAGCAGAAATGTGGAGGATGTTCACAGCAGACAAACATTTTGTACAACGTATCTATTAAACCTTAAGCCACTATGTGCCAAAATAACAGCTAGCCACACCTTGTGGATTTTTTTCTCTGACTGTTCACCCTCCCTCCACCCAGCAGCAATTATTTATCAACTTATTTTCATTCTTTGTTATAATGCTCAGTATCATTCTCATTGTGTTCTCTCTCTCTTTATCCCCTGCTGCATGTCACAACAACGACCCTCGAGCCACAGTACCGGTTTGTCTGGTTTCATGCAAGCTCGCTTTTCACAGTTGTCGATTTTCTCTCTTAAGTCCTTCACATTCACTTCCTCATGGCTCTCTCTCTCTCTCTGACTTCCAAATGACAAACAAATGGTGTGGTCAATAATCTACTCCCAAAGGCAGTAAAAGCAGACGTCACACAGTGGAAGGGTGAAGAAAGCAGGCCAGCGAGCTTTTTGACAGCCGACCTTCGAGAGACAAAGTCCCACTATTCTGTGTGATCAAGCAGACAATAAACAGTAGACAAATACAACTCCATCCTGGCTGCATGGATCCTGCTTTTACGTAAAAGGAACACGTATAAGACTAGTGTGAGTGCGCGGGGAGGAGAGGTGTGGTGTGCAACACACTGGTGTCCTTATGTAGTCCATCTGAGTGCTCTGGCTGCCGGGGAACACTCGTACAATCTGCCTCTGTCTACGCTTGTGCGACGTGCGTGTGTTTGTGTGTGTGTGTTTCTGGCATGTGAGTGAGAGAGTGAGGGAGGGCACTGGAAAGCTGGCCAAAAAGCTTTCTCCACCCACCCCACACACACACATGCTGTTGCCCCCATATTCATAAAGCTCTCTACGCAGAGTGGACAATATGAGCTTTCATACAGACTACAGAATAAAAAACTAAAGATACTTGTTCTGCCAAGACATTGGAATTTTATAAACTCTCAACTATCTGAAGAATCTTAAAAGTCATCTAAAAAAGAAATGGTCGTTCTTTGAAGTTTGTGTAGCATCTCATTTCAAATATGTGAGTCTCTGAGAAAATGGCTAGCATGGAATATCTTACTCCATTAGTCCATACTGGCAATGGCAGAGATCTAACCACTTGAACACTAGCATCCCAACCTTATCCTGGAGGAAACATTTGGTGAAAATAGCCAATCTACAAGCTCACAACATGTCGCAATGCGTTGTGACTTGTAGATCTGAGTAGAGTATGCAGTATAGAGCCCTGGGGGACTCCAGTCAACTAAGTACAGTACGTAGGGATTAAGTGGTTAAAGTGAGAAACTACCCACTACAAGTTACAGTGCTTGCAACAAGCGTGCCAAAAGCCCATACCAAAACACTGAGATATTGTAAGAAACCAAACTTGCCACAGATCTATGTTCTCACATGTCTGACTGCTGATATACCTGCATAATTCAACGCAACCCGGTAGTATGTCTGTCCTTCAGTAGTTTTCCAAGCAAAATCACTCATCAGCAGTTAAGTCAGCCAGAAACATAATGGAGTCGCATGCAATTCAACCTTATATTGTTTGCAAAAGGACACATTCATTCCAAAGTATGTTCTCCATCATGTAAAGTTAATATTTTACAAGTACCTTCACGTAAGAGCCAGCGTCGTCAATGGCTTCATCAGCTGGGCCCGATAGGTCTTCAGTGGACATTTCAAATCACATAGGAACAAAATCAATCTCTGGTCTTCTCTGATAGCTGCCAGCCAGTGGTTTTAAGGATGCTGCTCAGCAGCGTAAACTAGTTTCTCCACACAGCAGCAAAATGTGCCCTAACCTGTTTGACTTAAAGCTATGCGTTCGTTCGTGCCATGTGGGACGTCACATGTTGATGACACAGGGAAGGAGATAACCTGTGGGTGGATCCTACAACCGCATGCCTCAGGCACAGGTGAGCAAAGCTAGGCGTCACCATACACAAAAGCAGGTTGGCCGTACTTCTGCACACTCCAGTCGTCTTTCTATGCTTAGCAGATCTGCACGGGAGGAACGTAAAGAGATGGACAATATGAGCTTTCATACAAAATACAGAATAAAAAACAAAGATAATTAATAACCCTGGAATGTTATAAACTCTTAACTACGGCATCTGAAGAATCTTAAAGTTGTCTAAAAAGTAATGATCATTCTTTGAAGTTTGTAGCATTTATTTTTCCTAACAGCAGCATGGCTAGCAGACTGTCAGAAGGAAGCCTGCATTGCATTTGATTTGATTTGATTGAATATTTTATTAGACAGAAATGTAAAACAGCACAAGTACAGTCAAAACACTTAGTCTCTAGCATCCTAAATGATTATTCACTCAGGATTATTGATGTTTTCCTCAAGGATAGTTAACAGGAAATGTGGTAGCCAGACCTCTACAGTGTGTCCTTTCTCATAAGGAACACAGTGTTCCTAAACATGAAATCACCTTACAAGTGCCAAGTAGAACTCATCATTCTTGCATACTTGCCAACTGTAGGCGTTTTTCCTGTTTCCTGAAAACTACAAAATGATGGAGCTTGCACAAAAATGAATGTCACCCACCAATGTAGACCTTATAGCTGTGATGTGACAATAAGACTGTTTCTGGTTCTCTGGTTCTGTTAAAGAAATATTTATCAAGCTGCTGAAACAATAAAAGAAAGGGCTTCTACTGGCTGTAGGCCACAAATAAGTAATGAAACAATGATTCTGAACATTTTAGGGCCTTGACTTGAATTGAGTCCACGCAGTCCAAAAAAATCACACAACCCATGTGTGATTTCCTGACGGAATACAAGAAAGCTCGCCTCAAAACCCGCTAGCACCGGGTCAAATACGAGACCTCAGAATGGTCGCCCTCAGGTATTCCTAAACTCACCTCAGTAAAACTATGCCTAAACCTAACCTTATTACTAAACGTAACCTGAGTGAAACTATGCCTAAACCTAACCTTATTCTTTAAAAGTAAAACCATGGCTAACCCTAAACGTATTCCTAAACCTTAATCTCAGTTAAACGAATACAAGAACCGTGGGCGAGCGGTCTGCAGAAAAAGTGGGTCAGAGTATGTTTTGGTTTTTCAATTCATGTTCACACGTCAGAGAGCCAACAGCTACTGTACAGATACAGTTTCACAGACACAGACCCCTCTGCTTCTGTGGGACATTTAGCGTGGAACTGCTCCGAGTCCCATAGGTCATGTAACACAAGCGCAGTGAGAAAAGCAGGTCAGAGAGAAAAGCTGGGCCTGCGTCTTTGTTAATGTGCTGAAATCTTGGTTCAACGCCACGGCCACATAACGTCACTCTGACGACTGGTATGGACCGCGAACAAAGCCTATAAGTGGCTTCCATCCAACTCATGGCGGATGTGGATGAATCACTGTAGGCAAGACAGTGGTGGAAAGAAAGCAGTGGTGGAAAAACTACTACATTTTTCTTACCTAAGTAAAAGTGACAATACTGCAATGTATAGAAATACTCTGTAAACGTTAAAGTCTGGAATTCAAAATGTACTTGAGTAAAAGTACAAAAGTCGAAAGTAATCATTATGCACAATGTCCCATTTCAAATTTTCATTTCAAATGTATACAAATCTTCTGAAAATAGCAGAACTACATGCTCACAATGCATTGCAACGCGACACATTGTGAGCTTGTAGATCGGCTATTTTCAAATGGCTGACATATATATTGGGCTGAAGTGGTTAATGTATGTTTTGTAATAATAATCAAAATCTACAAAGTAACTACAGATTTTAAATAAATGTAGTGGAGTAAAATATTGTACAATATTTGGATCCAAGATGTAGTGGAGTAGAACTAAAAGTATTGGAAATTGGAATTACTCAAGTAAAGGGTTAGGGTTAGGGTTAGGCCACTCCGACAGTGACTTCTTATTGTCGGAGTGGCAACACTTCCATAGAGGTTAAGGTTTGGGTTAGGGTAAGAGTCAGAGATAGGGTTAGTGTCGGAATGGAGTCATGTCGGAAAGGAGACATGTCGGAATGGAGAGATGCACTCGTCTTTGAGGTACTTTTACTTCACTTGAGTAAGTAAAGTTTTCAATAGTTTATACTTCTACTCCACTACATCTCAGAGGCAAATATTGTACGTTTTACTCCACTACAATTACTGTATATGAAAACTTTAATTACTTTGCAGATTTTAGATTATAATTACAACATACAGTAACAACTTAAGCCCCATTTTATAATGAAACTATATCTACAAGCTAACACTTACTTTAAGTATCTTGACGCCAATACTTTTGCACTTTTGAAAACTAACCAGTTGATCACGTTAGATTTTGAAAGCGGGGCGTTAACTTGTATAACAGGGTATTGCTATGTAGTGGTACCACTACTTTTACTCATGTAAATCACTTAAGTACTTCCTCCAACTGTTCTTGGGTTTCATCCAACTGGATAGTGAATGCTTTCATTAAAGACAGCCAGACAGCGATGTGTGTCGCTGCTAGCTGGCTTGTAATGGGAGTTGACTTCACCAGCAGCAAATATTTAACTTGAACAGTGTTAACAAAGCTTCAGGATGCGGAATCCGCAGTTCAGTCAGGCGACAAAATGAAATGTTCATGTTCAAGCACTTTACTGCCATTTGTAGGCACTAATACAAACATGGAAAGGTTAGAGTGAAGGCAATAAATATGAATGATCTAATTGGATGGATGGCTGGATGGGTGGATAATGACTGAGTGACTGAGTGACTGAGTGACTGAATGAATGAATGAATGAGCACAATGTTTTAAAACTTTTACTATTTTGTGTTAGTTTGTTGTTTGTAGGCCACTGTATATTCAGGTCAGGAGATTGGGAGTTCATAGACACTGATCACCAAGTCCAAGTATATGAATATTAAATTGATATGTGATACACAATCACACACACATGTTATCTTGGATTATATGGATGGCATTATAGCACATATAATTATAGCATTTATTTTTCTTTCTTAAAGAAAAAGAAAAAAGTAAGAAAAAGTAAATCCCATTGTGTAAATAATAGCCTACAGTACATATTTTGTGAAGGCACCAACAGTCACACCCACAATAACGTAACAATATATTGAGGTACTTATTGTTCAGAAATACCTGATTTGGTTTTGTGTCCATATAGCACCCATCAGCCCTAGGTCGCTATAGCACTCAAGACACCCAACAGTCCAAACAGCTCAGCTTGCACAAAACAAACATTGCATCATTCCAAACTGTCATTTCTGGTGCTCAGGTCATTCCATCTCTATCAGTCTACACAGGCTGCTATACAACTTCATTTTACAAATATTAAAACATTTTATGTTGCTGTACTTCCATTAATCCATTAAACATTTAAACTTTTAATCAAGAAAGTCCAAATAAAAAACCCTTAGGTCTAATTCTGATCAATTATGCTCATTATAAGAGATCCAATCAATGCAATAATTATAAATAAAATAAGTATTCCTTAAAATGTTTATAGCCTGGCTACTTAAAAAAAACGCCAGGTTGAAACTGGTTCTTTACAATAGAAAGTCTACACAGTATTTTCGGGGCGCGACACCGTCGTACGATGGACTATAAATTAAGTAAACATGGCAGGAATCATCCCGAGATGAATATAGCCTACTCACACACTCTACGCACTTCTTTAGGTCCTACTACACATTATATCACTTTTAAGGACATCGCCAGCTTTATCTCCATCATTCTACCGTTAGAAACCCTATTTTGCCAACTCTTCAACGTCTAGTAAACTGAACACATAAAGTTTTCGCTCCCATGCATGCAGCCCCGACCGCCGCATCAACATGAAGCGAAGTCAATTTTTATATTTTTTATCATAATCATTTACCTGGGGGGTTTTAACAGCGTTGAATTGAATGGACAAGTCAATAATTCTTCTCTCCAGAGGTCTTGGAGGCTGCAGTCAGTCAGTCAGTCAGTCAGTCCACACTCCACAGCTTGACAGACGTTGGAAGCCCGGGTTGGAACAACGTGGACTTGACAGTGATGTGATCCACACTGCATGGATCTACCTGTGTGTACACAGCATGTGGTGGACCTACACTAACACCACACTTTCACTTTCCTATGAATAGATTTGGCGACGCCTGATGGGGGACTGAAATCACTGAATATTTATTTATTTTACAGTGGTGGAAAAAGTACTCACATCACATGTGTTACTACTTGGCTTAAGTAAAAGTATCAATACTGCAAAGTAGAAATATTCTGTTACTTACAGTAAAAGTAACAGTATTCAAAATGTACTTAAGAGTGAAAGTACAAAAGTATTGGCATAAAAATGTACAAAAAAAGTAGGCTACTTGTTATGCAGAATGTCCCATTTCAAGTTTTCTAAATGAATACAAATCATTTGAAAATATTTGTTATGTATTTTTGTAGTTTAGGTTAGGGAGAGAGAAACCAAATGCATCTTTTGGGAGCTGAAACGTTTGGAAAGACAGTTTGTCCTGTATTTACCGTGGCGCAGCGGTAGGGGCCGCTGTGGGCCGGGGTGACTCCTTGATATGCATCAAGTTGAATGACTGGAGGAATACACACGTGTTTCCCGTGTTTCTCTTCCTGTAGTCAACACGCACGAGAGGGATAGTATCGTCAACATTTATACCTATTTCATTAGTTTACAGTAACTCAGGGTAGAAAAATGGTTCGCAAACTGAAGTTCCACGAGCAGAAGCTCTTGAAGAAGGTGGATTTCATCAACTGGGAGGTGGACAACAACCTGCACGAGGTCAAAGTGCTGAGGAGATATCACATAGAGAGGAGAGAGGACTATACCAAGTAAGATCTGTTTACCTGTCTGTCTGCATGTTTACCTGTTTGTCTGCATGTTTACCTGTCTGTCTGTCTGTCTGTCTGTCTGTCTGTCTGTCTGTCTGTCTGTCTGTCTGTCTGTCTGCCTGCATGTTTACCTGTCTGTCTGTCTGTCTGTCTGTCTGTCTGTCTGTCTGTCTGTCTGTCTGTCTGTCTGTCTGTCTGTCTGAGGAGATATCACATAGAGAGGAGAGAGGACTATACCAAGTAAGATCCGTTTACCTGTCTGTCTGCATGTTTACCTGTCTATCTGCATGTTTACCTTTCTGTCTGTCTGTCTGTCTGTCTGTCTGTCTGTCTGTCTGTCTGTCTGTCTGTCTGAGGACATATCACAGAGAGGAGAGAGGACTATACAAGTAAGATGATCTGTCTGTCCATCTTGTCAGTCATTCAGTCAGTCAGTCGGTTTTGATTGAATACTTTATTAGCTGTTCACATAGGAAAAGCACAGGACAGTAGTACTGTTCAGATATCAGATACAAGGTCTACTACTAAGTAAGAAAGCACACTGGCTTGTTTATGTTGGGAGTCCAAACCTTACATCCAAAAATGTATTTGAATAAAAGTTCATTACAGTGAGTGCCAAACGTAAAGGCACTCATTATTATTACATGAATGTGTTCAACTGAGGGCCTGATAACTGATTAGAAAGACTTCAAAGACAAATATTCACTATTTAGTACCAGAACCAGAGCGGGTTTAAATGAGTTACAAATCATGTTATTGCAACCATCAGGTCGCAGTTACTATGAAAACATCCACCGGCTGTCTGTCAGTCAGTCCCTCTGTCTAGTGTCCGTCACGTCACACTTTTGGCCCTACTCTTATCTCCGGCACCATTGCCCCTATCCATGCCAAATTTGCACACACACTTCTTGGCTGGCAAACCACAACCTCTGCCCCTGATTTCTCACATGCCCCTCTTCTAGCGCCACCATGAGGTTGTCTTACTGGTATAGGAGGCGGGCATGTCTGATCTAATGAATATCACTTGTGTAAATATTAAATCAAGCAAGAGTACATGTTGTGCTGGTTCATTTGTAGAATCTGCCCCAGGTCTTAAATTGAATACCCATTTCACTGTTTAGTAATGTTAATGTTAATACTATTTGCAGGACACTTGTAAAATGGAATATAGAGAATGATGTTGACTCAGTGGCTGTAACATTTGTTGCTGTCTTGTTCTCTCTGTCCACTGCCTCAGGTACAACAAACTGAGTCGTAACATCAGAGACCTGGCCCAGAAGATCCGTGACCTGGACGAGCGAGATAGAGATGGTTTCAGAGCTCAGAGCACCTCTCAGCTCCTGGAGAAACTGTGAGTGTTGTTGCATCCTTGATTGTCTGGCTCTTGAGTGGCAGTGTCCTAGCTAACCATGAACCAACCAACCAGTCTCGCCCTTGTAAGTCGCGCTGCATAAGAGCGTCTGTGAGGCGCGGGCGGCTAGGGTAGTGGTACGGGCACCTACAGCTTGTTGCGGGTTCGACTCTCGATCCCGATGACCTTTTGCTGCGTGTCACTCCCCTTCTAGTCTCGCGTAGCCAGACAACTATTCCACAATCTCTGAATGCTATATAGAGTCTCTGGAACAGCAGCTCCCTAACGGCGAGTAATGGAAACGGGCATTACCGTTCAAGAAAATATATTTTAAAATGTCATTTCTGCTAAGCAGCAAGCTAAACATGCTTATATGATTTTTATTTATATAATGATAAATGTGTGCGATGTGAGACTGAAACGGAAGTGACGAGGGGGCTTCACTTCTGCTTCATCTCGCACTCATCATTTCTTCCCTGGTTTGCCAGACTGTATGCCGGGAGCATTTGACCAAATCGCGGAGGCAACAGTCTGGCCACGCGAGACTACTCCCCTTCTATCTCTCCCCATTTCCTGTCAGTCTATTGTAAACTATCAATAAAGACAAAAGACAAAAATAAAAATAAGACCTTTGTATAAATTGTAATTGTATAAGTTAAGCATAATCATACAAAGGAATATCCTCTTCTTATGCAGTCTGCATATCTCCTGAAAGTAGAAACAGCACGCTTCTGATAAAGTAAAAAAAGCAAGCTTTAAAGTGGTGCTTGTTATATTTTGTACATTAATGGATGATTGTAACATTATACAAATAAAATAGCATCTCATTACTTGATTCATTGATTGAATACTTGTAAACTGCACAGAGGTACAGTAAAACACATTAGCTAAAGGGATAATTAATTAATAATTCATGTTGCTTTGTTGTATTGTATATTAAATAATGCTGAGATTAAAACCAACATGATTGTTTTCTCTTCCAGGTACTGTATGGGTCTGATCCCCACCAAACAGAACCTGTCACTCACAGAGAAAGTCACAGCTTCCTCATTCTGCAGGTAAAAACTAAAGTTCTCCTCCTGTCTAATTGATGTATGTGTTTGTCATACTTCAACACAATTTCCCAGAGCAAAATGAAGAGGTGTGCAGCTATGTTCCAAGACTAATCTTAATGTATCTGTGACCTCATCCACTGATTCCACTAGCTGTCACCTAGTCCAATAATCCAATTGTCCAATAATCATATAATTAGTCAGATTGGTTTTAGTCGATTAAGATTTTGTTAGTTGATTTGTCTTTTTTTAAATAATGTTTTCCATGCTAAATTCTTTCTTGAAAAATTAACACATATCTTGTAAATTCTATAACCCTTTAATTCCACCAGTCTTTAGGCCAATATCCAGTAACCATGATTGTGCAATCGAATGTTCAGTTCTCAACCTCACCAGTGGTGTAATGGTGAATGTCAAAATACAGCAGTGTTGTTTTTGACAGCAATTTTTTATTTAGTTTTAGTCATAGTCTTTTGAATAAAATGTCATTTAGTTGTAGTCATAATTTAGTCACCTGAAAAGTTTTTGTTTTAGTCTAGTTTTAGTTGAATATCATAAGATTTTAGACGACAGTAGATCTACAGTTGATTTAGTCGACTGAAATGTATTTTGGCAGGCCTTGATGGCATCGTAATGACTGATTTTACACTTGGCTGTGTGCTGAAAATAGCCGATCTACAAGCTCACAACGCATCGCACTGCGACGCGTTATGAGCTTGTAGATCTGCTATTTTCAGCACACCGGAGAGCAACCAAACATAAAATGACTCTCCACCAGTCCCTCCCCAACATTTTAGTTTAGTTTTTATTTTGTTGACGAAATTGTCAATATATTTAGTCTTAGTTTTAGTCATCACAGCTCAGTTTTTATTTAGTTTTCGTCAGTGAATAGCAGTTGACAAACATTTTTCGTCATAGTTTTAGTCGATGAAATTAATACTTTAATACAGCCATGTTCTCATCACCTCCACACCTTTTTCTCCATCTGTGTGTGTCTTAAACCATGCAACCCTCAGACGAAGGCTGCCATCCATCATGTTGACTCTGCGTATGGCTCAGAACCTGAAGACAGCCATTACCTTCATCGAACAGGGACGTATCCTTCACTGTAGTCAAATTCTTTATATTTAATGTGCATGTTTTCTGGGATGTTACTGCCATGACACTAAAATTAATTTTTATCATGTTACTTATTGTCTGTGTTTGAGGGGGAATAGTTTTGGTTGTAATGTCCTTGACTCCATCTCAGATGTGCGTGTGGGGCCAGAGATTGTTACAGACCCAGCGTTCCTAGTCACAAGGTTGGTGCTACTACTGCAACAGTTGATCAAACTCCATTTCATTTAAATGCCTTCTATATCAGTAGTTCTAACTACTCAAGATTTTTCTAAAATGTTCAAAAATAGCAGACGTTGAAGCTTGCAGCACGTCACAAAGTGACAAGCTGTGAGCTTGTACATCTGCTTTTTTTGAATAGTCAACGCAAATTAATCGAAAATGAGATGTTTTCCCGGTTTTAATGGGTTCAATTAAAATGTTGTTTAAAGCAAATAAAATGACAGATTAAAGATGATTCCTAGTTTGGCCATGTGATTCAAGGGGGAAAAAGTGATAATAGCTGATCTACAAACTCTTGACGAGTTGTGAGCTTGTGCTACGAAGTCAAATAACATTGGTGGTTAATATATCCTTTGATATAATAAAACAATATTACAAAATGTGCTTTCTTGATTAATCACAAATAGAAAAAAGTAATTGATAGTTGCAGCCCTACTACTGCTTGCTGTTTTGTTTTATAATTATTGCATTTTTGGACCCTTTGAGCTTGTTAAATCTATTATATTGGTTTGTAATTCTTTCTCAGAAATATGGAAGACTTTGTTACGTGGGTGGACTCCTCCAAGATCAAACTGCATGTCATGAATTACAATGAAGAGGTAAGTAGCCTTTGTATGCAGGGGAGCACTGAGAACACAAATATGTTTATATTTTAAAGTAGACATATATTGTGCATGTCATTATATGTGAAAACGTTCCAACATTTTCCAAAATGAAAATACATTCTATTTTCACCTTTGTTAGATAAAACGGACAATAGGGCTTAAATGGTTAAGTATAATACAAACATTATACTCCTGTATGGCCAAACCACTCCGTTCCAGTCATAATCCATTGATAAATGGATCATGGAGCATTTTGTGTGCTGCCCTTCAAAATGATCTGTGGATAATATCGAGGGGGCTTGCTGTGGTTGATTGGGAAATGTGTAGAGACCCCCAAGATGCAACCACTGTAATTCTTAAACTGTGACAAATATCCTTTTAGCTCTAATCAGAATCTTTCTCACAGTGTGGGATTACAATTGTCACGGTCGAATTACCCCAGTGCAAATGATATCAATAATAGCTCTCATTGTTAACGACTATGACTCTCAGCTAAATATGTGTGCAATAGACTTTATTTACTTTGCCTACAGTTCCTTTTCTGCATCTTTATCAAGGATATCAGTATTTCTGGAGGTGATGCCTTTTCATTCTACATTTATAAGAGTTTAAAATCTTTTAGAAGAGTTTTTAAATCTTGTTTAAGCCCTGTTCAAAAACTTTAAAAATAGAAGATTACAAGTTCACAACTCGATGTTGAATGTGGTTAAATGAATCAGTCGTTTTTGTTTTTTTAGTTGAAGGTGGTGCCCTTGTCCACATTTTCTAAATCTAGAAACTAGAAAGCCATATGGTTAATAATAGTGACTTAAAAAGCTGTATGTTTTTGTTTTTGCTTTACAGAGGGATGACTTTGACCTGGTGGTGTAGTTGTGTCATCATGGTATGTTCCCTCCATCACCCCTGAGGAGGAGGAGGACAAGAGTTCAGGGGAAGAGAGGTGCTTTGAATGATGAAGAAGTGGACCAGAGCATCGAAGGTTTGAACTCGGGTGTCAGCTGGGAAAATTCAGCTGAGGAATTGACCAGACAACTGCACTCTCCAACTTCTGCAGCTACTAATGTATTTGTAATTCCACATGGACAAAGGACTAGTGTACAGCCCCTATTTAGACGTGAACATATATTTTGTCATTTTTAAAATGTACAGTATAAATAAACTTTTGTTGATTGTAACTTTGGAAGTGAACACCTCGGTAAGATTTAACGCTGCCACAACGGGCAATCACAACCACAGCCTGCACTCTGGCCGAGGACAGTTCCATCTCCTCAACAGTGACCACGTCTCCAGACCCATTAAGACCTGAGGCCAATTCCACAAAGTCCTTCTAAATCAGTAGTTTTCACACCTTTTGCTTGCCAAGGACCCCCCAAATGATATGTATTTGGCCGTGGACGACCAACTGAAAATATTTTGTGCCATAGATGGACCCCCCAGGAGAGAAGATTTGTGTTAAAACATGCTATTATTATTTTTCACTTTTAAGATTTTTCAAAAAAGTTAAACAAATAAATAGCAGATGTACAAGCTCGCAGCACGGCACTATTTTTGAACAGCCAGCTAAAATCTAAAATGACAGAGATGCTTTCCCGGTTTTAATGGGTTAAAAGCCACCTGTGTTTTTGATGCCATTGAGACCAGTCCGGGACCAGCATCATTGGAGAAAGTGTTGTGGAAAGGAAACCATGAGTGAATGTTTGGATTCTGTCTCATTTCAGATGTTTTTTGATCGGTATACCGTCGAGAATGGTTTAATTAAAAAAAACTCTGGTGTCTGCAGCACCAGGGAATAGACAATGCCGTGTCTTGATTGAAGATGCTGTTTTCATTTTTGTCCTTCCTGGTAAAAGCTACACAGCACAGCAGAATCATATTAAGCCAGTATAGCTGCATATTTTAATAGGACATAGTTGGAACCATCCCATGAAACCTGTAATGCACAACCGACCGTTCTGCTACAGAAAAGGACATACGTTTCACAGAAGTGATTCCAGTGAGAGTCCACTGAGGTGTGATTACTGTACACTGCTTTTCAAGGGATTTGTTTAAATCAATATTATATTTACACCATCATCGGGTATCTTAGTAACTTCTTTTCCTCATTGAATCCCTGCCTTGCACTTAGAAGGCTGGTGGATTCTGGCTTTACAAAACAGGAAGGAAAGCACACCAGCATTACAGAGCCGACCACAGTGAAAAGATAAAAGTTAAAAAGAACAAAGCAGTCACAACTCAAAGCCACAATGCAAAATTAGTTTTAATAAACACACTGACATTTTGATTAAAGTTGTTCTTCTATATAGGAAGAAGATAATTAATACAGTCATGTGTTTATTAAAACTCACTCTGCACCATTATGGCTATAAGTTGTGATACTGCTGTTTTTATTTTTACATTTGAGCTCAAAGTGTAAAGCTCATGTGGAATGAACTCCTAATTGTGGAATGAACTCCTAATTGACCTAGACAAACTCCCTAGCTTCTGCCATGGTCTGAAGACTATCACCTCGTCAGACTACACCGTCCATAGCACTTACTGTAGCACTTGCCTACCCTCGATGACCAAACAGGCTTATGCAATAGTATTTTACAGTATATAGACTGATGCCAGGTCATTTTCGTCTTGGCATCCTATTGTACATTGAAGTTAAAGTGTGTGTATAGCTTCTATGTACAGGTTATTGTTTTGATTTTATTGAATAGGTTCTTGGTATACCTAGGTTTTTAGATTACCATTTCTATGCAAGCATTACCTTGTGCTGTCCTTGCCTATATTGTAAATTGCTCGGGATTAAAGGGATATTCCACTTTCAACAGGGAGCAGCAGTGGAAGGGCCTCTCTCCACATACACACCCATTGTAACTTCAAACTCCATTTTAACCATGATAGATTCATTAAAAACACCCATTATTTTTTTCTGGTGACTCATACTACACTCCTAATACGTGAGCAGGCCGTGTTTTTTCGATAACCCTTTTCATTTATTTTTAATAATTATTTGGGAAACTGGAAAAAATGAAATACAAAGAAATAATTATTAAATATAAATGAAAAAAGTTATCGAAAAAACACGACCTGCTCACGTATTAGGAGGGTAGTATGAGTCACCAGAAAATAAATGTGTGTTTTTAATGAATCTATCATGGTTAAAATGGAGTTTGAAGTTACAATGGGTGTGTGTGGGGAGAGGCCCTGGGCCTGGAGGGCCTGGTAACATTTACATCAAATATCTTAATATTCAATCAAGCAAATTAAAAACTGTTCAGGGTGTTCATAAAAGCCTGATTAGATGATAAAATTACCAAAAGTTTTTTTGAAAGTGAAATATCCCTTTAAGAGCAACTGCTAAATGACTAAATTGTAAATTGAAGAGGCCGCCAACAGCGGTATTGGGCAATGAGAGAGGAATGAGTTAAGACTTTGGTTTGCACAAACTGTCCTAGAAAACTATTTCTTGAATGGGTGGGAACTCTAGATGATCTGTCAACTCGACTTGTAGTAGGATGCCTGAGCTCTTATCCACGAGCCCATTATGTTCTTGTAATGAAAGTAAACAATCTAGGCATCGGTATCCGGCTGTACCCCCGTGGAATTTCCCAGGGTGTTGTTCAGTCGCCTTTGTTGATCCGCTCACAATAGAGCGGTACACGGGTGGGACACACGTTCCTGGGGCAAATAATATCTTCTTGCATTTCACTACCAGAGGTGTTCGCAGAGGATAAAGGAAAATGCTAGACCTTGACACTAAAGCCTGATTTTTGCTTCGTTGCACGCTAGTGTTAGCGTGCCGTAAATAGCAGATCTACAAGCTCACAGTATAAATTAGGTTACCGCCTTGTGTATAAAACCCTTGTTTATGTATCGTTGATCAGTCATAAAAGCCGATAAAATATACACATCAATACAGAAATTGGTAAATATATAATTTTGTTATTAACAAATGTCTTACACTTGTAAACATTTTGCCACGATAGGGTAAGACGAACACTTTTAAGACAATTGCACATGGACAGATGGATTTCCCTTCACTAGGAAACATGAAAGAAACCCTTATACCACAGTGTAAACACATGAGAATTTCTCAAACCCCTCACTCTTCTCACTTTCCTAAAATAATGTAATAATAACTATGCTACCATTACAACTGCACATACAGATCCATCTAAAAAAATAGAATATTGAAAATATTGAAAGTTTCAATAAAATGTACTTTTACACAATATTCTCATTTTTCGAGATGGATCTGTAGACCTAGAGCAGTGTTTGTTTTCACATACAGGTGAATCCAGTCATCAGTGGCTCAGTATATACTGTACTGTGTACTATGTAACTCGCTGCTGGAAAAGGAGTCTGTTTCATTAGGGATGCGTGATTAATCGATCGATATCCGCCTTCAAAATGAAACGGTGGCATGGAACCGATATCAAAATAACTAGCAAATATTTACAATATTTATGTTTGAATGTGGAACTGAAAAGGCCCTTTGTGAGGAAGAATGTTGCAGATTCAGATTTAGATTTCAAAATGGGATTGGAAAAATGTTATGTAAAAAATTCTACAATGAAGTAGTTAGAACTATTATGTGCATCAGTACACCAAATAAATCAGGTAATAATAATGCACAGTTTTTAGAATCTGCATCTGCACCTGGAATCAGTTACTGTATGACACATTTACGGTAAATCCTACCGAAAACTTGATTTGACCATGCAATTAATCGAATATCGGCCCAAATGTCAATATCATGCATCCCTAATAGACACTCATACAGGTAACAGACAAACTACATTTATGTCCCTCTTTAAGGCACCCATTTAGGAACTGGGTAACAGGTTTAAATGTTTGGTTTTCAAAGGTAGGTCAAAGCATTCCCCCTCTTCACAGTTCTCCCCCAAGTCCATCAGAGCCACCAGAAACGCACATAGATGATGAGTGTGATGACAAAGACAGCGCCAGCAGCCACCTTAGCATAAGTAGATCGCATGTTGAGGTACTTGGCGTCGCTGCGGTACTTCTTTGATAGGCTGGTCAGGTTGCTGGCTTTTGTGTCCAAGGCTGAGGGAAATATACAAGCACAGAGGGCAAGTGTTAGATATGTACAATATAGCAATGCAATCAAATAATAGCTACCGTGGTTTATCTTAAGTGTAGCTCCTTTCACAGCTAACACAGGTCGGCGTCGGTTCTTTATCATAACGGGCAGTTTATTTCCCCTCCTCTCCTCCAAACATGCCGAACTAGGTTCACACTAGCCCCTTAAGTTTCTGAATTAACCATTTTTTATATTTTATATTGGTAAATACAGTCACTTGCTCCTTGGTTGGGTCTCTCTGATACGCAACGCTACCACTGTCTGGTATCGAATACAGCGTCGCTCAGATGTTGTTGAGATTCTTTAAAGATACCCAGAAATGCACTAGGAGAGCGCGGAAAGGTGTGCGAAGTTATGTATTTTTAATCTAATTGTGAATATTTTGCTGCTTTTTCCAAACTGTCTCTCGCTTCCTCATTACGTCACATGTCCCGCCTCCCCGTGGCGTCTTTTGGCTAGCTGGTAGTGTCAGCCTGTCTCTGATAGATCAGAGGCAGGAACGTAGCCAACCACACCAAATGGACCCGTAACCATAAGGCAGGGTTTCCCAAAGTGCCGCATGTTAGAAAGGCCACACTGTGCTACTGACTCTTGATTGACACAATGTCATGCTGACCTATGTTTATTGTGCTCATTGACTCTTACTTTGATGTTCATGGTGTTGAAACCATCACAGGTGCTACTCATTTCAGTTGTTATATATATCACCTGTCCTGATTGCGTTTAGTTCATTCCAAGTTTGACTCTGCCAGGAGTTGGTCACACTCTTTCTCTCTCCACCGTGTGCTACATTTCCTTTATTATTAGCTGTGCGTGGATGCACACAGGTATGTTTATTGTGGACTAGTAGTCATTGCACCGTTGGTTTTGATATGTGTAAAATGTCGAATCATTACTGTTTGTTTGTAGCAGATCTACAAGCTTTAGCCTCATACACAGTACTATGTACAGAATTCAGTTGTTTGTTTGCCATATTGAGGTGAATTTACGTCATATTATTTTACCAGCAAATGTTTGTTGTTACTCAGCCTACAGTCCTAGGTTTCATTGACAGATATTATGCATACTACCTAATTGTTTGGACATTAATGTGAATATTGTACGTTATTGTTTGCTATACAGTATACAGTTTCCATATTACCACAGTCCTTTGCACTAGTATACAGTATTTGTATTTACTGTCTTTATTTCCATAAGTGTACAGTATATTGCTGTTCTGGTTTACAGTCACTATTTAGCTGTACAGTCCTGATTGTTTATTGCAATTTATTGTTTGACATAATTAGTAAGACACATTTATGTTGTTATATTTTCAGACCACGGCGATAATAAATACCCTCAACTGGGACACCCTAAGTCTGGTTCCTTCCGTGTCCTCTAACCGGGACACACCCCATATCTTTGGCCACTCTAAACCACACCCCCTGGAGCCCCGCCTCCGTCACATGGTCCTTCGAGCCGGATTTAGAGTACCACACAAGATATGGAACTCACGGATCCAGTTTCCCAGTCCCAGTCCGTATGCCCACGTGTTCCACAGAGAGAACGACACCTCCCAGCATACCTGGCAGACTATGAGGTTGCAACTCTCCATCGCGATGGACAACGCCAACTCTCACAGTCAACTCTCCCCTCCCATGACTCCCGCTTTGCAGCGTACCTGGCAGACTGCACGGTTGCAACTCTCCCTCGCGAGGGACAACACCAACTCACACAGTCAACTCTCCCCTCCCAAGACTCACGCCTTGCGGTGGACCTGACCGACTGCATGGTTGCAACTCTCCCGCACGAGGGAAAAACCCAACTCACGCAGCCGGTTCCCTACTCCCGAACCTCATCTAAAAAGAGCAACCACTCCATGTCAACGCGTTCTGGCTACAGTCAGAGGAGCGCCAGTTCCAGGTATACACGAATCTCAGTAGGCAGATTCCCTCCCAATACACTCTCACCGCTACAAACAGCTCAGCTCGATGAGCGAGTCAAACAGCTGGAGCTTGAGCAGTTGCAGCAACAACTTGAAGTGGAACATCAAGCCGACATTGAAAGTCAACGATTCCAAGCCCAATCCAAACAGAGTCAATGGTTGCAAGAGGAAGCCCTTAGAGGTCGAGAGTTGTTAACCCGACAACTGGAATGGAGGCGGCTGATAACACAAAGAGAGAATGAGCTTGAAATAGCCAGGTTCATCACTTCATGCATTAAAGAGAACACAGAGGACCCAGACGGTGCCAGAGCCCCAGATGCCCTGCTGGCACCTCCAGCTCCTCCCCCAGTTTCCCAGTCACTGCCTCCTGCACAACATGTGACTCCCCCAGTTTCCAAGTCACTGCCTCCTACACGACCTGTGACTCCCACAGTTTCCCAATCACTGCCTCCGCTGCAACCTGGGACTACTCCAGTGACCCAGTCACTCCCTCCTGCTCCACATGTGGTCACTCCATCACTGCCTCCTGCTCCACATGTCGTCCCTCCAGTGGCCCATCCACTGCCTCCTGCTCTACCAGTGGCTTTCCCGGTTGACCAGCCATTGCCTCCGGTGCCACCCGTGGCTCCGCCGGTTGCCCATCCACTGCATCCTGTGGCCCATCCTGTGGCCCTGCCGTCATCTCCAGTGCAGCTGGTTGCTCCTGCAGCGACCCTGCCATCGCCTCCGGCCCCGCATCCAGTAACAGCCCTGGCACCTCATCCAGTACCACCAGTGGCTCCTCCCACAGTGGTCTTGCCACTGCCACCTGCACAGCCTCCAGCTCCTCCAGCAGAACTGGATCCTCATCCAGCCACACAAGTGGCTCTCCCCATAGCAGCCAAGCTACTGCAAGTAGCACTATCAGTGGCTCTTCCAGGAGTGGCCCTACGACAGCCTCCAGAACTGCCAGTGGTTCCTCAAGTAGCTTCGCCTTAGGCTCCTTCACCCCCGGCTGCTCCTCAAGCAGCTGTCCTGCAGCTGCCACCAGCGGCTCCCTCTCCAGTAGGGGCCTTGCAGCCATCTCCAGTAACGACCTCGGGTCCTCCTCCAGTGCCACCTCCAGTAGTGATCGTGGCACCCCTTTCAAAGTCATGTCCAGCAGTTTTGGCCCTTCTTAAGGTACAACTGACACCACCTCCAGTAGTGGTGCAGGCCCAACCTCTGGTAGCAGTTACGGTGCCACCACCAGCACCACCTCCAGCAGCAGCCTTGCTGCCACCACCAGCACCACCTCCAAAAGCAGCAGTGGCACTACCTCCAATACCACCAGTGCCACCTCCAGTTGTGGCCTTGGCGTTACCTCCGGTGCCACCAGCGCCACCTCCAGCAGCAAGCCTTGGACTTGTCGCTGGTGACACCTCCAGCGGCGATCATGGCCTGGTCTCTGGCACTGCTGTTTCCCCTTCCAGTGCCACCTCCACTAGTGGCCTTGGCTCTACTTCCAGCACCACTTTCAATAGTGCACCATCTCCAGTAACAGTATCGGCGCTACCTCCAGTATTACCTCCAGTAGCAGCATTGGACCTGCCACCAGAGCCTCCTCCAATAGTGACTTCGGTGCGACCTCCGGTGCCACCTACCCCAGGTCATCTGGTCCCGCCTACATGGCTACATGTCTCCCCATCTCTAGCACACCAAGCTCCACGTCCTGCACCTGTGCACTACCACCATGCTCCTATGCCTGCAGCCCCATACCAGGCATCACACCTTGCACTGTTGATACCCATCCTCAATGCTCTAAAGCCAGTATCACTCCACATGGAAGGACCTTATGCTTACAACAAAGGGATCCCTACATGGGGCGGCTGATCTCGGCTCACCTAGTGTAGTGGCCTTTCTATCGGTCTTCGACTGTCCATACAGACACTCGGGGGCGGCTATGTTAGAAAGGCCACACTGTGCTACTGACTCTTGATTGACACAATGTCATGCTGACCTATGTTTATTGTGCTCATTGACTCTTACTTTGATGTTCATGGTGTTGAAACCATCACAGGTGCTACTCATTTCAGTTGTTATATATATATCACCTGTCCTGATTGCGTTTAGTTCATTCCAAGTTTGACTCTGCCAGGAGTTGGTCACACTCTTTCTCTCTCCACCGTGTGCTACATTTCCTTTATTATTAGCTGTGCGTGGATGCACACAGGTATGTTTATTGTGGACTATTAGTCATTGCACCGTTGGTTTTGATATGTGTAAAATGTCGAATCATTACTGTTTGTTTGTAGCAGATCTACAAGCTTTAGCCTCATACACAGTACTATGTACAGAATTCAGTTGTTTGTTTGCCATATTGAGGTGAATTTACGTCATATTATTTTACCAGCAAATGTTTGTTGTTACTCAGCCTACAGTCCTAGGTTTCATTGACAGATATTATGCATACTACCTAATTGTTTGGACATTAATGTGAATATTGTACGTTATTGTTTGCTATACAGTATACAGTTTCCATATTACCACAGTGTACAGTATATTGCTGTTCTGGTTTACAGTCACTAGTCCTGATTGTTTATTGCAATTTATTGTTTGACATAATTAGTAAGACACATTTATGTTGTTATATTTTCAGACCACGGCGATAATAAATACCCTCAACTGGGACACCCTAAGTCTGGTTCCTTCCGTGTCCTCTAACCGGGACACACCCCATATCTTTGGCCACTCTAAACCACACCCCCTGGAGCCCCGCCTCCGTCACACCGCATGTAGAATTGCTATTTTCACAATAGAACTGTGTTATACAAAATGTAATGCCTCAACTCTTAGTGCTCGTCAGGGTGGGGGGGTCCCCAGTTAAAATATGATTATTTTGGGGGTTGCGGCCTGAAAAGCTTGAGAACCACTGACCAGGGTTTCCACACATCTTTACCAATTAATTTCCAAAACTTTTCCAAGACTTTTCCAGAATATTTAACCCGATTTCCTGGACTATATAAGAATAATTCAGC
This sequence comes from Nannobrachium achirus, assembly GCF_963921795.1. Taxonomy (NCBI): domain Eukaryota; kingdom Metazoa; phylum Chordata; class Actinopteri; order Myctophiformes; family Myctophidae; genus Nannobrachium; species Nannobrachium achirus. The sequence continues at coordinate 49,575,119 of NC_137814.1, read as the reverse complement.
TCAATAACGAGTCGCTTACTCCTATGCGCAAATAATCATATTTCAACTGGGGACCCCGGCACCCCGACGAGCACTAAGAGTAGAGGAATTTTGTATAACACGGTTTTATTGTGAAACTAGCCGATCTACATGCTCACAGGTGGCATGTAGATCTGCTATTTTCACAATTTCTGCCTCTAATATGAGACAATTTGGCCAATGTTTAATATGTCATTTCAGAGGTACAGTATTAACAAAATCAATAACCAAAGACAATGCATAGCTATTTCTTCCATGACCTTCCAGGACCCTTGATCAATTCCAAAACTTTTCCAGTACTGGAAAAATATTTTTCTAATTTAAAAATATTTCCAGGAATTTAATGACCGTGGTAACCCTGACTGACTTACCAGACAGAGCCTCCCCACGTTGCAGAACCTCCTCTATGTTGGCCACCATGATCCTCTGGACGTCCTGCAGCTCTGTGTTGATGCTGCCAAAGTTCCTCCTGGCCCTGCTGTCGATGTACGCCCTCTTTGTCTTCTGGATGTATGTATCTACGAACACAAGATGTGTGTTAGGGATGGGACGATATGAAAATGTCATATCACGATTATTGTGGCAAATGAAATCGCGATTTACGATATTAGCGCGATAATCAAAATCCATTATCCCGGGGCGGAACGTTTGCCAAAAAATAGCTGATCTACAAGCTCACAACGCATTGCAACGCGATGTGGTGTGAGCTTGTAGATCGGCTATTTTTTGGCAAAGACATTTGATAGAGAGTGAAAAAAGACTATCAAGTATAAAAGGTATTATAAGTACCTTTTACCACAGAGGGTTTAAGTGGTACAGGATATGCAGCTTGGCAAATAAAAGGTGAATTGATCCCAGTGCATGACGGAGGACAATATCACGATATGTTAAATTTCCACGATACGATTATCGCGAGTGTTTTTTATCACAATAAACAATAATATCGCTTAATATCGTCCCATCCCTAGATGTGTGACGCTAGCCCAAAGTAAAAAAGATAAATCTAGAGTGACACAGCTTGGCAAAAATAGGGCCCCAGGTCTCAATGGGTTTGGACAGTATATCTTACCAAACTCAATGAAGGAGTATGGACGTGATACTGCAGGCACTCTCCTTCCATACTGGTCATGGAACTCGGTTTGAAGCTCCTCCAGGTAGCCAAAGGCCAACTTCTTAGGAAATGCTGCTTCACATAAGGTCAGGTAGCACACGCCGTTTTCTATCAAATAACTGAAGACAAACAACAACACTGGCATTTAATAGCAGCGTGAGCGGCTATTTAAAAAATACAGTCCCGTCTCGCTTTACTCACGTTCCTCCACGGTATCAGTCTGGCCCATAGGGAGCGAGTATGAGAAATCAAAAAATTACAGGGCCAATCAGGGACTGTATTTCACTATTCAGTTTAAACGCAGACACTGATTTGCCTATATGGGCCAAAGTCCAGACCGATAGTAGTCAATATGTTCTGGTACTTACTGAAAGGCCATGTGTCCACTAGCCTTAAGCATGTAGGTAGTTATGTTAGTTATGGTACTTACTGAAAGGCCATGTGTCCACTAGCCTTAAGCATGTAGGTAGTTATGTTAGTTATGGTACTTACTGAAAGGCCATGTGTCCACTAGCCTTAAGCATGTAGGTAGTTATAGTTATGGTACTTACTGAAAGGCCATGTGTCCACTAGCCTCCAGCGTGCAGCGGCTGGGACTCTGCTCGTTGAGTTTACGGAACAGCTGTTTGGCCTGAGTCTGGTACTGCTGCAGGTCTCTGCCTGACTGGACCGGCATGGAGGAGGAATAAGAAGAGACAGAACGTTAGTCTGACTGGACCAGCATGGAAGAGGAATAAGAAGAGACAGAACGTTAGTCTGACTGGACCAGCATGGAAGAGGAATAAGAAGAGACAGAACGTTAGTCTGACTGGACCAGCATGGAAGAGGAATAAGAAGAGATAGAACGTTAGTCTGACTGGACCAGCATGGAGGAGGAATAAGAGACACAACGTTAGTGTGACTGGACCAGCATGGAGGAGGAATAAGAGACAACGTTAGTCTGACTGGACGAGCATGGAGGAGGAATAAGAGACACAACGTTAGTCTGACTGGACCAGCATGGAGGAGGAATAAGAGACAACGTTAGTCTGACTGGACCAGCATGGAGGAGGAATAAGAGACAACGTTAGTCTGACTGGACCAACATGGAGGAGGAATAAGAGACACAACGTTAGTCTGACTGGACCAGCATGGCTGAGGAATAAGAGACAACGTTAGTCTGACTGGACCAGCGTAGGTGGATTAAGGCAGTGGTTCTCAACATTTTCAGGCCGCTCCACATCCTGACGCGTTGTGAGCTTGTAGAACGGCTATCAATGTTCTTTTTTAAATATAAAGTTGTCAAGTATGTCAGTCATTTCTTTGTATATTTAGGTTATGTGTCATTATGACACAACCTATGACACCTATGACACTGTCATATTTGCCATGTGCAACTTCAAAGCCTACAAGCCAAACAGAAATGTATCAAAAAGCATATCGATTATCAGTAATTTAATAAATCTAATCTATTATTTATTCATTCCCATTTTGGGGAAGGCATTGGTGAACAGTTACAAACAAATAGTTAAATAGTAGAACACGGCAATGTATAAAATATAGGACTTGAGTGTTTTACTGATACATTGATATACTGTACAGTACACATACAGTACTTTTTAAATCATATAAAATGTGTTACATTTGTCCTCTGCATTACCCAACTGAAGTAAACCAGATTCTGATTCTTGCTGTTTGGGTCTAAGTTATAAGTTGAGGTTCTAATGTTAAAATGTAAATATCAATAATCATTGCTATCATCATGCCTGCAGTTGACTTGCTGTGGTGGTGCAACTTCCAAATCACACAGAAAATACATACAAGTACAACCACACCTTCTGACAAAACAACTGCAACTTATAGTAGTTTAAAATTTTAATTTATATACTCAAGTATCAACAGAAAGTTTGATGACATAAAGCCAAGGTTAAAGGAAATGGTTTAATTTGTTCCACCACAAATCGAGGACAACATAATAACATTTTCCAACATTAGCCCATGGATCATAATAACATTACAAGCATTAAGTATTCAGTATCCATACCTGTTCGTCCTCTTGCATAGACGCACACAGCGGCAGACCGTCCGCCACGCGGGCGATCATTGTAAGAAAAACCATGTTGGGCGTTTTAATGTAACAGAAAAATGTGTCTTTTAAAAGTTAAAACTTGAGGAATTGTTGTTCATTTGGGAGATGAATGAGTTGGCCCGGAAGCCGGAAGTCAAGGGTGCGTCGCGGGATTTGGTTCGACTGGAAACTGCTGGAAACTGGCCCTGTGTGTGTGGTTCATAACCCCGTTCATAACACCAGAAACGAAAATGTTACCATGGGCAAACATCAATTTACAAATTATAAATATTATTAAATATTAGGCCACTTGTTTAGAATAAATAACATATACGTTGTATTTATTTATTTAAATCACGAACTATTTATTATTAGTACTAGGTCTACTGCACTATTATTTAATCGTTGCTTGTGTCTGATCGACCTCAACCTGGTGTTGAGCAGTTTAGCCAATTTGCCACGTACGTCTACACAAACGTTAAGATTTCAAACATAAAGTGCGTACTAAAGGATGTCACAATATGGCACACTCAGGTAGATGTATCCCTATCTTCCGTATTGTTTAATAAGAAGCATTGTAATCTTATCGGCGGCAAATTTCTAAAATAAAATGTAACTATCATTGTGCAGTACACCTCCCAACCGACGGGGTCGCGTAAAGAGTTCCGATAAAATGGCCGCCGATAGGATTAAAATGCTTCTTATTAAACAATACGGAAGATACGGGTAATTCTGCTTAAGCGTACAATATTGTGACATCCGTGAGCCTTCAGTGAGTACTTTATGTTTGGAATTTAAACGTTTGTGTAGACGTACGTGTCAAATAGGCTGAACTGCTCAACACCAGAGTGAGGTCGATCCGTGACGGTCTCGAAATACGACTGTCATGTTTCAGGGCTAGTCTAGGACCAGACAGAGCAGACAGAGCGTCGGTGTGTGATTGCTCATGTCTGTGTGGTAAATTGATAGATACAGATGCAGTTAAAGGACGCTCGTCTCTTTGAAGCCACCGCTTTTTCAATTAACAACAATTAAACAAAGGGACACAGAGGGACTGATCATGGACACATTCTGTACAACATGGTAATAGTATGGTCATTATTTTTACACTATGCTGCGAGATTGGGTTTATTTCATCTATTGTTTCAGTCTATTATGATATCATGGCCCGGCTTGATCGTGGAACATGGCTGCATTTTTGTCCCATTCTACACGATTTGTATTATCTGTGAGGAATAAATAGACTCGCAGCACCGTTATAACCTCAATTTATATAAACGTGATGCTTTATTTCCCCCTTTCTGATATTATTACGACGCGATGATTGATATTTGCTGCAATAAAATGGATGCAGATTTGATATGCTCCTAATTTCTTATAGACACTTTTAAATGTAATAACCTAAGTCCTTAAAATAGTAGGTAGGCTACTACACTACGTAAAAAGATATATATAGGCTATATATATTTTGAGGATTTTAAGGATGCATTATTATGACTGTGAGATCAGCTGACATCTGCAGCTGGACTCACACACTGTCCGAATCCTCGGTGTTTTGCGGGTCCATTTGGTCCCATTTATACTCTCCCGGGGTTAAATGCACACTCAAGGGTTTGACAGTGGCAGCTGCACGCTCCGCTCGCCCCAGGACTGCATGGTGCATATATAATGTGCTGCTTAGATCATTTCCCATCCAGCCTACACATCATCATCATAGCCTAGACCTAAACTATAAACCACATATTTGCGAGTCTAAAATGATGCGATCATCAACGCTATATTTTAACCGATTAAGACCTGAGGCCGATTCTACAAAAAATCCTTATAAGGTTTTTGAAAAACATGTTTCAAACTTTTTCATGTCAAGGACCACCCAAAATTATATGAAGTCTATTTGGCTGCGGACCCCCATCTCAAAATATGTTCCAGCCAGGCAGGGACCACCCAGAAGCAAAGATTTTAGCCATACAAAGCCATAAGCTCGATTTCAAAATAGCCTATATAATAAAGATTTGAATACATTTTCATGATAAAAAAAAATGCAGATCTACAAGCTATAGTGCCGCGATCTTGTAGATCTGCTATTTTTGAATAGCTAAAATATAAAATATTGGTTAAAGTGGTTAAAATCTAATGCTTTCCAGGTTCCCTGACGCTGCACAGAAACACAAACATTATTCAGGCTCATTACAGTGAGCCTCTCAACCCTAGATTTCAACCCCCCGATTTAATATGCATGGGTCACAGATGACAGACCCCCATTCACCCTGTTTTGTTGTCTCTGGGACGCCCAAATCCTCCATGCTTAAATAAGGGAACTGTAACTCTCTCTGAGTCTGAGAGTGTACCCAAGACCTGTAAGTGTCATTCTGGACCTCGAGAATCAGTGATCTGTAATAACAAAACAAGCCGGCATGTTGTTGTTGTTGTTGTTGATACTGTATGCTGGCATGCTGGCATTGAGCCTGAGAGGCCTATTGTGTGCAGAGGTGGTGCAGCTGGCACCATGGAGTGTTGTGATTGGTGGTCTGATTCCCCCCAGGCCCAGCGCATCATTTGATTCGTTCATTGGCCAAAAAAACAAAAACAATCTGTTCTGTGGCCCCCAGCTGGGTGTAGGGATGGATTAAGGATGATATGGACAGAATCAAATTACCATATATAGGCCTACCGTATACATTTAGATCCAAATACCTAAGAAATCGACAATATTGTGGGGATGCCTAGTGCTTTCACACACGATTTCACAATCACATTTTTATCAATAGGCCTAAATCATCAGTTATGCTTATATAATTAATTATACAAATGGGTAAAGGCAAATAATGGGGCTTTTAAGCCGTGACATTATTTTGTAGTCAGACCTCCAAGCAGATTTATTGTCAATATGTGTCCCTCGCTATTTCAACAGATCCGAGACAAAAATAACGACTAAAGTATAATTCTACCACTTTCCTTTCAACAACAAAGAGAAGAAAAAATAGTAAATAGTAAAAAGATTCACGGGCGCTGGGGCATTTTGGCCCCAAAAGTTCTCCTCTGCCTACAAAATGATGTCAGACTTAACAGCCCCTAGAATGGGGCGGCCGTGGCTCAGGACTGCTTGGGAAATGGAAGGTTCCTGGTTCGATCCCCGGCTGCCCCTGAGTTAATGTCAAAGTGTCCTGTCATGATGAGCAGGTTGGTGCCGGCTTGCATGGTTTCCTCTGCCGTTGGTGTATGTGACAGAATGGGTGACTGTAATGCACATTGTAATGCACAAATGTTCACGATTTTTCAAAAATCACTCTGTGCCGCGCTGTGAGCTTGTATATCTGCTATTTTTCAATAGTTAAAGTACAAAATGTGAGTGAATCCTTGTACCCAGGGCTCAGAATTTAGTGTGACACCCCTGAAGGCGCTGTATAAATGCGTGTGTTTTCTCCCCTCAACGGCTCCAGGTGGGCCTGTGATGCTCGGGGCTGAGCAGAGCGGCTGACATGGGCTGCACCTCGGCCAAGCAGGTGTCTGCGGTGCCTAACGGAGGAGAGGAGGCCCGCGGGAAAGCCTACAGCAACGGAGACCTCCTCTCTGGTAGGTCTCCATTCATCTATTGCAGGGGGTTTCGACACTTTCCACATCAAGGTTTAACTCTTGAGAGAGTGCAATGAAACCAAATGGACCCATACAACTCTCCATCATTAAGCTGGGGACCACCTAGAACCCCCTCAAGGACAACTGGTGGTTCCCACATTTTCTTTTAATTATCCGCTGTTTCTGAAACAGTTCATGGTACCTTTCACTTCAAACATTAACTGAGTCATTTTGCACAGGATTTGTTTACGTTCAAAAGGTATCTAAATCAGTTGCCAAAAAAAACATTTTCGGTTTTAAAGCTCCTTCTGACTGGAACAATCTACTGTACCTGTATATTCAGTCAATAACAAATGTTCAATTGTTTAAAACATTGTTGTCCTTTCAGCTTGATATTATCTGTTTGTGTTTGGACTAAATAATCTTGACGCAGTGATCCATTTAGGTGCTCTGTGTATTGCTATTGTCATTTTGTTTTCTTTGTTTGGTTAAATGTTTTATTTTTTATATATTTTTGTATTGTATGTATTTCAGTGTTTCCCAAACTTTCAAATTTCAAGGTGTCCCCTTGAAACCAAATTAATCCTAACAAGTTCGTTTGGTTCCATTTGTACACTCAGAGTTACAGATTTGTATAGGTCAATTTAGAACCCCCGGCCTAAAGGAACCCACAGAGTCTCTGGAAATTCCAATTACAAAATACAGCAGTGGTTCTCCAAAGTGGATTCCAGGCTGGAGAACTACTGCTGTATTTTGTAATTTGTGGACCCCTTGAAGATGATTCATCTCTATGGGAGGCAGTGGCTCAGGGGTAGAGAGAGATACAGTTATTAAAACACAGAGGGTTCCCGAAGGGTTCCCAGTTCGATCCTGTGCTAGTGTCGGAGAGTCCTTGAGCAAGACTCTGAACCCCTAGTTGCTGGCGTGGCGGTGGGCAGGTTGGTGCCTTGCGTGGTTTCCTCCGCCTTCGGTGTATGAATGTGTGTGTGAATGGGTGAATGTAATGCACAATCTCTGTACAGCCCTTTGGATAAAGGCGTTACATAAAAATGCACCATTTACCATTTTATCTCCCAGGTACTTGACAGGGCATCAGGTGTCTCACTACTTGGGGGTGAGAATCTGTTGCAGCTGTTATTCCCGATAAGGAATTTCAATACGATGGCTTATCCAGGGTGACCTAAAAAGTGCAAGATCAGAGTAAATTGCATGGACCCTAGTCAACCAATAACAGGCTAAATGGTAAAGTAAATAGAGGGCAAACAATAGTAACTAGGCAACCAGGTAAACATCAAACATATAGCATCTGTCTAACAGCATTCATTCTTAGAATTTGTGGTCAAGCAAACAGTATTACATTATGTTAGTATGCACATACCGTATGCAAACATTGTACATCTAAATGAAATCATATTTCAACTCTTTATGGAGGACTTGAAGTTAACAATAGAGCTATTTGGACTCAAAACATGCAAGTAATCCAATCCCCAAAATGGCTGCAGAGTATACATTGAGTACCGGTATACATTCTGCAAGGTACTACCTGGAATAACTACATCACTAATCTTAGAAAAGTAATTGACAAGATATTTGGGTACCATTGTGTTTACAATTCTGGACCATGCACATTTTATCTCAATGTGAGCTCACTTGAGACGAACTGTGTGCTATCCGTTAAGGATTTACTGATGCTAGTGTACCAGGATGTGCACATTGTGCTGGCATTGTCAAAATGGACATTGCAATTCTACATTTTGCCATCGCTGTCTGCATTGACTCTGCTGTAGCTTTCGCTGTCAAACCCTCCATTTCTTCCCTCTGTGTGTGTGTGTGTGTGTGTGTGTGTGCGTGCGTGCGTGCGTGCGTGCGTGCGTGCGTGTGTGTGCATGTGTGCATGAATGAGAGAGAGGTGCTGTGTTAATCAGAGAGATGGAAGTGGAGAATCTGAGCACATACAGTGTGTGCTTTGCGAGAGCCATCGACAGGGTTCTGACAATATGGTGGCTGAGAGCAGGGGCGTCAATTGGGTATGGCAGGGGTATGCAGCTGCCATACCCTGGGTCCAGGGGGGAAAATACACGCTACTTTTAAATATAAATCCATGAATGTCTCTTTGTCTATCTGCGCTGGTTATTATGTTGTTAAATTACAGTAAAATAACTACAAATGCAGAATTTAACATAATGATCACTTTAACAAGGTAGTATAATTATATTCTCCACACTTGTATTCTCCCCAGCTTGACAAAATGGTATACTCCCAGGTTCCGCAGGTCAGCTGCACAGGTGCATGCATTATTGTTAATTCACCCTTTGTTAGCCTCCTGGTTGGTCCCTGACTGACCAACCAGCAGGCTCTATCTGCCTTGTCCCGCCCCGGTTCCGCCTTTTTTATGTTGAATTAGCTAAAACATAATTTTTGGAGAAATAAAAACATTAAAAAACATGCTGATTCACTATACTGCCACTGAGCAGCTCCAATTGACTGAAACAAAGTTTGAAATTAGAATTGAGCACACAGAATAACAATATGAAGCAACTGAATTAACATGGTAGTGGATGGAATGTCCCACTGAATGTCCCACCAAGACACAGCAACCAATGGGTGTGGAGAGGGGCAGGACAATGGGCGGGACTTGACAAAGGGTGAATTGTGGCACGTTTACTAACATGCTAAGTTTAGCTGCACTTGAACAACCCGTTCCAGGCTGCCATATCCAGCCCAAGAAACCGTAGAAACCTGTGTAAAAAACAGACAAAGTCTGTTTTTTTTTCAGACATTGTGAAAATAGCCGATCTACATGCTCACAACGCCTCGCGCTATTTTCACAATAGAACCGTGTTATCCAAAATGTAATGCCTATTTTCCATGAGGACTCCCCTCTTTGCCATACCCCAGCTTTTGCTGAACTGACGCCACTGGCTGAGAGTGTCCTGTCCTCTCCTCTCCACTGTCAGGTGTTAACAGAGACATGTCGTTCCCTTCCTCTTTGTGTGGCAGATGAATACAAGATGAAAGGAGTGGAGAGAGTGAAGTACATCAATGGAGAAGAGGGAGGAGGAGGAGGAGATGGCCAAGACACTACGGTGTGTGATCATTTCTTTTTATCGTGCCGTTACTTTCCCCCTGCATCTGCTGTACTGTCTGTGTGAGTGGGCGGGCATGTGTGTGTGTGTGTGTGTGTGTGTGTGTGTGTGTGTGTGTGTGTGTGTGTGTGTGTGTGTGTGTGTACTGCAGGGTTCCCCAATTAGTTTCCCCAAGGGCCAAATTATGTCTAGGGTACCAAGCCGAGGGCCACAACATTGCAGGGGGCGACGGTGGCGTTCCCGCTACTCCAGCGACAGTTCAGATATCATCGTTGTCGGGTGAAAATCTTGCATGTCCAAAACCGTTCGTTTTGCATTTATCATTTTGAAAATGATTTAAACTAGTGAAAACAGCCGATCTACAAGCACACAACGCCTCGCACCGCGAGGCGTTGTGTGCTTGTAGATCTGCTGTTTTCACTACTTTTGTGCGACGGCCTTGTTTGATGAAGCAGAGCTTTAATTTGCGAAAGAAACGTACACATTTTGAGATACAGGTTTTCCACCCAACAATGACGATATACTAGTGTTGTTGCTGCTCTTATACCACCATTATTACTGGGGTTGGTGGGGGCCAGACAGTAGCCCCCCGCCCGCCACAAATGGCCCGCGGGCCGCCTATTGGGGAATCCTGGTGTACTGTGTATGTGTGTGTGTGGAGGGTGAAGAGAAGAATGGATCTGCTCACTGTCTTAAAGCTGCCCAAATAATTGTATTAACCAGCGGTCTAAAAACACAACGTTTCGGCCTCTCCACAGGTGTATATACTGTGTGGAGGGTGAACACTGAAAAATACAAGCCAAATATCTCTCATTCACACACACACTTTTTGACTTAACTCCCACCCCTATCCCGTTCAAATTTTTTCAGTCACAGTCTTACGAGCATAAAAGAGACATTCTTTGTCTTTGTCCATCTTGTGTCTTACAGGAGAAAAGTGCCCTGCTCGGCAAAGGCGAGAACACAGATGACACAGGGCCAGATGGCAATGAAAAGATCCAGTAAGTATCAATGTCTGTTGTCCTTCCGTTGTCATTTCAGCGTCAGTGTCATCAATACGTAAACCATACGAACCCTATTCTTCCATCCCTATTTTGGGCATGTCATAATAGGTGAACATTTGCAGGAAAATAGCAGATCTGCAAGCTCACACTGCAGTTGTGTGCCTGTAGATGGGCTTTGAAAAGATTTTGTGCCAGGGATCGTATAGTATGCCACTGTCATGCGCTGAAAATAACCGATCTGCAAGCTCACGATGCGTCAGGATGCAACACATTGCGAGTTTGTAGATCGGTTGTTTGCAGCGCACATTAAGCATAACAGATCCAGTCTAACGCAACCGTACGTTTGGTCCTTCCAGCAGTTTCCACTCGTCAGAGAGCCAGCAAGAATTCTTCAGAATGTTGGATGAGAAGATAGCAAAGGTAAGACACACAACTTACTCTATGCAGCATCAGGTGTAGTTGAAAAAACAAAACAGTAATATGTATTTTATGCCATAAAAACATCCTTCACTAAATGCCATATACTATATGCAGCTTGGTGTCATGATTAGTGTTTAGTATAGGTATAGCACTTGGGGACAGTGACAGAAAGTAACTAAAATACTGTTTGAGGTACAGTACTTTTACTTGACCTAAAGTAAAAAATAAAATAAAAAAAAAACTTTTTTACTACACTAAATCTCAGAGGCAAATCTTGTACCACGAAAGCTTTTGTTAGTTACTTTTCAGATTTGGATTATTAATACAAAACAAACATTAGATAGATTTGTGGTCAAGCAAACAGTATTTCAGTATGTCAGTATGCAAACATAGATTGCATTGTTTTATAATAGTTTAAACTACCAACAGCACATAAAGTAATTAAAATCAGCCCCGTCTTTAACCAGCTACAGCATTAAAGTGATGAACACATACACAGTGTATTAGTAATTTTTTACAATCCAATTATGTGATTGTGAAATGGGCCACTCTGTAATTAGTACAATCCTAATACTTCTTCTACCACTAGTTGGGGATAATGCCATTGGTGTGATTTTGACTGTTTCACTTGTCGCTTTTACACTTCTACTGTTGCTTCCACTCTAGCTCAAACCTGCACACTTCAAAAGAAGCATGTCTTTGTGTCTTTTTTAACTAAAGGGACAGGATTACTGCTCGGAGGAGGACGATATGACATAACGCTGTGGCTGCGTATCCTCGCGTCCGTCCTCCGTTTGAGAGGAAATGATGTACCAGTGTTATGGACGGACTCCACCATATGAAACCATGTTCGTGCGGCGGGTTTGGGTGGGATTTTTCTTTACTTATTTTTGCTGTCCCACATGACTGAGACGACTAGGCTACTGACTTGAATCAAGCACCTTCTTTTGGCCCGTTCACTCGAGTCCCCTTCCGCTCAGTTACTCTTCTTCATATCAGGCTTTTCCCATGGAATACTTCTTGTCCAGCTCGAAGCTGTCTCCATGTCTGCGACTTGTCGAGAGTTCCCGATGTGATTCTATGTTTACCTCCAGCCTGAAGACTGACGTCAGTGAACGGTGTGCAACACACCGTTTTGGACAGAATTCCTCTAATAATAACATTGTTTTAACAGCAACCCCAACTGTTGTCTACAGTACGTCCTACTGTCCTAGTGATCTCATAACTGGAATATAGGCGGAATGGCAGGTTGGACAATGTCACTGAGACTTCCCAGAAGGTGTTTGAAACACACAGACTGTTGCAAGATGTACAAACGGATGATCGAATAAATCAACAGTGCTCTATGATAGCACTGAACAAAAAAAGAAAAAGTAAAGTACAGTATGCCTCCACCTGCAGCTTTATGAATATTTCCTCCTCAAACAAACCTCAGCAACATCAGTATTAGGACACTTCCTACATTCCAAGACACTTTCTGGACAGTACTACAGTATATACCATTTTTCTTACAGTATGTTGGCCATACAGTACAGCGTGCGTCTCGTCTGTCTATTTACAGTATGTAATGATGTGGGTATTCGTGTTGAATAAGGCTCAGGGTTCGAAGTGTTCTAGTCAATGTCTCTACTCCTCACTACATATTACTAGGGATGGGACGATAATCGATATTATCGTATATCGAACACTCACGATAATCGTATCGTGGAGATTTGATTTATCGTGATATCGTACTCCGTCATGCACTGGGATCAATTCACCTTTTATTTGCCGAGCTGCATATCCGGTACCACTTAAACCCTCTATAATATACATACTTTTTTCACTCTATCAAATGTCTTTACCAAAAAATTGCCGATCTACAAGCTCACAACGCGTCGTCCGTTGTGAGCTTGTAGCTCTGCTATTTTTTGGCAAATGTTCCGCACCAGAATAATGGATTTAGATTATTGCGATATAGTAAATCACGATTTATTTTGTCACCATAATCGTGATATGAAATTTTCATATCGTCCCATCCTACTTATTACTATTATTGCACCGATACATTGGTAAATACACACATGCACATGCAAGACAGGGTTGCAGATGTTACCTGTTTGAGTATCTGTTCCTTTGGTGATATTTACTCTACAAGGGACTATAATACTGTAAATCTGCGTATTAGTCTGATTCTGTATTGATCTCACAAGTATTTATGTCCTGTCCATGTGTTTATTTGTTAGATTTTTTTATGTTAAATCTTTGTTTTTCCAATAAAATAAAATACATTAAAATAAAACAAGCATTTTCAGGAAGTCAAAACCAACAACTCACCGCTCTCTGGGGTTTTAACCAAAGATGACGATGACATGGTATTTTAAGTCATTAACTATTAACCTGGACACACGTTGGTTGTCACTCAATCACTTTTGAGTTTACCCAGGGATGGGAATTGATTATTTTATTGATACCAACATCATTAAGGCAGACCTGACTTATCCCACGGGGGAAATTCACTTTCAGCTTCAGCCAGCTGATGGCTGCTCAGATGGTCATGTTGAGCACACGTGTGGGTGGGGGGATTACAGCTGTCTTGTTAAGGGACACTTCAACACAGAGTGGGCGAACCGGTGACCTCCCGATTCCCTGACGGGCCTCTATACCACTTCAGCTACGGCCGCGCCATTAGCGATTCTGCTTGTCATCAGTCCTATTTTTCTATTGATTACCTTATTGATTCCTGATCAATTCTAAGTGTGGAAAGAGTAGGCCCAAACAGGTGTTCAACTGTTTTATTATCGCTGAGTCTGAACAATGCAGAAACAATAGGGAAAAAAGGCACGTCTACCTAATAACATTCGAAGATATTCAAATAAATAACAAGAGTCCATGTATTTTCCTGCGTAGACACATGATCTTTGTCTTTGTTATGCAATGAGCACCTGTCAGAAAAACCTGACGGCATTTATAAAGGGTGTTGATGAGCTCAGAGGCGTAGTGTCGATCCTTGGAATTAACTGTTTTGAATCTCTTAAAGATGCAGTGCCATGATTATTTCCTCCCTAAAACATGATTATCAGGTATTATGATTAAACTAGGAGGAAGATTTTTTTTTTTTTTTTCAAAAAAAGTATACAGAAAGAATTAGGTTTTTATGTGGCTACACCACCAGTTCAAGTATGAACTGGTGGTGTATGTTCAAGTATGCCTGGTTGTCATAGTGGGTGGTGACCCAGCTGAAGTTAGCCACACCCACAGTGTTGGGTGAATGGTAAAAGGGGAGGGGAAAAGTGTTATGCAGGGGTGTAGTTGTCCTGATTTAAAATGAAGCAAACATGGAACTGAAAGTTCCAATGATTGGCCGCTAGTTGCGCGTTAGTTCTGGCACCAGAAGCAACATGTTCTCCATAGGATAACATTCATTTCCCCTGAACTTTTACATTTGATTTTCTTACCTTAATAAACATTGTCATAAATACTTTATGGTTCCTGTTGCTAGTTTAAATCACCATGATTTGCGTATTGTGAAAATATGGTCCGATTTATGTTATCGATGATATAGCAGGGTATGCTGTAGGAGAGGCTTGTGATCATAGTCTTGTGATGATTCTTCTTTGTGTGCTTTATTTTCGGCAAGCTCAAGACAATGTCCCATGTATCCCTGCGGTTGCACGTGACCACTGGCAGCCAATAGCATTCCTTGGGTACCATTAAAACACCCATACCATGTCCAAAAAAGCTTCATTTTGCGCAGCATAGAAACCAATGGCTTTCCACTGTCCATATTCTTTTACAGTCTATGATGTTATACTATCAATCGAATCTTAGTGTTTTGCCAATTAATAGGGGGTCACGGCCCACCAGTGAGAACCGCCCCAGAGGTTGGGAATCGCTGTTGTAGATCAGCTGTCGTCAAATCTGCTCTGGATGCATTGCTTTCATAGTACCTCATCGTTGTTGTTGTGTTGTTGTCGTCCTGAGAGGGACCACACACACACACACACACACAGGCTATGAGCTCTTTAACTACATAGCAGGTCACCATGCATCATTACTTTCTAATTTTCCCATGTTGCCTGCAGCGCTCTCACACAGTCAGACATAATGGTTGATTATGAAGTCCCATCAGCAGCAGGGTTTGCGGTCTCATTCGCTCTGTGCCGGTCAGCGTTGCTGCCGCCTCTTGCGGTGCTGCCGGCGGCCCTGCTCCTGGAAGGGACCCGCGGGAGGGTCGGGCGTCACCAAGCCGTCGGTCATCCTCTGGTACACCAGGCTGGAGTCAGACGCCACGGCGCACAGCAGCATGGGACGTCCTCTGTCCAGCACCTGCCGTATGCTGGGTGTGGGTAGTGATGGGACCATATGAAAATTTCATGTCACGAGTGATTGTGATTCAAATAAATCGTGAGTTACAATATTATCGCGATAATCAAAATATCCCCAACATCCATTATCCTGGGGCAGAACATTTATTTGCCAAAAAAATTGCGGATCTACAAGCTCACAAAAAGAGTAAAGAGATTTGGTAGAGGGTGAAAAAAAGACTATCATTTCCAGGTCCGTTTTACCAATTATAGAGGGTTTAAGTGGTACCAGATATGCACTGCAAGTCGGCAAATAAGAGGTGGATTTATCCCAGTGCATGATGGAGGATAATTTCACGATAAATCTAAATCTCCACGATACGATTATTGTAAGCGTTTTTTTTTTAAATCAAGATAAACGATAATAACGATTATCGTCCCATCCCTAGTGGTGGGACAAAGCGGTTGCAGATACCGTCGCTGTCAGGGGAGAAACCTCTTATCTCCATATTCATATGAGTCTAACTTTTTGTGCTTTTTTCGTAGATTAACAGTCCTACAACTTGATCATACTACAGTCACACAAAAGCATCAAATGTAGCAGATCTACACGCTTGAAACGAGGCGCGACTTTTGCCATTTTTTTATTTGAATCCGGAAAAGTAACAGTTTTGGACATATGAGGTTTTCCACCCGACAGTGAGGATAAATATTTTTGATAGGAGACCAGATATTGTCTGGATATTGTTCATATTTAATTGTCTTTTACTGGTTTTAAAGCATTACAGTAAAGTGATGGCATTTTCTGATCTTAAATCACTGTTGTAGCTTTTCTATTATTTACCTTCACCAACTTAGATAATATAGCAGCCTATAGACATTACTGATTTATTATTTAACAATGTATTATTTTCTGAAAGCAGCACCAAATTGGTGCCACCAATATCAGCCCCACAATTACATTGATGTAGTTAGTCAGACATAATATTGTGATATTTGATTTGGTCCACATTGTCAAAACAAAACGTGCTCACCTCCTGTGGCTCAGAGATGTGTGAACAGGCAGTGGCAGGACAGTTTGCATGGCAGCTCCATCCTTCTCCCTGCCTTCCAACAACACCAGCTGGAGGTCAGGACACACGAAGGCAGAGACATCCATCCACCGACGCACTGCCATCAGCACAATGACACACAAAGAAAAGAGCCTTAAATTAATTTAACTCTGAAGAGTGTACACTACAAACAGAACTTAATTGACGTGTTCCGTTTGGACACATTTCATGCCGGGATTTTACTGTGCAAGAACATAAATCTTGTGTGTGGCAGTGTGTGAGTGTGTGTCTCAACTTAAAGGGGAAGACCACCCATTTTCAATATTGAAATATGTCATTAATATACCTTAGAGGAGTTGTGTGGAAATAGAAAAAAAGTTCCCCCCCCCCCCCTTCTGTGTTGCCTAGAACTGGAAGATTGATTTTGGGGTTTGTATTGTAATTTACAATGTGTGATGTCATCAAGTTGTACTTTACAATACAAACCCCAAAATCAATCCTCCAGTTCTAGGCAACACAGAAGGGGGGGAACTTTTTTTTATTATTTCCACACAACTCCTCTAAGGTATATTAATGACATAAATGTAGTTCAATATTGAAAATGGGTGGTCTTCCCCTTTAAGGGAGGAGTTTTGAACTGAAAACGTCTGGGTCGCATGATGCTAGTTTCTAGCAGGTCTAAAAAGATGAGAGTCCTTGTACTGCATGTTTGAATGAGATTGGGGGTTACAACATCTGTCATGTGAAGAGCCCCCCCCCCCCCCCAAAAAAAAAAATATGTTGTGCCATGGGGATCCCCATCATGCAAGATTTGTTGTTAAAATGTGTCAAAACATATGCATTTTTTTTATGGTAAAAGTGGTTGAACTGATTTTGACACATTACTAATTCTGATGGGGACCCCCGGGAATTCCCTCAGGGACCCCTGAGTGTGTGTGTCCCCCAGACCCCACTTAAACCCCTGCATTAAACTAACTAAAAGGTTATGTCCAAGTTCTAACTCACCCTCAACCAGATCCATGTAAACAAGGAAAGCTGCATGAACCTGAGAAGAGTCCTCCACCTCCAGATCCATCATGTGCACGTACTGAGACCAAAATATGAATAAATAATGCTCCATTAAGAACTGTACATCAATCATCAATAAGTCATTCATGTCAAAATGTCACCGCTTTCTTTTTGCATGCACTCTTACCATCGGGTGCTGCAACATCCAGTTGGGAGGTAAAGGTTTCTCGGCCACATCCACGTCTGCTTTAGCTGACATTTTGTACACTGTCTATAATAACATGTAATTAATCAAATTAATATTTAATGTGAATCAAGCTATAAATGAGCTCAACCAGCACACCATGCTGTTGTTATGGACATGTGTGTCCGCTTGTTTTCATTGGTTCGTCGGCGTGCGACATTATAAATGGTCCGGGTGGAAAATGTTACCGCTCTTGTCGAAACCTCAAAACTAACCTCCCGTTTTTGTCTACCATTTACTGCTCAAAACCTACATCCTGTTGAGAGCCCGCCTACTGTATCCGGTAATCTCCACGCACACATACATGAGCAAACACAGTATTTTGTCATCCGCTCTGAAACCGGATCTGCAAACTGTAATGTGAGATGATCCCAATCCAGTAAAGATGAATTAGTAGGGGAAATAATTTCCATTCCAAGCTATACTATCTAGTAGTTATCTTCTGTTATTGTTACATTGTGTTTTATTGCATTATCTTCCGTGAATTGATTCTCCGGTAATAATAACTTTGTAACACTGTTTTGAAAGGTTATTATTATTTATGTTAATATTTTGAGTCTCCATGAAGTGAACGGTAAACATAATAATTTAAATGAACAACAAAGGCACTGAAACATTAATGGCAAAATTAATTAATTCAGACGAAATAAAACGAAATAGCCCAAATGCTAGTCAGTTGTGGCAGGGTGGGTGGGGTGCGGTCTGGTGTGTCGGGATGGTACGGGTGTGGGTGTGGGATGGGTGTACCACCTGTCCACACATCACAGCAGCCCACCTCCACGCTGGCATTCATTCGTGCTCTCTCTCATTCCCACTGCTCTGCGCTGTGAACAGAAATAAAAAGCAGAGCTGTTTGGAAATAATAAATGATGCCTTTGGGATTTGTGGGATTGCGACTGCTCTCAGTCATCCTGACAGGGTTACTCCTCCTCCGGCACACCTGCACACAACAAGTGCCTTCTTCTATCGATCCTCAAGAGGAGGAGGAGGAGGAGGGGGAAAGATTGGAATCATCGCTGCTGAAGCCTAAAGTATTGATCAGCATCGTGGCTCGCAACGCGGAGCACAGCCTGCCATATTTCCTGGGATGCATTGACAGATTGGACTATCCCAAGGATCGCATCGCCGTCTGGTAAAATCCATGATTGGTCCATTAATATAGTAGCCTACTGTCAAAGATTAATTAATTATTGCTATAGCCCATGACACCTGACTATAACACAGGACCAGCAACGGTCTATTTAATGTAATGATATATGATGATATGATCGTGATATTGATATGATATGATATGATATAATATGATATAAATATGATATAATGCAACAGCATGCAAACTAATTTTGTTTGCATGCTGTTGCATGGCTGTGCCTTAGAAACTATATGGACTAGTAGTAAAATATGTATAGATAACAGAAATCAGACAACATTGTTATTTTGTGCATCCGGTAATATTAAAATTGTAGTAATAATATTAAACTGCAATATTACTCTTAGCCTCTAACTGACCTCTTTCCTCATACACACAGTAAAATGCTGAGTGTTCATTTAACTCTCAGAGAGTTAAATGCACACTCAGGATTTTACTGTGCAGGTGAGAAAAGTAAACAGTCCTTCTGGAGCAGAAAGAGAGGAAAAGAGATGGAGGGGAGGGGAGGGGAGGGGAGGGGAGGGGGGGTCTTGGGGGCTTGGCAGTGCCCTGTGAATGAGAATGATGACATCTATCAATGTTGCTCCATGTGAGCCTTTAATACAGGGGTTCTCAAACTGATTGGATTTCTGAAATAAAGAATATCGTTGCTGTCGGGCAGATTCTAACTTTTTATATTCTAACATTTCTTTCATGAATTAACGCCTAACGTGAGCATACTACAGTGTCACTCAAAAGCATCAAAAGTAGCAGATCAAGGGCACGGTGGCACAGTCGGTAGGAAGTGTTGTTGTCTCACAGCTAGAAGATCCCTGGTTCGATTCCTGCCAAGGAATCAAACCTTGCACCCCAGCCCCAGCTGTGAGGGCTAGGGGCCGTGTTCTCTCCTCTGCGTCATCAGTGTCCATACCCTAGGTGGGGTTGGCGAAAGAGCCTTTCTGTGTGGAGTTTGCATGTTCTCCCCGTGTCCCCTAGGGTAGGTATACCCTCACAAAGAACATGCAGTAATCACTGTCTCTATACTGCCTCCCCCTGGTCAGCTGCGGTGCCTGATGGAGAGGAAAGTAGCTGGTTGGAATAAAGTGTTCCTTCGTTCCATGCGCATGTCCTACTGCGGAAACTCCCCCCTGTCAGGTGGTAAGAAGCAGCGTGCTCACTCCTCGTGCATTGAAGGAAGCATGAGCTCAGTTCGGGGCTCTCCCCTCTCAGGTTGGCAGAGGGAGAGTAGCGCCCCGGATTACAGTTTAGGCAATTGGCACTGGGTGAAAAATGGGTTACAAAATCGTGGGATAAACACGTAAGTAAAAAAAAGTAGCAGATCCACAAACTCTAAACACGGCACGAAGCGACGCATTTTGAGCTTAGAAGATCTGCTGCTTTTGCTGTTGATTGAATTTGAATCCTGATAAGTAACAGTTTTGGACACATGAGGTTTCCACCCGACAGAGATGATATTTAAAAATAAAGCATACAATGGTTGCCTTGAATAGGAATATTTATTAGAGAAAACAAGCATTACAAGACTGCGATTTGTGCTGCTGATATTGTGTCTTATCAATGTACCGGTAGTTTAAAAGCATGTCTGTACCATTTGTAAATGTAAGTATACAGTATATAGCCTCTATCGACTGTGTTGAGAGAACTCTGAATATAATAATAAAACTAAATCAAATAAAATGCATTCACAGGAAATGCTTTTCAAAAATGAATAAAAGCGACTTAATGGGAAGGATAAAATGTATCCCTATATGGGTGATAGTTTGAGAAGCTCTGCTCTGTGTTCCCTCAGGGCAGCGTGTGACCACAATGTGGACAACAGCACAGCCATGCTCCAGGAGTGGCTCCGGTCAGTTCAACACCTCTACCATTCTGTGGAGTGGAGGCCCATGGAGCAGCCCAGGTGAGCACACACTGGACTGAGTTCAGCTGAATTCACATTTGGGGAGAAAATAACAACCAAAGTAGATCTATCTATTCATTTATTTTTTGGCAAAGAGATTTGGTGCAGACGAAAACAGCGGTTAAAGTACAGAGGATTGTAGTCTGTGACATATCCTTAACCCAGGAGAAAAGATAGATCATGATTTTCTTTGATTAAATTATCAAATCTGTTTATATAATCAAATCAAATCAATTAGTTCAATTAACTGTTACAAAAAAAGATGAGTATTTCAGAAATGTCGAACAGACTGAATGGTGAAATATGATATTAAAATTAAAATATTCAACCTCCTCATTGCCTCATACTGACACCAGAAAAGTCTTTCTTTGATAATCACAACGATTAACTGAGTCAGACTGACATTTTATTATTATATTTCCCTCTCCCCTTTGAAAACACACTCATTTCATTAACAGTGATTAGACTCAATTACAGCTGAATGATTATTTCATTAAGTCTCTCTCTCTCTCTCTCTCTCTCTCTCTCTCTCTCTCTCTCTCTCTCTCCCCTTCAGCTCCTATGCAGATGAACAAGGGCCGAAGCACTGGCCCGATTCTCGCTTCTACCATGTGATGACATTAAAGCAGGCAGCCCTCAGTGCAGCCAGGAAACTCTGGGCCGACTACATACTAGTAACATGCTACAACTATACCTTTAACCCACTGAAAGAGACCTGGAAAGCATCATGTGTCACTTTGGATTTTAAACACTTTAACCATTATTTTATACCTTAGCTATTCAAAAAATAGCAGATATACAAGCTCATAGCGTGGCACCAATGCCGTGCTATGAGCTTGTAGATCTTCTATTTTTGAAAAATCCGTGGACCCCTAGGGGTCCTTGAGGGTTCCCATCAAATAGAATCGGTATAGGATTAAAATCAGTTTCACCACTTTTTACTTTGGCTATTTTAGATTTAAAATGTACAATCCACCAAAAACTAACTGAATCATTGTAACCAATCTGTGTGTCTCTCCCCTGTTTTCCAGTTTGTAGACAGTGATAACTTGCTGACAAATCGCTGGGTGCTGACAGACTTGATAGCAGAGAACTTGACCCTGGTGGCACCCATGTTGGAGTCCAGAGCTCTCTATTCCAACTTCTGGAGTGGCATGAACGCTCAGGTACACTCATCCAGTTCACTTTAAATTAGCCTTTTTTTTGTTACTCAGCTGCGCCCTCTACAGATTTGGTCAATGGAATTTATCTGTTGACATGATCTATAGGGGCTACACACTGCTGGGGGTGGGCGGGTATTACAGGAAACAGCTGAAAAGTAACACAGCGGTAAGGAGAACTCCTTCAAGCGCTATCACCAGAGTTAACTTTAAATGTGGTATAATTTAAATGTTTTTGTTAAAATTGTTATGTCTATATTCCCATTGTAATCTTTGTTATACAGGGAATTCCCTTTGGGCTAGTGGATAAGATGTTGGCTTTCAATGCGGGAGACCCGGGTTCAAATCCCAGGCTGGGCATAAAAGGCGGACATGTGTAGCAGAATGACTCACAGTCGTGACCTAAAAGGCAAAGCCATATCTCTCCCAGGTTAAAGGGAGTTTCCTTTTGTCTAGAGCAGTGGTTCTTTTTTAGTTGGAGACCCTAAAGAGAAATCTCCCCGGGACCCAAACTAGTGACAATAAGAAGAAGTTAGCCAAATTAGCCAATATACAAGCTCACAACGCCTTGTGTTGCGAGGCGTTGTGAGCTTGTGAGCTTTGTTGATGACATTCTATGCAGTCTTTATTTTATTTTATTTAATTTTCTGTCCTTAAATTGTCACTTCATGCCCAAAATCATGTGGGGTTGCGGTTGCCCCTGGGGGTCCCGAACCTACAGGTTGAGTCACAGTAATGGCTCTGTTGACAAATCCTCCTGGATCTTCTCGCCACCTCACCAGGGTTACTACAAGCGCACCCCGGAGTACATCCCCATCCGCAGGTGGGAGCGGCAGGGCTGCTTCGCCGTGCCCATGGTGCACTCCACCTTCCTGCTGGACCTGCGGCGCAGCGCCAGCCGAGCGCTGGCCTTTCACCCCCCGCACCCCGACTACCGCTACCACCTGGACGACATCATGGCCTTCGCTTTCTCCGCACGACAGGCAGGTCAGACCACACACGCAGCCGTGTCTGTCAACCGAGTGAGGAAACTCACAATGGGTCACATTGATGCAACACGTTGTGTGTGCTTGTAGATCGGCTATCACTGGTGGGGAGATTTGGTGTAGAAGGAAACAAGAGCATGTTAAGTACAGCGCAAACTCAGGCCTGTTTTACTAAGTATAGAGAGCTGGAATCATCAGTTCAATTCACAAAGACTTATCTAGGGCGTGGGGCGGCATAGCTCAGGGGTAGAGAAACTGTTATTAGAGCACGGAGGGTTCCCGAAGGGTTCCCAGTTCGAATCCGGGCTCCCCCTGAGTTAATGTCGAAGGGTCCTTGGGCAAGACTCTGAACCCTACATTGCTCCCGGTGAGCAGGTTGGTGCCTTGCATGGTTTCCTCCGCCACCGGTGTATGAATGTGTGCGTGAATGGGTGAATGTAATGCACAATCTCTGTAAAGCGCTTTGGATAAAAAGCGCTATATAAATGCACCATTTACCATTTATCTGTTTTCGTCGCATTGCAAGGCAATTTGATGACCAGCGGAGTGGAGACTCGAAGAGTCTCCTTTGAGTCGACCTGGTCATCAAATTATTGGCTTAGGAATGTGACAAAAACAGAAAAGTCTACATGAATTTAAGGATTCATGTTGTGTGTAATTTATAGAAAATAAGCAATGTTTTGGGTGAACTACTCCTTTAAGTGGTTAACATATAGAAATGCTTAAATGATCCCCAGCATTATTACTGAATTGCAATGTGTATGAAAATACAAAAAAAAAAAGAGCACACACTTTTCCCCTTCATACACTGTTTATATGCGTTTATATACGCTCCCTAGGACACATACAATTTCCATTGCCATTTAATTCCATACAGAAAGAATGAACAGCTGTTTCAATGGATTTATTGAACTTCGTCCATCTGAATGTCCTCGTCTTTTCTGTCGCCTCCGCAGGAGTACAGATGTACGTGTGCAACAAGGAGCATTATGGGTATTTGCCACTGCCCCTCAAAGCAGATCAATCTGTGGAGGAAGAAGAGGAGAGTTTCACCCACACCCTGACAGAGGCACTGAGTAAGCACTTATATTATTATATAAACCATGATTTTTTTCAATGTGGTTGATATGCATCAGGCCACTGACCCCCTTTTGATATGATTTTTATCTCCAATGGATCCAGTGTAGTTATTATTTAGTCACAAGCACATTTTAATACTTTTCATTGGTTCAATATTTACAAAAAACATCATCACTTTCAATTTCAAGATTTGAAAGACATAGTGAAAATGGAAAATAGCTGGTGTCGCATCGTTACATGTTGTGAGCTTGTATCTTGTCAATTTTTTCTACTTTTGTGTGACACTGTAATATGACTAATGTTATGGTTAGATGATTTGGTCCGATAGCGTCCCTATTCTGGAGCAAACATTTGGTGAAAATAGCAGATCTACAAGCTCACAAAGTGTTGCTACATGACATGTTGTGAGCTTGTAGATCTTTTATTTTTGGCAAAGATATACTGTAGACCGAAAACATGAGGTGGGCTAGTATAGAGCCCTGAGGGACTCATGGATCAAGTAAAAGGCTTAAGGTCTCTCCAACACCGTGTACAACTGTTGATCCTTTTTTTCAACACAAGAATTGCAGCGCAGTGCTCATTGGTGCTCCCAAGAGGGAACCTAATGGGTTTGGTGACCGCCGACGTGACCTTTCTGTAGTTTCTACCCAGTAAGGTCATGTCAGCAAGAGTCACTGAAGATGATAAGACCTTGGCAAAGGTCTGCACTCTAATCCAGTGTTTCCCAAACATATAGGGTCACAACCTCATGTTGGGTCACAGACCTGTTTTTATGGGCTGCGATTGTTTCAGATTTTTTTTTCTTCTTATTTTTCAAAAATGTTTCAGAATTTCTATTTCTATTTCAATGATATAGTGTGTAAAATGTGCATATATACAAACTCAACGTTTTATGTGATTAATTCATAATGTATTTTGGTACTCTTGGGTCCCCTGAGACTCCAGATTCTCTTTTGGGTCTGGAGCTGAAAAGGCCTGGGAACCTACTGCATTCTTTCTGCTTTCTTCCTGTCTGCGGGCTGTCCACATATGCTCATATTTTTATATCTCCTTCCCATTTCTAAATGCTCTCATGCTCTTTTATGTGCTTCGCTGCTTCCTCTTTCTCTGCAGCCTGCGTCTCCGTACGAGGACATGTGGTTCTTTTCACTCTCACAGCCGTGACAGAATTCTCACGTCTCTGTCAGCGCCTACGCCCCTCTCTGTCTTTTGAAGTCCACCACAGTCGCTCCTCCGTATGTGAGAGAAATGCTCAAGGACTTCTTATACAGTAGGCCTGATATTAGGGCTGCAACCATCTATTTTTTTCCCCCTCCAAATTGATTATTTTATTAACATTGATTTCGAGCGAGAGAGACATGCAGGCACTTCACAAACACACTTATTTCATGGAGCACGCTCATATCTGGCAAAGAACAGCGCAATTGATAAGACGACGGACATCCTTTTTTTGTTAATGGTGGCTATCAATGCACTTCTCACTGTATCAGAGTTGACATGAGTTGATGTGATACAGGCTTTGCCCTTTCTTTCGCAGTCGTCTACGCCGTGGAGCCCTCTCGCTACGTGCACCACAGGCCCAAAGAGCCGGCAAGGCTGGGATTTGATGAGGTACGGGAATTCTTGAAAGAGCTGAATCAAGGTCCTCAAGCTAAGTTAAGAAGTGGCGATGAGGGTGGAATTTGGAGTGTTGTGATTGGCAGGGTAGCTGAACGGTTCAAAAAGCTTCTCTTCTTCCTCCGCTCCGCTCCCAGATCTTTCTGATTAATTTGAAGCGGCGTTGGGACCGCAGGGAGAGAATGCTGAGCAGCCTGGCTGTCCTGGGCATCCACACTACGCTGACAGAGGCCGTGGATGGCAAGTATGGCATGACAGACCAACCCCGTTACCTTAAACACAGTAGCTCTCAGACCCAAGGACCCCCACATTGATATTGTTGCTGTAGGGGAGAATCCATTTTCTAAAAATCTTTGTGTTTTTCCATAAATGAAAGCCCTACTTGATCATACTACACTACAGTGTCACTCAAAAGTAGCAGATCCAGGAGCTCGAAGCGCTGTGCGAAGTAGCATTTTGAGCTTGTCGATCTGCTACTTCTTGCTACTGCTACTGCTTTTTGAATTCTGGAAAGTAACAGTTTATGACCCACCAGAGGCAATTATGTATTTGGCCCCCGGACCCCCATCTGAAAATATCTTGTCCCAGGGACCCCCGTACAAGATGTGTGTTGTAAAAATGTTTCAAAACATATTCCAACATTTTCAGATTTCTTTCACGATTAAAAACAAGTTATATAGCATATCTACAAGCTACAATCGCATCCACTGCCTTATTAGAAGAGTTGATGTGTTTTCTTAAATAAATACATACTAAAAATAAAAATACAATTGTTACAATGTTGAAGCTATTTAGAACCCCACACAAATCATTTATCAGCTTGAATTTTATAGTGCTCCAGTTCCAATTTTACTCTACTCCCCTTTTCATTGTTTCATCACTTCCAATTTTACTCGTTTATCCTGTATCCGGTATGGGTTTCTGTCTCCTGATTGGATAAGATCGGTATCCACCAACGTTATCTAGCAGATCGCACTTGAATGTCAGTCGCCCGGTTGGTCAATGGCAGACAGAGTAGTGGTCTGTTCAAGTGACTGTTCATTCTAGCCAGGATTATTCATAGCCTCAGGGCTCAGGCATGGAGAGACAATTTGCTGGGCACAACAATTGGCTGACTCAACAAGTTTATGACTAGAAAATTGACTTTTGTTCATTTGCAGAGCCTTGAACTCTTCCCAGCTCCAGGCGATGGGCATCGACATGCTGCCCGGATACAAAGATCCGTATTCAGGCCGCGTCCTGACCAGGGGAGAGACCGGCTGCTTCCTCAGTCATTACAACATCTGGAAACAGGTGTGAAAACTGCTGTACACCTTTTACAATAAGATCTATATAAACTAGACCAGGTCAACCTGGTGCCAGACCCCGGTTCTGCCAACCCCTTGTCTGTCATCATCATTTATGACATCATGCCTTTTGTAGGCATGTCATCATCATGTCATCATCATATATACCCTTTATATAGAAAACCCGGACCGACATTTGCTTATGTAGGCCTACCCATTTCATGGGTCTGGCAAAGACCACATGTGTTTGAAATGTAGGAATGCTTAAACCATTTCTTGTCCTATTGTCACTTATTGATTATCTCTGTTGTCGGGTGGAAACCCCATATGTCCAAAACTGACACTTTTCAGGATTCAAATTCAAAAGTAACAAAAGTAGCAGCTCAATAGACAAGCTCAAAGCGTGTCCCGTTGCACCGCATTTCGAGCTTATGGATCTACTTTTGATGCTTTTGTGTCAGACTGCAGTAGTATGATCAAGTAGGGCATTCATTTACAGAAAAACACAAAAAAATGTATAGGCTTCTGCCCGACAGCAACTTCATGTTTGATTTGCAATGTTCTTCAGATATCAATAACTGTCAACCTAACTTCTACGCAGCAAAGCAGGGGATGTTACCTTTTTATGTTACCTTCCTCAAAGATGAATTGAGAGTGTGTGAGCCAGCCAGGTAGTGGTGTGTGTCTCCCCCTAGGTGGTGAAGCAGGAACTGCAGCAGGTGCTTGTGCTGGAGGATGATGTGAGGTTTGAACCCAGGTTCCGCGGCAGACTGGCGGCCATCATGGACAACGTGCGGAGCGCGCGGCTGGACTGGGACCTCATGTGAGATGTCTTTCCTTCTCTTCATAGTAGTCTAGTTTATTGCATTGTGTGCATGGTTATGATTTTTTTGTGATTAATACTTTTTATTGCTTTTCAGATTTGAACATATGCATTTGAAGAAATAGTGAACAGGCATATATAATCCTTTTGGACAGAACAAACAATTTTATACAGAAAAAGAAACACAAGAACAAAGAAATAAGAATGCACAAATACAAACAAGTATATTAAAAAACAAAAGACAAACAAACAAACAAAAAACAGTCATACTTATAGATTACATTTACACACTAGAAATACTGTTCCTTCGAAACAGTGTGGGCTCGCTTCCAACCCAACAAATAGGATACTTTAAGGTACTGTAAGGTACAGTACCTTACAGTATTGTACTGTACCTTACTATACTGTACTGCACCTTACTGTACTGTACTGTACTGTAACTTACTGTACTTTACTGTACTCTACTGTACTGTACCTTACTGTACTTCACTGTACTCTACTGTAACTTACTGTACTTTACTGTACTCTACTGTACTGTACCTTACTGTACTTTACTGTACTCTACTGTACCTTACTGTATACTGTACCTTACTGTACTGTACTTTACTGTACTCTACTGTAATTACTGTACTGTACTGTACCTTACTGTACTATACTATACTGTACTCTACTCTACTGTACCGTACCGTACTGTACCTTACTGTACTGTACTCTACTGTACCTTACTATACTGTACCTTACTATACTGTACTTTACTGTACTCTACTGTACTTTACTGTACTCTACTGTACCTTACTGTATTGTTTTGTACTTTACTGTACCTTACTGTACTGTACTCTACTATACCTTACTGTACTGTACTCTACTATACCTTACTGTACTGTACCTTTCTGTACCTTACTGTACTTTACTGTACTCTACTGAACCTTACTGTACTTTTACTGTACTCTACCGAACCTTACTGTACATATTCTATGTGTTCTAGAGGTGTATATTGAGTGCATATACTGTAGGTTAACAATCCCAGATCACATCTGTCCTCCACTATGTCTATAACCAAGGCGTTCTATGTGGCCACTCCAGACTGAGGAGTGGAGCATGACTTTTATTGTGTTTGTGGATCTGATTTGAAAATGCATTGGTTGTGATATCTCCCTGACAACCAACAACAACCACTAATACGGCTGAGTGTCCCTGCGGGTTCTAGGATATATACTGTAAATCCCATTGCCCGGGATCCTAAAACCTTATTCTTTTTAAGTAAAATTTCTAAAACACTACAAAACATGTCTCAAAGACAAATACAAGCAAACGTCTCCACAGTAATGTGTGTGTGTGTGTGTGTGTGTGTGTGTGTGTGTGTGTGTGTGTGTGTGTGTGTGTGTGTGTGTGTGTGTGTGTACATTGTAGATCAACTTCATAGCAGTATTAAGTGGTCCATCTATGTTTTTTTATTAATAATAAAATCTGCAAAGTAACTGAAGCTGTCAAATGCTGTATTTATAGTCGAGTATATGTAACAAAAATGGAAAGTAGAGTAAAAGTACCTCAAAAATTTACTGTAGGTACAAGTACTTGTATATACTTGAGTAAATGTACTTGGTTACTTTGCAGCACCACCGAACAGCCAATGACAGACAGGCCTTTAATCACAGCTGTCTCAATCAGTAGAGTGGAGAGGGACATTTATAGATAATTGTAGTTTTAACTCAGAATATATACATCACACAGCTTAGATATTTGGATCAAATCAGAGAGCAGACCTGTGTGAACGCAATGATATAGATAGCATATCTGAAGTGTGAACACTGCAGCCACAGCGCCTTAACATAAACATGGGTCTATTATCCTTCTCTCCACTCTGTCCCCACTCACTAAACCCATTGGAAATGCATTGGGTGCTTAAAGTTAAACATTTTTATTTTTTTATAATTATTCTACAAAACATTTCAAAACAAAAAATACAAGCACACGTGTCCTCAGTAAGCTGAACACATAAAAATGTGAATGGTGTTGAAAGGTGTAAGCGTGTAGGAGATGAATCGCGCCAAAGTTTTGAGGAGATACTGACTAGTATAGTATAGAAATAAATAATGAAGATAACATACGTGTGCTCGCCTTCCAGGCGAGCCCACAATTAGCTCAGCCGCTCCACTTCCCTCCCCCCACAGAACACAGATCTTCTCAAAAGCATTTGGTGAACAAGAATGGGATTCAATTAGGCATGTTTGATGATCCTCTTTATTATGTCGATCAGCTGTCAATAGATCCAATATATGGACCCCATATCTTCCGGAAATTATGTAGACTTAATTCACACCCATGCATACAAGGCTTGCCATGCAAGCCTTGCTTGCATGGCACAACCATGTTGTGATGTACTTTCTTTCAGTTTGAAGAAAGTACATGCCTGAATATCATCATTCTTTTACATTAAACAACATTTTTGATATTTTATCCATGCATATATTGTCCGTAAGTCTGAAACCCCTTTTTAGCCGTGCTGCAAGGGGTGGTCTACTCTGCATGCATCATATGAGTGGTTTTAGGCTTTCAGTCTCACTGTGTTGGTCCTCAAGGAAATCACTGCTTGCTCTTCACAAAAACTGAACCGCCTGAATAGGCGTTGGCTTAGTTGTGTTGATGCCCAGAATGCTGACAGATCATGAAGCATTTCCCCATATGAGAATGTTTCCAATCTCCTGGTTGTTATCAGACTTTGTAGGAACTGCTTTGCATGGAGTGGTGTGATCCTTGCCTTTTAGTATGAATGGAGTGTGAATGGATGTTGGAGAGGTGATGCCTTATTCTGCAAACCTTTTTTACTGCAATGCATCCATCCATCCATCAATCCATCCATTCATCTTGCAAAACATATTTAATTGCAATGGTATTCTCAAAATGAAATCACAGAAAGTGAAAGTTGTCACAAAAGAAGACACCTTTGATGAAAGTCCTGAAGGACCAAAACGTCATGTCAATATTAGAATAAAACAGATGCTGCTGAGCAAGAGCAGTGTGCAGGACCTTTATACCTGGATTTTAATGCATGATTGAAGTGGTTTTACAGAACTCCTGGAGCTTTCTCAGTGGTTATAAAGTGTATTCCTGCGTATCATTACGTAGATTACACCACTTATTCTTTCTTTTTTTTGTTTTGTTTTTAATATTACATTATTTATGATCTCTTTTCCATCTTTCTATAACATTGTAATCTATCTCTGTCTCTCTCTCTCTGTCTCTCTCTCTCTCTCTGTCTCTCTCAGTTATGTTGGCCGTAAGCGGCTGCAGGTGATGGTTCCAGAGCTCCGTGTGGAGGGCATCAGTAACCTGGTGCACCCAGACTACTCCTACTGGACCCTGGGATACGCCCTGTCTCTGCAGGGGGCCCGCAGACTCCTGGAGGCCCGGCCCCTGAGCAAGATGCTCCCTGTCGACGAGTTTCTGCCCATCATGTTCGACAAGCACCCCAAGTGAGTTACTACAAATGATCAGCTGGACTGTGCATCCTTCAAATGTAGACGCCTAGATCAGTGGTTCTCAACCTTTTCAGGTCGCGACTAAGAGTTGAAGCATTACATTTTGTATAACATGGTTCTATTGTGAAATAGAACCGTAGCTGAAATTGTGAAAATGGTCGATTTACATGCTCCCAAGCAAGGCGTTGTGAGTATGTAGATCGGCTATTTTCACAATTTCAGCCTCTAATATTTGACAATTTGGCCAATTTTTGATTTGTAATTTTAAAGGTATTAAAACAGTCCTGAAATTGTCACCTTAGAAATGTGCAGATACCCTCTATACACTGTTTCATGTTGAATGAGAAAACAATGTTGCACATTGGTGAAAGAAATGCAAATGTCCTCTTTCCATGCCATACCTGAAGGCAGCATTCAAGAGAATTGCCTTGTCCAAACTCTCCTGAACTTGAATGCAGCATCTTATGTTGAAAGAATTTCCCTCTCTGTGTAGAAATCCATACCGTACACACCATCTCCTGTATTCACTTGATTATGCTTAGTTCAGCGTGGTATCAATATATCAATATATTTTCACCAAAAGGCCCTTTTAAAAATTTTAGACCCTGCCTCTCTTAACATTCCTTGCACGTCCCTGCCACCCCCTGTGATCTTGGTTCTCCTCAGGGAGGACTACTCGCGTCACTTCCAGCGGCGGGACCTGAAGGCGTTCTCCGTGGAGCCCCTGCTGCTCTTCCCCACCCACTACACAGGCGAGCCGGGCTACTTCAGCGACACGGAGACCTCCAGCATCTGGGACGACGAGGCCACGCCCACCGACTGGGACAGGGGCGGAGCCGCGCGCCGCCGCAGCAAGCAGGGCAGCCAGGAGGAGGCGGAGCAACAACAAGCCCGGCCCTTCTCTCTCTCCTCCAGCAGGGGCAGCAGAGATGAACTCTGAGCGCTGTTAAGATTGTTGCTGTGAGTCTTTGCCGTCGGGCTGAAACCTCTCATCTCCATCTTAGTGTTTTTTCTGTAAGTCAACGCCTAGTCTCGCATAGCCAGACAACTATTCCACAATCTCAGAATGCTATATAGTCTCTAACGGAAGCTGGCATTTCCTTTCACAAAAATATATTTTAAAATATAATTTCTGATAAGCAGCGATATATGTGCTTAGCAGACCCATTGATAGAGAGAGTTACGACACTTACGTCGACTCCCATTGTAAGTGTGGAAAGCATAGTGGAAAGCTAGTTTAGCCTAGCTTACTGGAGCCTGTTCTCATTCTTAGCAAGCCTTTGCTGCTCTTCAGCCCCGTCCGCCCCCATTATAACGGAGGCATTTTCACTCGCTGGTAAGTAGACTAAATCACGTCTTTTCCACCCTTTTTAACGCATTCACAGGCCTCTCCAAGGTAGACAACATTACTAAAAGGTTGAAAAAGACGTGATTTAGTCTACTTACCAGCGAGTGAAAATGCCTAAGAATGAGAACAGTCTCCATGCGAAGCCACTTCCGGTCTGCGGCGAGATCAAAGCGTGTCGCCACTCTGCTTACACTGCTCTGGTGCTTAGATGATTTTTATTTATATTAGGATAAATGTGCACGACTGTAAAAACTAAACAGGGATGAGGAGGAGG
Source organism: Nannobrachium achirus (assembly GCF_963921795.1). Lineage (NCBI taxonomy): Eukaryota > Metazoa > Chordata > Actinopteri > Myctophiformes > Myctophidae > Nannobrachium > Nannobrachium achirus. The sequence goes on along the minus strand of NC_137814.1, from coordinate 49,542,167 downwards.
CTTCACATCCACTTTATCGCTTCTCATACCGGATACTCATGATTAGAACTTCTGTCTCCCTGACTGTATGACAGGGGCATTTGCAAACTGTTGGGAGTCAACAGTCCGGCCACGCACAATCTCTCGAGACCAATGATGGCAAAGGAAGAGAGACAGACCGAGTGGGCGTCGCCCTTTCTTTGATGATGGGTTCCCAGATTGGGCCACGCGAGACTAGTCAATGCCCTACTTCAGTGGTTTTCAACCAGTTGTCCTGGAGTTCCAGGTGGTCCCCAGCTAAATGATGGACGTTGGTAACCAAACGGACCCTTGTAGATCTGTAACTGTTGAGAGCCTTACGGGTCCATTTGGTTCCATTTTACACTCTCAAGAGTTACACTATTTTTAAACATCTGCATTACTTTAATTTACAAGAAGTATACAATTAGAGAATGTAGAAGAATTGTTATTTGGATCAAGGTTTGCCTGTTATCTCCTATGGCACCACATCAATACAGCATGGAATTGTGGACAAATTGTATCCATCGATAACAAAATATCAAACTTTTTGGGTCTGAGAGGCGTGATTCAAAATAACGGCGCAGTTCGGCCAGTGGAGACGCCCCTATACTCTATAGAGCTTAACAACACACACGCATATAACTAAAGCCAAGTAATGCGCTACGTGCCTGACAGAGATGACAGCTTCCCCACCCGGGTGCCGCCACGGGCCAATCAGAGGCAAGCGGAACGAGAGGGGCGTCTCCACTGGTCGAACTGCGCCGTTATTTTGAATCACGCGTCTGAGAGGCTAAATCTCATGAAATGTAGATTGATTGTTTTCACTTTTTTGAAAAGAGGCTTCATAATTGTTTAATTCATAATGTATTACTATTTTTGTCTGGCTCCCGGCGGGGAGACACCTAATTTCTTGAACAAGCAACAGTGAAAAAGACAAGATTTAACCAACTTTCTTCTTTTTTTTTACATTGGGAAAATTGTCGCCTACAATGACATGCCCAAAATAGGGACACCATGTTGTAAAAGACAACAGAATGTTATGCAAGAACATAAAACTTTCCCTTCCTGCTGTTGGGTATTCTGTCACGGTGTGACTTTGTTGGCTGACCTCTGTAATGTAAATTCAATTAAACTCCTATTATATTAAGGCATAAGGAAGGAGCAAGTGTCATACCTGAAAAAAGAAGCAAAGCAATCATCTTGATTTTACGACAGTTTTATTTTTTAAAAAGCACTGGTTTTCTTATCAAGCAAACAATGGAACCATTTAATATTTGTAGCGTTCCATGTCACAAAATAATGAGTTATGAAAGGAATAATTAAACCACACAAATGATATTGTAATAAATTAATCTGCGTAACAAAAAAAGGACATGTTGCTTGTACTTCGGTGACGCACAGGAAATAGTGATATTCCAGCGTTCAACTCTTAAGACGCCTGAGAAAGATAAATATTTAAAACAGCACATTGCAGCAAGTATTAAATTAGTTCCACAGTTCCTCCTCCTGACATTAACCAAAGCTCTGATAACAGGATTCAAAACAAATCCATTATTATTATTAATGTAAAAATTAGGCATCAATTTAAAAACATTTCTTCTGTACAATGTGCATATCTGAATTAGTGTGGTGAGGGTTGATCATTTGTTGTTTCCAAGAATCTGGCAGTGCAGAAAAAAAGAAGATATTTTGGATAATGCCTTTTCAGCTCAAGCTAGAATTCATGGTAGATAAACATTTTTATTTGGACTGACATCTTTTTTTTCATGTTCTTGTTTTAAACCTAGGTCCGAAGTGGACGGACAACCCACAGGTGTCGTCACACTACATTTAAGTTTGAGTCCTCAAGTGTCTTGAACCCTTAAAAAACAGTGAGCCATTGTAAAAGAGATGACACATGTTGCTAATGAGTCTACCACTTGGCAGAACCCCCCACGCTGGGCTTTGATTTAGTTTTCTTTTAGAGGGGGCTGTTACCACAGAATTCATCCAGTGGAGAGGCATTTGCATCAGCTCTCGGCATCCTCAACGACCCCCTCAACGACCCCCCCGTCCAAGGCACGGGATGGAGGGGGCGGAAATTCAGATGTGCCGCTCCACAGGTGGCCAATGGAGCAGCATGTAAATGAGGCCGTGGGTCTATGCAACATGCCAGCACTGCTCAAACACAGACAAAGTACTACACAACAGCAATACAGTAATGGGGAAAAAAAGACTGGACTAACAAGTGTAGATTTCTCGAAAAGAACGTACAACACAAAGAATTCTCGAATCCAAGGCTCAATGGCTTTAGAAGGTTTTCTAAAGGGAGGGGCTGGATGGATGTTCCATGGACACCACTGCAGCTCTGACAGCTTACAGAGGGAAGACGATATTCCACAAAATGGATGAGGTAAAGTATTATTGTGTGAGTTTGTGTGTGATACTATAGCGTTGACGAGAAAAGTATCTGAGTGAGGAAACACTTCCTTCCTTCCTTCAGCAAAAGGAGATCCAAGGAAGGAAAGGTGTTCCTTTTGCAGTTATACAGTCCATGAGTTTTGTTCCAGGTAGCTGCCAGCAGCTATCAACAATTATCACCAACAGATCCAACCTTTATGAAAATCAAATGTGTGTACATTAAAATCCTCAGAGTCAATAGGTCCAAAGTGTACAAATGGAACCAAATGGACCACTTGACACTAAGGATTTTAGTGCGTGTACAAATTGCAAAGCATTGCATTTCATTACAGTGAGTATACATCCCATCTAATGTACAGCGATTCAACAAAATAAGAAAACAAAACAGAGAAAAACTGTTACTTGTTGGTCTGAGATACAAAAGAGGAAGACGTTAGCATGACGCCGTTCGATCTTGATGTGGAAGAAACGATTTGTACAGATCTAGGAAAACCACTAAATGAAAAGGTTCCACTCTAAAGTACACAAAAAATGGTATAGTGACACACAATCAACTACAGTGACAATGTAGAGATTGGCCTGAGTGACTAAACACAAGCAATAAAAGAAAATCAACTCCAAATTAAATACACAACCAAATATTTTTTACCACGCATCCTAAAGCATTTATACAAAGGCAGTTTTTTTTTTTACTAACCATTGGTTAATGAGTAGACATTATCAAAATTCCACAGTGCTTGCTTGCAGAAGCAGAGTATCGCAAGCTATCACACTTATTTAACCACATTTCTTTTAAAACAACACCTATAAGAAAAAGTGCCATATTGCATATGAGTATTTGTAACGTGGCCCACGACGGGGGCACGCAGCTGTGGAAATGAGTAAGCTGTAAACATGGTTTAAAGTAGGTATGACATTAGGTTAAGGCTTTGAGTTAAGCCCGATTTATACTTTGTCATACGATGGTGCCGCAAGCCGGGGAAAAAAAATAGCTCACAGCATGTTGTATGACGAAGTATAAATTAAGCATTACCTGAAGTATTGATCACTGAGATAAAGATTTTAAGTATCCATTAATTGGACAAACAGTAAAAAAAAGAAGAAAAAAAAGAAGGGAAAAAAAAGGTTCTTCTCTCCATATAACCAGGTCTAGATGTTAGATGTATCTTATCCGAACAGACTGCTCAGTCACATACTCCTGAGTTAATTTAACTCTGGGAGTGTACAAGTGGACCTGTAAGTATTTTGCTGTGAAATAACCAAACTTCTTTAGGCTTGCTTGATTCAGTTCCAACTTGCATGCATCATCTTTGTTTTTAGTAGGTCATGGATACCTGGATATAGTTGAATCTTTAATTTCTATATTTTTTTTTTTACATTAATTCGCAAAACTTTTACGGAGCGATATAAGCCAATTTGTATGTGATAACAGTCTTCTTTTGTGTATGCGCAATATGGCATTTTCTATTCTAAACTGGACCAGAAAATGCTAAAATTACTATGCGAAACACTATAAACGTGTCATAAATTCAGTGCCAAATACTGTGGCACCTCCTATATGATGCACTGAAAGCAGCAGAGTATGCATATGAAATATCTTTTTACTAGTTTTGAGTCTGTCCTTATGCACATGAATATTTTCCATATGCATGGAAGGCTTAGTCAAGCTCACCTCATGTCACCACTCAAATATTTGAGACCTTATTTGCGTACACGTTTTCGCCCAGTTCCGTTTCTAACATAACGTAAATACATACACACTGACACTCACAAGCAATGCCACCCTATCAAGCATATACTGTCACCCCCAATATAAGGACTACAATTCATCACATGTATTAACTTCTGCTGCTAGTAGCATTTCAAGGTATTTCTACAGTAAAAGCTTAAAGCTTATATACATTTGCATCAGTATTAGACATAATACAACCGCGTATTATGTGTCACCATTTCATGGATGATAAAATGATCTAGACTCGAGGATGGTGTGCAAACTGCTCGTTTATAATTGAAGTTTGATCCACCTTTAAGCAAATATGTCAAGCGTGACCTGCATAAATCAATGCATAAATTCGTTAAATACGAAATAAAGCAAAACATAGCCTAGATACTAAAAAGAATATGGAGTTTGCATCCACTAAAACTTATTATGGAATCAACAAAGCTGCTAAAAAAAAAGCTTCTAGTCATTCTCCGCCTCTCTATCTAACATCAAGCACAAGAACCTCTTATGAAAAATAACCACAAGAAGGGGGAGAAAAAAAAAAGAAAGGAGAAAACATTTGGCTGATGCATGTGCAGTTTACAGAAATAATGACAATCCCTGCAAGTTTGAGTTTACAGTTAATAGTTCTGAGAAAAGAGAACCTGTATGGAGTGACATGTCAACGCGGCCACGTCATTCAACCATATGGATGGATGGAGATGAAAACGACATGCCTCCAACAAGCTCCCACATATTTCCTTCTTTGTGTGTGTGTGTGCATAACCTCCCCGCCCCCAGTGATACTAAGTCCTAGCCAGTGGATATGATTGTAGCTGGTTACGTTGAACCCACACCACGCCCGACCCATAATGTGCTCCTACTGACCCCCGAAACACGCTCCCCGCCGCTGCCAGCCCGCCCCCCTTACTGGCGCATCATGGTGGGGCTGGAGGCGCTGCCGTGGTGGTGCCCGAGGGCGGCGGGCGAGGTGCTGGCGGACTTGTTGCGTCCCAGCATGGAGGGCTGGAAGTCGGGGTGGCGGCGGGCGTGCTTGATCAGGTGGTCGCTGCGCATGAAGCGCTTGTCGCACAGCGGGCACAGGAAGCGCTTCTCGCCCGTGTGCGTGCGGGTGTGGCGGGCGAGCTCGTCGGAGCGGGCGAACTTCTTCTCGCAGTCGGGCCAGGTGCACGGGAAGGGCCTCTCGCCTGGGACAGACGGAAGGAAGGAGAGAGAGAGAGAGAGAGAGGCGTTAAAAATGACTGCAATGCAACTACGCTATAATCAAAAAGTCAAGAAGAACAGCTTTTCTAAAGTGTACACGTACACTCGGATGCAACTCCTTGGGTGGGACAGACATGTCTGGTGATAATAACTTATTAGATTTACAGCATTCCTACTTTGTCTCATGGGTAAGTTAAGACAGTGAAGGCATTTCAATGATTTGTCCATGAGGGAACAATGTGGATGATGGCAGCCATCTTGAATAAGTCTTCATTGACAGCCATTCCCATTTCTACAAAAAAATATAAAAAACACATCCTAATAATATCTTAACTTAATAATCATGTGATGACACAAGCACACACTTCTGGCTGCCACATGACACTTCCTTTGAGAAATTGGTGCATGCATTGTTATGTAGACATTGCAAAAAAAAAGAAAGGACAAACTAAAAGAAAAAATATCAAGAAATCAAGCTCATCTGGGCTGCAGGTGTCATAGAATCTGAATGAGCTTGTGGTTTGAGTACTTTCACATACAAATGGAGGACAGAAATAAGACTGCTGGCAGGCAGAGAAGAGGCAGAGCTAGCATGTCCTTAAATCGCCTCAGAGCAGAGGTGGGTGTGGTGGGGGTGTTGTTCACAGAATCTGGATGATGCAAACCGAATCTTACACCAAATTATAATATTAAGTGTAAAGATGGCTCTCATCTTAATCTGACAGAGAAACCCACAAGGACACACAAGCCGTGCGCCTTAAGGCTGTGTGCTGCTGAACATTATAATAAAGCCAGGCCCACACAGTCTGCCATACTACGAGCCATAGTGGGCGTTCCCTTGGCTCCTTTAATGCCCCTGTGATACCCAGACAGACCGCTTTGCTGGCTGATCTTAATCCCCTCCTGTAATGGCCTGGAACCAGTACCACCATGAGGTACAGTAGTACAGGCCAGAGCCATCAGATCAAGAACCACATTTCATATGATCACACGTTGATAAATCACTCGATAAAACGTTCCAACTCAAGAGAAACGCAACTTCGGCACACGAAATTCATGTCGGGAGGGAGTAATTGTTGATTGATTATAGCGGATCTTTGGTTGATTGATAGAGGCGGATATTGGCTGGCTTTCAATAACCGTCTAGCTTCTCGTAGGGGAGTCTAGCCCTTCTTCTAAAGTACGTCGACGGAAACGGGAGCTTTGGGTTCTTGTGTGTTGACTTCATATGCAAATCGCAGTGTGGATGTAGATGTTCGTCACCGTCCTTCACGTCCAGCCCCATTCTTTTGTTCCTTCACTTCTTTGTCAGTGAGGAGAGTTTTTCTCTTTGTTGGGGAGCACCAGTTATTGTACCAACTCGCGGGTAAAAACGCGATCAACCCACCCACGCACACATCTATTGTTTAGGAATACACTTTTTTGTAATTGAGGTTAAAAGCACCGATTAAACAGGGCAGGGTTTTCAGTAAATGGCAAAGTTGTTTTAAGTTCTGTGAAAACTTCCAACAAAAAAGGATCTGTTGCTTTTTGTTCCCCCCTTCCACCATGAAAATCGATACTAAAACAGACTGAACACACTAAACGCCAAACTCAATTTAGGCTACCCTCCATCACATGATGGTGGTGGGGGTCGCTTAATCCCAGACTAGAACAAGATCCGTCAAGCTTCGGCGACAGCAACGTGTCGCATCGGCTTGGGGATAGATATATAGACAGTACGTCCTTGTCGGCACCGTCTTGTGTAATAGTGTGAAAACGAGGCACGTCAATTATTCACCTGTGTGGGTCCTGATGTGCGCCTTCAGGTGGGACGACTTGCCATAAACTCTGTCGCAGCCGTCGAAAGTGCACTGGTGCCGCTTGACCGGGGACCGCGGCCCCCCTCCTCCTCCTCCCACCACCCACTGTCCCCCGGTGGAGCCGGGGACCGGCGTGGCGGAGGGGGTCATGGTCGGCGTGGAGGTCGACGTGTCGGACAACGTGGTGTAGCCGCTCTCGCCGCCGCACGAGGACGAGTTGCTGCTCTCCGAGTAGGCCGACATGGGCCGGAACTTGCTGCCGTGGAGGTCGGTGAGGATCCCGGCCACCGTCAGCATGTTGGCCCCCCTCTCCCCATCCTCCTCCTCCTCGTCCATCTCCACGATGGTCCTCCGCCTCCTCAGCAGCGTCTCCCGCACCTCCCTGTCCTCGTTCGACCCCATCGAGTCCCCCCCGGCCGCGGAGGAGGGCTCCGGCTCCACCAAGAGGACGAGGCCCGGCCGCTGCTGCGCGCTAGCGGGCCTCTGGGTGGGGGCCAGCGGGGTGGGTCTGTGCAGGACGGGGCCGCTGGAGATCGACACCAGACACTCCGCGGCGAAATAATCTGAATATGCGGCGATCGACATGTTTTTGTTTTTCTGTGTTGTTGTGTGTGACCTGGATTATTACGTTTGTTGTTGATTGTTTAATCTCGGGTTACAACATAAAAAAATAAAGATAGAAAGAGGGGGGGTGAAAAGAATCCGCCTTGTTTGGAGTCTCGAGGAGGGGCTATACGTTCTAGTCCCGATTCAGACCTCGTTTTTAGATCAAACTCGACGATGATCCGACGACTGAGCCCAGTTTTCCTCCCTCGCTTCAAGTCCCCTCTCCGTCCTCACCGGCACAAAGTCATGAAAAGATCGGGTTATTGGAACAAAACTCTACGGCGAAAAGTACTTTAACAAAATAAAAAAAAGAACGTGCCGATGGATCCGGGTCCCACATGCGCGTGTTCGTGTGTGTGGAGAGAGCTTCTTCTTTTTCACATCGTCCGGACGACGGTTCAGTTCATTGTGTGTGTGATCAGTGAAAAGCCGGTCAAACCCCTCTCTACGCCCCCCCGGTACAACACGCACGACTGACGTTGCGGGATGGGCGTGGTCCTCATGGGCGGGTTACCGCCCACCCCCGGTAAACATGCACAGACAGTGCAGAAAGTACTTTTTTTTGTACTCAAGTAAAAGTAGCAAAATCACCCGCCACCACAGCCACAATGTAGAAATACTTTGTTACAAAAGCCTGTATTCAAAATGTAGTTGAGTAAAAGTACTTGAGTAAATAACGGAAGTACTTTTTTTACTCAAATAAGAGTAGCAATTTCACGAATGTAGAAATACTTTGTTGCAAAAGTTTGTATTCAAAATGTAAGGATAAAACTTTTTTTAATGGGTTATCTGCTTAGTAGGCTAACATTAATAAAGAATCTACAAAGCCATTTGTTACAAAAAAAAATGACAAAAATGTTGTAGTGGAGTAAAATATTTTTTCCTATCTGAGAGTGACGTAGATAGTGGAGTCTGGAGTAGAGAAGACTATAGTAGCCTAAAAATAATAAAAAAAAAGACTACAGTAGCCTATTGACAAAAATTGAAAGCAGCAGCCAGACAGACAGTTTCTTGAGTAAATGTACTCCATTACTTTCCACCACTGCGCACGCACGGCAAGCGCACGACCGACTGACTGACGTTGCGGCCGGTCTGGGCGTGGTGGACGTGGACTGGACCCCAGGGGCGGGGCGGGTGGAAAGCAGAGGCGTCAATTGGGTATGGCAAGCTATGGCAGCTGCCATATACCTTGGCTACGGGGTAGTATTGTAATCGTGCCTGTTGCTAAGGTATGGCAACATGACTGCGCGTGCAAGACACCAGTCATGTTGCCATACCTTAGGTTTTTCTGAACTGACGCCGCTGGTGGAAAGTCGGTCGGCATAGCAGCAGAGCAGCCACCAGGCAGGCAGCATGCATGGGTCCATAGATATATATAAAGGCTAGATAGCTCACGCCCGCTGTTGGCCAATGGGGACTGACGACGCTACAGGTCGGCCATCTTGGGACAGGACCGATCGCCCAGTTTAACATTCATTTCTATAGTGCATGAACTATTTAAATGACCAGAGCTTGCTCAATTTTCAACCTATTTTGAAACGGATTGGTTTGTTATAAACCTAAGAAACGTAGCTACGTTACTGTATACTTAGAATAATTATAACCATGGATTTCCATATGAAATAACATTAAGTATATAGGTAAAGTAAAGCAATTAGCTATACACACTGTATTTATATTGTAAATATAACATGTAATAGTTCCATTATTAGTAATATTTATATTATTTAATACATTATGTATTAAATGTATCAATGTATTTATTTAATATAAAAAACTGTCTCATTTGGCTTATATTTATTTCATATAAAATAGTCTCATGTTGCCATTCTGTAAAATATGAGATTAGAGATGGGGCTTCAAGGTTATTTTATTAAGGACATAACAAAACCAAATAAACCTCTTTTTTAACTAAAATAATACATTTTATTTCAGCACTGCAACTGCAAGTCATTTCCCAATCAGTAACATGACCAATCCTCCCCTCCCTCTGAAATCAGACCACTAACAGCTAGACGAGTACATACATAATATATACCAACTATAGTCATAACAGCAATAATCATGATATATAATAATCTTTTTTTTTTGTGTTAAACCCCATGCTGCACAGGTAGCTTTTGGTGGCCCTTGATATTGAAGTAGGCTACATGCAGTACACCTGTTTGAAGGTTCAATGGACCAATATTGTATTGAACAGCTCAACAATGATCAATGAGGTTGGGGGTTAGACTGGAACTGTTGGGGGCTGTTGAGAGGGCGGTGGTGTGGCAGTGTAGAGAGACAGACAGGATTTACCATCATCAAGTATACCTGTAGCATTAACTGAATAGCAAAATCACAGTGGGTTCCTTTTCTCAGATGGCATTCAGTGCACTACTCATGGGCTCATACGTTCTTGCTTGGAGTCAACTTTAAATGTAAAGCCTAAAAAGGAGGTAAACCAGACTCAAATACATTCATTGGGGGAAAAATGACCCATTATTTAACATCTGCATTACTTACAAGAAGACTACACAATTATAGAATGTAGAAGAATGTTTTATTTGATCATTGTTTGCCTGTTATCTCTCCTATGGTACCAGATCAATACAGCATGGAATTGTGGATGAAATGTTTCCATACATATATATATATATATATATATATATATATATATATATATATATATATATATATATATATATATATATACACAGTATAAACCACTGAGGAACATTGGCTCGAAGCCAAAATTAGGCTTCCGTATGTGCACACAGAGTTTGAGCGAATGGCCTTTAAAAAGGACTGTTTTGGGTAGTCATTTTAGCAATATGGTGCAGCCTCAGCTTAAAAAACAGGGACATAACTAACTTCATCAGTGTATGGTGGTGACTGTCAATGCCTGAGCAAAAACACATCCTCTGAACCTATCCTCGTATCCTATGGGCTGTTTTCATCTGGATTCTGCAGATGCCTGGCGAACGACCCACTCTGCTGCCTTCACCATGCCTTCAGAACAGATGGTATCACCAGACCTCCATTGCTTTTCAGGGTCAGCAGGTGGTAGCTCTTGTCCTTACAGGCAGATTCAGCATCGGTCACAAGGCTGGCCCGGCAGACATCACAGGACAGCTTCTTCAAAGAGCGTCGCACAACAAATCCTGAAATTAGCAGTAGACAGATTATTATAATATTATTAATATTATTATTACCCCAATAAATTTACCCCCATTGATTCCGGAAGGGGACCCAAATGCATTCGTCCCCATCCGGAATCAATGGAGGTAAATTTACTATAATCATTTTTTTGTGAAGAATGTGACAAACACAAAAAGAAATTATTGAACTCAAGTCTCCATGGTGTGAATAATCTATATAAAAAAAGTCGTTTTGGGGGTGAACTACTCCTTTAAGGATTTATGTAGGATGTATGTAGGCCTATGTACACTATGTATGTATGCATGTATGCATTAGCCTATGCAAACTTTGAGAATAAGACAACCACAATAAAAGAGTTAAAAAGTGTGTAAACAGGTGGTAGAAATATTTCTAAAAGCCAGGGTCAACAACACTCTTGCAATGTTATTATCTCACAGCCCTGTTGTTCCTGTGAAGCAGAACTTGTATTGTACATAATGATTATCCTAATTATAATATAATATTGTCATATTTGTGGCAGGTGATCCCACAGGTTCCATTTGGATAGGCCTACTCCTTTCATTGGAGCAGCCATAGGCATTAGGCAGCAAAACAATCAGGCATCTTCACAACAGACTTAAGTTCACATACTTAGCCTAGGCCTATTTCTGTAAACAAAAAGCCAGCAATTCCCTGTATCAATGTATCTAAATGTAAGATATTTTTAACAAACCAAACCGCTTGGAAATCATGTAATTCTGCCTCTCCCACCATTGTAACTTTGCTGTCAACTTTGTAATAAGATATAGGTCTAGCTCACACTCACAGCCTCTTTCTTGTCTCTTAGCCTGCAGCTAAAAAATACAACAATATCCACACAAAGAAATGTAATTTAGACAAAAGATTAGTTGTCATGAAATCGTTATTGGTCTCAGGAAAACCTGATAATATTTGAAAATCTCGATTGTTGTTGTCTTGATGAACTTGTGCAAGCAGCCATGTCACTTATTAACTATGCTGCATGCTCTTTTTTCGAAATGAAAAGCTTCAATTTCAACATGTCAACCAGCCTGAGCTCATAGCCACGCTAATAATGTTTGTAATAATCCAAACCGTTAGTAAATCAGTCAAGATTTCAGAGAGTAAAGAGTATTTAAGTGTGCAGATCACTCACCTTACAGGCACAATACAACGGCAGGACGCGGGGGATGGTCCTGTCCTAAGATGGCCGCCAGTGAACGACGCCGCCGACTCCGCCTTGCGCCATCTAGCCTTCTTATATATATCTATGCATGGGTCTGCCTGGGTTCATGACATGATGGGGGAGGAAGAGAAGAGAAGTGAAGAGCTTACAACGACCCCAGTGGTCTCTGTCTGGTGGTGGAAGAGAAGTAGGCGGCCTAGCCCTAGGCCCTAGGCTACTACTTAGGTAGCTTTACTAAAATTAATGTAACAATACTTGTGGGCCTGGCCTACTACAGTGTATAAATACTACATGTCACAAGTGAAAGCCCTGCGTTCAAAATGTGTGTAAAAAGTAGGAACTCTGCCCACACGTATTGCGTATCAAATATACAGTAGACGACTACTAACACGTGAGTAATTTCGGTTAATATGGTTGTAATGTCAGTTTTTGTGAAATGGTTTATTTGCCTCTTGGCGAGTTCATTCTTGAAAAAGAGACTTTCACTTACTTCAGCCTCAATGTTTTTACTGGTTAAGCCAGGGCGACAAAAATGTGGGGCCATGACATTTTTCAAAAGCTATTTTCTGAGGAATATATCAACATGTTTCAGCTAAACCAGGAATTAGCCAACACAACAACACGTTGCTTGCTGAAGCAGCCTCCTCCCAGTGCACCACCACCACCACCGCCCACCCCCTAGGCCCACCGGCCAGCCCCCCATGTCACGACCCATTGGCCATGAGGGTCGTGAGCACTCGACCCATGGTGATATTTGGCGAAATAAGTAGTAGGCCAACCGAAATTATCTGTAATATTGATTAATTGATTGAATACTTTATGCATAGGAAAACCACTGACAGTACAGTTCAGATACAAGGTCTACTAGTAGGATTTTTAAACCCAAGAAAGCACCATGGCTTGTTTACATTGGGGTCCTTTTGTATTCAATTCATATTGAAGGAAGAGTCTACTGAATTAGTAATGCGTTAATAATTACACTGTAATTAGAACTGCACTCACTTTAATGTTGCAGCTGGTAAAGGTGGGGCTGATTTTAATTGCGCTGCTGGCTTACTCTATAATAACAGCCAGGTTATATCATCATTTATCTTTTTTACTATGACATATGTAATTAGGCTACAATTGTCAAATAATTGTAGGCAGCTGAGTTAAAAAAAATCACACCTAGTGTGAAGTGAGCTGTGCTATTTATGAGTTAGATTTCATTAAGCTGAATGTGACCCTGGGCGTATAGCATTTCGCGCCAAGATGTTTGCCACGCTTCAGAGCCTGGACAACAAACTTTGAGCACTTTGTGCCAAGATGTAGGACAGATGTAGGCCAGCTTCAGAGACAAATGCCAAAACAAATGTTGGAGCTACAATAGTTGTCTCTGAGATATAGTGGAGTAAAATAATCAAAAGTGATTGTCAAAGTACCTAAATTGCACTTAAGTACACTATATGACTACATTATTGTATTATGAATAACCATCATGAACCAAGATAGTTTTTCTAATGAAATCAAAGAGACATGCATGGACACTAGGTGTCTCTCTTTGCTCATGCTCACATATTCCAACTGTTTTCTTTGTTCTTGTGCTCTCACTGTTGATGTTGAAGTTTATGAATGGACTTGTTTAAGGGCCTCTTAAGGTTGTATATGCCTTTCAGTATTTGACTATGGTCATTAACGTCAAATGAGTGTGTGTGTACGTGCGTGCAAGTGTGTGTATCTATGTGTGTGTGTTTAAGTAGTCATTAAGGTCAAATGAGTGTGCGTGTGTGTGTCTCCACGACTCCGTGTGCATTTGTCTATCTGTGTCTGTGCGTGCATGCATGCATTCGTGTGGTGGGCCTCAAAGTGCCCCCAAAACCAGTGTCTCATGGAGGCTTGTCATGCAAGACTGTAAGACAATTCAATGTCTGCGTGAAAGACTGAACATCCAACTGCTTACAAACAGTTGGTGATTTATGCAATAATAACGTGGAACTCCCAAACCATGTGTGGGTTTATGTGTGTTCTTTCACTGGTTCCTTGTTCAAGTAAATGGGGGGCGGGGGGGTATTCTATTTCTATTTGAGAACCTCCTTTCAGTGGGGGTCCAGTGTTGTGTCAAGCGATTGGCCCAATGTGTTTGTAGCTACAGCCCAGAAAAGTATTTCCTGATTGGATGCTGTGAGCAGTATGGGTCACACTGGTGGAAGTTCCACACACAAGCATGGTCATTCACTTGCTGTGAACAGAGCCTGGTTTTCACCACCAGTTCCTTACATGTTGGAGGAGACATCCTGAAGGCAGCCAGGGGCTGCACTAACTCAGGACTAGCCATGGCCAAGTCCTCGTTTCATTTTCTGTGTCTTTCATTTGCATTTCTTCTTCACCATGGTAAGTTTCCCAGTGTATTTTGTTTTAGTGTACATAACTGAGGGTCCATTTAACTCTTAAGACTGTGTTGTGTTTTGTTTGGGTTCACTTGGTTTCATTTGTGCTGTCTCGGAGATACAAATGGATACATTTTGAACACTGAGGATGTTATGGTGACTTGTTCATGCAACAGACTGCATTGACTCAATCAACTAAGTAGACTTGTGATGTGGCTGTGTGAGCATTCAATTCAAACACGTTTTCACGTGTGATTTAAAAGGTTTCCCCCCCGACTGACGATTTCTGAACTTGTGTTTCTGTGTAGTAAGTGATTGCTTTCAGGTGGAACCTCGTCTTTGTGATCCCAGTTGTGCCGGTGAGAGCTGCATGATTATTTACACTATTGCATGTTTTGTGACAATGAGAAATGTCATTTGAAATGTCAAATGTCATTCAAATTACATTTGATTTATGGCTCTTGTTCAGTATATGGTCTTTTGTCGTTTGGAAACCTCATATGTCCGTAACTGTTGCTTTTCAGGATTCAAATTCAAAAACCGGCAAAAGTAGTAGATCTACAAGCTGGAAACGTGTCGCTTTGCGCCTCGTTTTGAGCTTGTGGATCTGCAACATTTGATGCTTTTGTGTGACGCTCTGGTGTGAATAATTTGACTGTGAATTTTTCGAAAAGACACAACAAGTTAGAATATGTTAATATGAGGTTTCTGCCCGACAGCAACAATATTATGCATTATGAATTACAGTGCATGCATTTTCCCTGATTGTTCCCCGTCCATAGGGTTACCTTACTCCCCCGAGCTCTCCTATCAGAGAGGGGTGAGATATACGTACAGGTACAGCAGCACGATAGCAACGACTCTGCACGGCTCCAACTCTGGTCGGAACGGACTGGCTCTGGACTGTGTGGTTGACATCGACGTGATCTCCAAGTGTCATTTAGTGATGCAGGTCAGGGTTTTGGACAAAACAATAACTTGCTTAAAACATGAAATTATTGTTTCATGGGTTCATTTGTTTTTTTATGCTGAAGTGCTCAACATACGAAACCTACGAATTGTGATGAGCTTGTATGTTTACTCTCTAGATTAGGAATCCCCAGATAAAGCGCCTTTCCCCTCAAAAGGAACATTCAGTGCAGCGCTTGAAGAGTTTGAGGTAATGCTGTGTTATAAATCATGTATTACACACACATACATACGCTTGCACTATATACAAACCTCATATCTCATGGCCAATTCTGTTAGTTTTCAGGAAATAGGAAAAGAAACCTGTGTTCCAATGGACCCAATGTCATCATTATTATTACTTTACACTGGTTAAATATTAATAAAACGCCCACACACACTTAACCACTTTTACTTTCACTTAAACAAGTATTGCGACACATTGTAAGCTTGTAGATCTGCTATTTGTACTACTTTTGTGTGTGACGCAGTAGTATGACGAAGTAGGGCAATCATTTAAGAAAAACCTGAAACTTTCAAAAAGTTTGAAATATGGAGATACAAGGTTTCCACAATGATATACTGTATAATAATAGTGTTTGTTTGTATGTGTTATTTTTATTTATTTACTCTCTATCACTTCAGTTTTGTGCATGCTGTGGTCTATTCCAGTTCTTGTCCTGCGTTTTAAGCGCAAGCTCAAACCATTCGGAAAGCGCTATAACAACCGTTGTCCTATGAATGTGATACTCTGTTGTTCGTTCGGACAACTTCCCCGTCACATGTCTGGGGTCTTGTCTTGACGGGGGTCGGGGGACGGGGGGTCATCTGGTTGTTTTTGTTTCCCAGGGAGGCGTTGGAGAGGACGCGCCTCAAGTTCTCCCTGCAGGGGGGAAAGGTCACAGCCCTTTGTCCGCAGGAGGGAGAGCAGGTGTGGGCCCTCAACGTCAAGAGGGCTGTACTGAGCATGCTCCAGACCTCCTACACGTCTGCCCAACAGGAAGCAACAGAAGAGGTGAGGGTGGTGGATGTGCGTGTATGTGCCCGAACGAAATATTTTGAGATGGGGGTCCGCGGCCAAATACATATCATTTTGGGGGTCCTTGACATGACAAAGCTGATATAGGCTAATTCTACAAATGTCTTCTAAATCCTAACAGTTTTCTGAAAAAAACGATGTTGCTATATCAGCAATCTGGCTAGCCAATAGCCATCGTCAAATAAAATGGAAAAACAGCACCCTCTCTGTTTTGTTCCTTTTCATTTGAGAGACTACTATATCAGTGGTTCTCAAACGTTGTCATCAAGAACCCCCAAAATGATATGTATTTGGCTGCAGATCCCCATCTAAAAATATTTTGTTCCTGGGATCCCCAGAAGCAAAGATTTGAGTTAAAAATGTTCACTCTGAATTTGGGTCTTGCCTCATGCTAGATGCAGAATAGATACACGCGGTGGATGTGTGGGAACAACTCATAGTTGAATAATCAATAAATTGATCCGTTTTTGGTCCAGGCCAGTGGATCCCATCATTTCTGAATTGGAGCCCTGCCTCCACTTCTACTTCTTGCATCTGGCAAGAGCTGAGAGACCCCACACATGGGTGCACGCACGCACTCACGCACGCATGCATGCATGCATGCATGCATGCACTACTTCTGGTATGACCAATGGCAAAGATATCCGGTCTACATGCTGACAATGCATCGCTGTTTGCTATCTTTAAACCTTTTTGAAATGTTTTGAAAAAGATGTTGACTGTTTTTGACAATATTAATATTAATCTTCCCAAAATAGGGAGGGCAGGTTGAAAGTGATCTTTGGTGCACCCCAGAACACAGGTTGGGAATCACTGGTCTAGTAGTCAGTCAAGACTTTGATTAGTCCTTTTTATGCCATTTCCATGCACATCTCTTGTAAACAACACTAACAATTTAATTCTACTATTCTATAGCGTTCATTAGCCAGTAGCCATTTTGAGATCAACATTGTGTCGAATGTTAAATTCTCCACTTTGCAAACCTGAACAGGCTGGTCACTGCAGGATTGTAGTCATTGTACCATATGTGTCAAATGATTAAATTGACAAATCAATCCATCAACAAATTCCTAAAGACCATAAGTTTTATCTAAAAAAAACAAGAAAATCAAGAAAAGATTGAGGCAGAGAGCCATGGGAAAGGGAGAGGAGTATTGGGTCTGCAGTGCATACCACTGGCTCTCCAATCTCTGCGTCAGTTTAAGATAAGATAATTACCCCGCATCATGCAGTGTGCGTGTGCACAGGGTAAATAGCTCACGCCGCCTCTCTTCCTTCTCAGACCGATGTGTACGGGACCTGCATGAGCAGGTACGAGAGGCGAGGACCCCTGCTGTTGAAGACGCGGGATCTCAAACAATGTCAACGGCGCAGACTGGATGACCTCTGGCCCCATTCTACGCTTCTTACAGAAGACGCTGTGAGCACAACCCTTCTCTTTTTCTTTTGTAAAGAAAATTGGATGTTAGAATACTGAGTCCGTCAACTATACAGGAAAATTATCATATCAGTATCATTTAACCACGTGTGTTCATATTCTTGGGGGAGATCATCAGGCAGGGGAAGAATATATATAAGCTCACAATGCATTTACAACGTAACACACTGTGAGCTTGTATATCAGCTATTTTCAGATAAGAGATTTGTTATGTAGAGCAGGCCAAGGACCCCTTAGTGGAGAGATTATGAAACAGGGACTCCCACTGCATACTGGATTCATGTTAAATGTGTGTCAGACATTTAACCACTCAATATTTGTAAACTTGACCTTTGGCTCTATACTTGGTCTGCTCTTTTTCCCTCTACACCAAACCTCTTCGCCGGAAATAGTCAATCTGTAAGCTCACAACGTGTCGCATACACGTTGGCGGCCCCCTGCAGTATCTCTGAGGACCTGCTAGGGGTCTAGGACCAGCGGTTGAAGACCCCTGGGTGTAGTGGGAAATGGGGAACCTAAGATTTAGAACCCTGAGAAACTCTGTGAACTAACTATATAGGATTTAAATAGCCCTGCATACTTCATTGTACGATGAATAGCGAAAATGAATAGCGAAAAGCCAGTGCATAAACTCACAACACATTGCTGCTGTCAATTGTATTTCATTTGCTATGAACGCGTTGATGACAGGATCTTGGCCGTCTCTGTTGTGCCCAGACAGTGGAGTCCAAGATCCAGTGTGCTCAGCGCCATGGGACTGCTGTCATGGAGGAGGTCAACTGTACAGAAGCCGTCTCCATCGTGACATCGCTGTCAGGGGCAACAGGAGCGATGAAGACACAAACAGTGTCTTCGCTGGTCCTGCTCCGAGCTCAGACGGGGACGCCTCCAGGACTAGGTCAGTGCTAGCCTGGCATGGTGGCCAGACTAAAGAGGCGGCTGACGCGCCCTAGTAATCATTTTCAATGGGAGACGGGCGATTATTTGGGCCGCGAGGATGAGGCAGGCAGGCCGTGGTCTCTTGAAATTCTCGCGCGCGTGCTCGTTCGTGCGCGTGCTCGCAGGGCGGCAAGAGCCGGATTGTGGTCATCCTTTTGAAATACGTTTACTTGTGGAGTGATTGTGTTTGTGTTTCACCGCGGCACGATCCCCGCTGAACCAAACGAGAAAGCCCGCAGCAATCGTTCCCCGTCTGTAAGGCGCTTAGCAGGGAAATTTATTTCATTTTTGCATTTGAATCCTGAAAAGTAACAGTTTTGGACTTATGAGGTTACCCCCTTACAGAGACGATATCTAATCTATACTTAATAACATGACTGACAAAACATCATCAGACTTTCAACCAAATGTGGGTTGAAAATCTGTAAGTGTGACAGGGTAGCACAGTAGAAAGTAACCTTTCACTCCCCACAGTATGTAGTGCCGCATCCAACCAGTGAATCATTAATGTTTCACTTTACCCTGTTTCAGCCCAAGGACCCCTTAGTCGAGAGAGAGATAAAGCAGGGACCCCCACAACCTTTTCATAGATTCCATATACATAGTTTCATCGTTTGACAGCAAGATCATCAGTGTATTTTGGATTCATGTCAATATGCGTTTTCAGATATTTAACCACTTGAGCCGTCATTACCTAATAAACTTGACCTTTTTCTACGTACTTAGTCTGCTCTTTTCCCCCTCTACATCAAACCTCTTTGCCAAAAATAGCCGATCTGCGTGAGCTTGTAGATCTGCTATTTTTGGCTACAGTTCTCAGAATATGGACACTAGGGTTCAAGTTGTTAATATAAAAAGGATTGGAAGATTTGGAGGACCCCCTGTAGTAACTCTGAGGACCCCCTAGGGGTCCCGGACCCCCTATTGAAGACCCCAGCTGTAAAGTATCCACCTGTTTCTGCGGGAATTTACTGGAGAATGTTTTGCACCACACTGCACCACACTTCCGGTTAACAGCAGACATACAAGCTCACGTCGCGTCGCAGATGCAGCCGTTGTGAGCTTGTAGATCACACTCGGCTGAGGCGCCGGAAGCTCCGTCCAATTTCTGCGCAATGCACGATGGGATGTTGGAAACTTGTGGATACAGTATTATCTTAACAGACCTTTCAGAATACCATTCAGTGGTGTTTTGGGAGTGTTGGACGTTAAAGCTGCAATCCATAAGTTTGACAAGGGTTTCCCACCTCGGAGACCACCGCTATTCAGAGGCAATTTCTGCTTGACCATGCAGGGGAGATACAGTACAGTATTGTGCGTATGAGCTTCAGGCAGTACTCCCTGTCAATCAATCAAGTAGGTCTCCTATACCTGACACCAGGGTCTAAATTCCTCAATGGAAGAGTAGGGAGACCACCTCCAACCACTGCAGATATGCACGTGATATTGTATTAACATACTCTACCAGGAAAGCATATAGTGTGGTTAAACAACAACAGTGTATTCATTTAAATAAGTTCCATATTGCAGCTGTACTGTCTCTTCCTTTCCTTGCTATTATTCAGATTCTCTAGGACCTGGTAAAGCCACAGGCCTGCAGTTTGAGGAGGACGGAAGCGCAGGGCCGGTCAGAGGCAGGGGGTCCACATCTCAACAGGCTGGTCAAACAGTGCGGATGTTATGTGGTCTCACCTCAGACCAGCAGCAGGTAAGACTCAATCCTTTTACCTTATCCTCATATACAGTATATAAGTCTATGATAACGTTACATCACAGGTTGTCAGAATAGGGCAGCAGCCGATGGGTTCACAGATTGGAAGTATAGACTGTATATAGAACTATGTAAAACCTTTAATTAAAATTTAAATTCAGTCCATACAATTATTATGCTGGTTTATTAAAAAAAAAAAATCTAAAATAACCGATCTACCAGCTCACAACGTGTTTAGTTTAGTTTAGTTTATTTGATCACTCACATACATTTATAAGTCTCCACGTGTTACAGGTGATCAAAAGGAATAGGCTGAAGCTGAAAGCTTATGGATGCCTATCCTACGTATTCATGGAGTAAAATATATGATTAGTTATAGAAGTGTTTAAAATTCAAGGATACATCGGCCTAATATTAGATATAAGAAAAGAAAGAAGAAAAGGAAAGAAAGGAAACGAAAAATGTAAATGAAGATAAAGGAAACATAATAACATTATGTCACATTATGATGTGGTGTGAGCTCGTAGATCGGCAATCTTCTCTATTTTACTTTTTATAAGCCATTTCTCCATGGGGCGGCGCTACGACTTGGGGGGTCCCCCAAGTCTGAATTCTGAAATACTCAAAACATCAAACCTTTGAATTTCTCATGGCTACAGGAGCTATAGGCTAAACACATCTACAATGTTAGTCCCTTTCACAAGCCCAAAGGGCTTTCTTTTAAGTAGTCCATCTCCTCGCCAGACAGACGTTGGCCTGTGTGTGTTTGTATGTTGCAGTTTCACTTCCCTTGTGGCCTCGCTGTGTCCGAGCCAACGCTTTTAATTCCTCCCTTCACACAGGAGTTTAGTCAAACCCAATCTGGCAAACATCATTAAAGTCTGTTTATCTAGGAGAAGTGTGAAAGGGCCCAACCTGGCAACAAACCCAGAAACCCCTTACTCTCTCTTTGATTGGCTGAAGCCTGATTTATACCTTGTCGTACAACGGTGCCTGTCATACAAAGACGTATAAATTAAGCGTTACGCTTTGGAGATCAGATGATTGATGGGGCTGGAATGACTCTGTTAGCAGATGTATGTCGACTTGTTTTAGTTCACATGCTAGTTTCGATTTGGCAGACGTCCAATGTTTGATTGATTGAATAAAGAGACGCTGTCTTGATGTCTACATAACATTTGGATGTTGTTATGATCCATGCCTGTATGTGTGTCTGATCTGTGATTCACAGACGTCACAGCAGTTTCTTCATCTAGCCTTCCAGTTGAGAGATCTGTCCCTTTCCCAGCTCAACACTCTGTGGCAAGAGGCCTCTTTTAAGTGTCGCAATGACTGGTCAGTGTTTTCCCTCTCTCTATCTCTCTCTCTCTCGCTCTCTCTCTCTCTCTCCTTAAAGCCTCTGTTATACTTGGTTGTGTGCTGGTGCCGTGCTCAGTAAACAGCAGATCTACAAGCTCACAACGCGTCACGAATGTGACGCGTTGTGAGCTTTTTGGCACTCAACGCCACAGCGTGCATTCAGCGCAACTAAGCATAAATCAGTCTTTAATTGGTTCAAAGTTGTATGCTTTCCTTTTTTTCTCCGGTGTATCTCTATCCATCCATCCTAACTGGAACTGGTTCGATGACATGTTTCTCCACTGTTATCACACCGTGAAATGATTTACCGTACCTTGTGTGTGCCGGGCCGGGGCTAAATACATTAAAGGCTGCTTGCTAGAGGATGCCTGTTCATGGGTTGTAACGAGAAAAGCACACAGCCTCGGGCCAAGTCTTTGCACAAAGAGCGGCCTGTAATGTGGGACAGTGGCCAACTTCATTTCAGATTCTTCTGTGACACACACATGACCCATATGATGAGGCCAGATGAAGATATAGAGTCCTCTTCCACCCAGTCCGTTGCCTTACTGTACTCACTGTATGTCAGTAACACTGCTACTTACTGTAACTAAATGGCACACCTGTCTGTATCTGTATCTGCTGTACTGCCATGACAACTGGATTTCCCCCAGTGGGATCACCAAAGGTCTATCTCTATCTAGCTAAGTATAATGTGAAACCATTTGTCTTTTACGCACAAAGCCATGCCATTAACGTAACAAACCATGTCACCACATTAGGAATCCATAATTGCTGTTGCAATATCAACATCCCAGTAATCCCCATTAACCACTTACTGTTAGCTCTACTTTATTACTCTAAGAAATGTTTGGCAAAATAACTGATCTGCAAGCTCACAACGCGTTGCATCGCACCACATTGTGTGCTTGTAGATTGGCTATTTAAGCTATTTTGAAAAGTTTTGTTACATTTGTTCACCTACACCGGCATAGGTTCTCAAATTCCAGGCCATAATCCCCCAAAATTATCATATTTGAACTGGGGATCCTCCACCATGACAAGCACTTGGAATTGTAGGAGTTGAAGCATTACAATTTTGTTCCAAAGATAATTTTATTTTTAAATAGCTGATCTACATGATGCACAGTTGCACACAATGCCTCACATTGCAAAGTGTTGTTTGCATGTAGATCAGCTATTTATATTTATCTATATTTTTATAGATACATTTATAGTTGCACCACGCTGGATTTGTCCCCACAACCTCCGTGGTGATGGGCATGCAGGGACTTTTACCACTATGCTACCCGAGCGCCAGGGTTTGTTTACTGTTGAGTTTAGAAAACAATGTTGCACATTAAAGTAATCTGGGGGCCCCCCAAAATTATTTGGGGACCACCCTGGGGGTTGAGAAGAACCACTGGCCTATACCATGTAGCAGGGGTCTTCAATGTAGATTCTATATGGAACCCATAGATTCCATATAGTGTCATCGTTTGACAGCACAATCATGAGTGTATTTTGGGTTCATGTTCAGATATTTAACCACTGGAACCGTCAATACTTAATAAACTTGACCTATCACTCTGTACTTAGTTTGCTCTTTCCCCTCTACACGAAAGCTCTTTGTAGATCTGCTAAAAAGTAGCATATCTACAAGCTCACAACGCCTAACGATGCAAGGCGTTGTGAGCTTGTAGATCGGCTATTTCCGGCTAAAGTTCTCAGAATATGGACGCTAGGATTCAAGTGGTTAATATAGAAAAGGAGGAAAAAAAGATTTGGAGGACCCCCTGTAGTAACTCTGAGGACCCCTAGTGGTCCCGGATGCCCTGTTGAAGACCCCTGCCATGTAGGATGTGGAAGTGGTAAAGGCCTCTATATCTCTGTGTGTTTTGTGGAGACAGGCAGCCTCTGCTGGACGCACTACCAGCCTGCGGTTCAGAGAACTGCATCCTCCTGCTGTGTGATCTGATCCAGAACAGGGACATAGAACCAGAGCAGGCCCGTTCCTACCTCACCACCTTCGCCCTGATCCCCCGTCCGTCTCCTCGCATCATCCACTCCATCAACGTAAGGGTGGATGATCACTGATCACCTCGTTGTCTCATAATCTCCATTTGTGTCTAATCTAAACAAAAAGTATATATGTATAAAAAAATGCTGGATCCATCTATGAAAAATCTCAAACTTTGTTTAAAAAAATAACCTACCGGGTATTTGAAAAATGTAAGATGACACGTTAAGAGATGAAAACCTGACTTGTACGTTGTCGTACAACTATAGTATAAATCTGTCATAAGTAGAATGAGTTAACTGATGAGCTCAGACAAGCTTCTGAGAGAATGTCATGATAGTCATTCCTCCGTACTTGTATAAGAGAAATTCATACATGTGTTCTGCATATTTTGCCATTGTGTGCATAGTATGTGTTTTGCCAGCCTAAAAGACTGAGTCAGAATTCATTTCAGTAATATCGTCTCTATCGGGTGGAAACCTTGCGTGTCCAAAACTGTTCTTTTTCGGGATTCAAATGAAAGAATAGCAAATGTATCAGATCTAACAAGCTCAAAATGCTTCACGCCGTGTTTGAGCTTGTGGATTTGCTACTTGTCATACTTGTGTGTGACACTGTAGTAGTTAGTAGGATCAAGTAGGGCAGTGGTAGGCAATAGGGCATTCACCAAATATTCGAATATTCAAATATTCGAATATCAAAGTCACTATTCAACGTTGTTCACCAAAGTCGAATATTCGGTTATTTTTATTATTTTATTGTTTTCTCTTTAAAAAATATATAGTTTATAAAGCTTGGCTACATAGGAAGTAATAAGAATGAGTTGTCAATGCCCCTGGTGGATGAATTTGTTAATGCTCTATACCAGGGGTTCTCAAACCCTTTTAGACCCCCAAAATAAACATATTTGAACTGTTATAGGTATTACATTTAATGTGACTCAGTTCCGTAGATAAATATTGTGAAAATAGCCCGATCTACATACTCACAACGCCTCGCGTTGCGAGGCGTTGTGAGCATGTAGATCGGCTATTTTCACAATGTCCGCCTCTTGCTTACTAAATATTTGACAGTTTGGCCAGTCCTGTCGAATATTCGACTATTCAAATACTTTGAGGTCCAATAATTTGAATACTAAAAATCACTATTCGTGAATGCCCTAGTAGGCAACAGGCGGCCTGAAGGCAAACTTACTTGCCAACCTCTGAAGTAGGGCATTAATTAACCAAACAACACACAAAAATGTAGAATAGGGAGATAAGCGGTTTCTGCCCGAACCGCAACAACTTACTTTAGTACACAAAACATTCTCCAGCTGTAACAATGTATGTGTAGTCTGGCTAAATATTGATGCATGTCTGTCTATATTTTAGGCATTGTTGGAGATCCCAGAGGTGCGCTCCAACGCCCTGCTGGCGGGCTCCTCGCTGGTCTACCAGCTGTGTCACAGGTCAGAGTCCCCGTGCGGTCACCTCCCTCAGGTGCAGACCTTCACACGAGCACTGGAGGACATCCTGGGTGACGGATGTGAGGCACAGGATCCAGCAAGGGTGTCAGAGGTATATAGTACAGTAGGTTACAGACCCAAAATCATTATGTTGTTTGGGTTAGTGATGACGGTAAATAATCGTTTTCTGAGCTCAGCTGTTGACGATGATGACATTGGTACGTACATTAGCATGATCATCTTTTGATTTAAACCAAGGGTTCCCAAACTTTTTAAGGACGTAACCCCCCCTCCCCAACATAATAATTTTTCAACTGGGGACCCCCCCACCCTGACATTTAGTTTGACTTGGTTCCACAGATAAATATTGTGAATAGCTAAACTACAAGCGATGCGTAGTGAGCTTGTAGTTCATCTATTTAGTTTTAAAAAAAAAGTCTCTTTCTTAGGTAATATTTGATCATTTGGCCAATGTTTGACCATTTGTTATAGTATAGTTTGTTGCTTACTTTTGATGTAGTAATAGTCTTATTATTATTATTATTATTATTTTTTCATCTCATGAAATTCGTTCTTAAAAGTCCTTAAATTGCCACTTTAGACATGTGCAGATACCCTGTGTAAACGTATACTGTATGTTGGTTTGTTTATTATTGAGTGAGAAATCAATGTTGCACATTAAGCTCATCACCTAGTGGCTCCCCTGGGGGCCCCCGACTACGGAGTCCGACCCCCAGTTTGGGAACCATTGTTTTAAACAACAACCTGGCTGTCACCCATTGGTTACGCTCTCTCCCACACAGCTGTTCCATGCATTGAAGTCAGTGGGGAACGCTGGTCCGGCTGCAGTGTCCCTCGTCCCTCTGCTACATCGCTGTGCTCTGGGACACTCGTCCACCATGGAGCTGAGACTCGCTGCCATTCAAGCCTTCAGACGCATCCCCTGTTCTGCTGATGTGAGTACTAACCCATTTAGGCCTAGAATTAGAAGGATTCAAAAGACACTTATAGAATCGGGTCAAAATTCTAATGTTCACGACTTTTCAAAAATAGCAGATCTACAAGCTCGCAGCGCGGCACTCGGTGCCGCGCTGTGAGCTTGTATATCTGCTATTTTTCAATAGTTAAAGCATAAAATATTGCGTCATAATGTGTTCAGGCCTAAAAGGTACATGGGCAACTGGTGGCCCGGGGGCCACATGCGGCCTGTAGGAATACTGATATATTATTGATTTCAGCTGTTACAATTCCAAACGGTTACACCCCGCCACTCCGACATGTCTCCTTTCCGACATGTCTCCATTCCGACGATAAGAAGTCAATTTCGGAGTGGCGACATGTCGGAATGGAGAGCGACGCCCATTCCAAACATGCAAAGATGACCTGCTTTAATTACTTTGTAGCTTAATGACTTGTATAGTAGTATTCAAATGTTGAGCCCCATTCACACCGAAAAAGGCCAAGCCGATTAATCAGCTTTGTAATTCAATGTAATCACTATGCAAAGTTGCAAACCAGCTTTTTAAATTTTCAAGCTGGAAAAAAAGCTTGAAAATAAAAAGCTTGCTTTATTTCTCACTAGACCTCAGTTTTCAAGCAGCTTTATTTTCCAAGCTGCTTGCTTTTGTTTGCCTAGCTAATCAGAGCACAACAGGAAATATAGTGGCCCTCTCCATCATCAAAGTTGCCCACCCCTAACCTAGGGCTAGGCTGATATGGCTAGAGACCGCTTTCACACAAAGCACAATACATGCATTCCTTAAGAAGAAGACTGAGGTTTATGGGGTTAAAAAATTATATATTAATACTTCGAAATATAGGTGACTTAACTAGTTTTTAGATAGCTTTTGTCAGAATTAGTTTATATAAATCATGGACTATCTATAAAGCCTCTATTAGAAACTCCTGCTACTGTTCTTAACTGTTTTGCCATTGAATCAGTGGACATAACGACATAGACAAGACTTCACATCGTCTCTTCAGGATTCAAACAAAAACATACTAGCAGATCTACAAGCTTAAAATGAGCTTGTGGATCTCCTAGTATTGGTGCTTTTGAAGTATGATCCAGTAGGGAAGTTAATTTACAAAAAATAAAATAAAAGTTAAAATATGGAGAATTGGAGATAAGAGGTTTCTGCTCGACAGCGACAATACATGTGTCTTGTGGAAGCTCTAATTCACTGGTTCCCAAACACTAGGTCGGGACCCATTTGTGGGTCGCCAACACATTTGGATGGGTCCCTCAATGTTTGGTTTCCTACATTTTGTTTTTAATTGTTATTATTTCAAAACATTTTCAAAAAACATTCCCCCAAAAGCTAAGATTTTCAAGTAATTTCATTAATACATATGAAAAATCTAAGACAGGGCTCTTCAACGTTTTCAGGCCAAGGACCCCTTAGTTGAGAGACAGATGAAGCAGGGACCCCCACAACCTGTTCATAGATTCCATATAGTTTCATTGTTTGACCATACTTAATAAACTTGACCTTTCTCTCTGTACTTAGTCTGCTCTTTTTCCCCTCTACACCAAAGCTCTTTGCCAAAAATAGCCGATCTACAAGCTCACAACGCCTCGCAGTAGATCTGCTATTTTTGGATAAAGTTCTCCGAATATGGACGTGGTTAATATAAAAAATGAGAAAAAAGGTTTTTATCACTCAAAGATTTGGAGGACCCCCTGTAGTAACTCTGGGGACCCCCTAGGGGTCCCGGACCCCCTGTTGAAGACCCCTGATCTAAGAAATTCCATAAATTAGAAAACAAGTGTTTAACAAGCCGTGAAAATAGCCGATCTACAAGCTCACAGTGAGCTTGTAGATCTGCTGTTTTCACTAGTTTGGGGTCGACTTAAAAAGTTTGGGAACCACTGCTCTAATTGGTTCATGATGAACCGTGGCTGAGGTTAGGAGGTGAGACGGCGTCTGACAGACAGACAGACACGGCGGTGACTGACGGGCGGTTTCCTCTCCCCCTCCCAGAGGTCCGTGCTGTTGCAGCTGTACGGCTCGTCCCAGGAGGACCCGGAGGTCAGGATCGGAGCGTACCAGCAGATCATCCGCTGTCCCGACCCGCACACGCTCCAGACGGTGAAGATGACCCTGAGGAACGAGACCTCCAGCCAAGGTGTGACTCAGTCGGTCTGTCTGCATTGGCGTCGAGGGTTAGATGTATGGCAATGGTTTCCTAAACTAGGGGTCGGGATTTTTGGAAGGTGGCCGGATGATTTTGCTCAATGTGCAACATTCTTTTCTCACTCAACAGTAAAAAACCAAACCAACAGATACGTGTATACAGGGTATATGCCAAAATTAACCAACAAACTGTACAATAAAATGGTCAAACATTGGCCAAATGGTCAAATATTATCTAAAGCTCAAACCAAACCAATGCAACTAGTCTCAGCTCTTTGCAACTCCTTGGAACAAAACAATCCAAACCAATGCAACTCCTTGCAAGCTGCCATTGGGGATAATGTTTGTGAGTAGTTGCAAGTAGTTCAGTAGTTGCATGCAACCGTTTGGTTGCAAGGCGAATCATTGGTGTGGAGTGGGCTTATAGAAAGTGGAAAAAACTGTGAAAATAGCAGAGCTTGTGATTCGGCTATTTTCCACAATATTTATTTGTGGAAACTGAGTTAGGGCGTTGATTTACGGAGAAAAACAAAAAACAAAAGGTGAAGATATGGAGACAAGAGGTTTAAAAAATGTTGGTACCGGTAGCTTATTGACATCTACTTTATACTGCCGGCATTCACAGTGGGGATGGGACAAAATGAAAATGTCATGTCACGGATATTGTGACCAAAGAATTTGCGATTTACAATATCATCACGATAAATCAAAGTAGCCCCAACGTCTTCACGATGCGTTGTGAGCTTGTAGATCTATTTTTATACTAACCACTTGAACCCTAGCATCCATATTCTGAGAACTATAGCAGATCTACAAGCTCGTAGATCGGCTATTTTCGGCAAGGAGCTTTGGTGTAGAGGGGAAAAAGAGCAGACTAAGTAGTAAGTACAGAGTGAAATGTTACGTTTATTAAGTATTGACGGTTCAAGTGGTTAAATATCTGAAAACCCAAATTGACATGAATCCAAAATACACTGATGATTGTGCTGTCAAACAATGAAACTATGTGGGATCTATGAAAAGGTTGTGGGGGGTCCCTGCTTCATCTCTCTCTCAACTGAAAAACGTTGAAGACCCCTGCAATAAAGGATAATGGATTACTGTCCCATCCCTAATTCCCAGTGGGCTCGTACGTGTGGAGTCACCTGAGCAGCATCCTGAGGAGTGAGGACCCCTCCAAACAGTCCCTGCTGGAGGCGCTGCCTGATGACATCATCAGCAGAGACTTTGAGTCCGAAGTTTGGAAACACTCCTCGTACGCAGACTACACTGTTGGATCAGGTAACGGCAGGCTCACACACACACACACACACACACACACACACACACACACACACACACACACACACACACACACACACACACACACACACACACACACACACACACACACACACACACGGTCAACCCTATCCTTATACTGTGTGTTAGGGCATTCACCAAATATTTGAATATTTGAATATCAAAGTCACTATTCGACGTTGTTCACCGAAGTCGAATATTCGCTAATTTTTTTTATTTTTATAGATATAAATATAGTTTATAAAGCTTGGCTAGATAGGAAGTCATAAGAATGAGTTGTCAATACCCCTGGTGGATGAATTTGTTAATGCTCTATACCAGGGGTTCTCAAACCTTTTTAGCCCGTGACCCCCAAAATAAACATATTTGAACTGGGGACCCCCACCCTGACAAGCACTTGAAATTGTAGGTATTACATTTAATGTGACTCAGACAGTTCCACAGATAAATATTGTGAAAATAGCAGATCTACATGCTCACATCGCCTCGCTTTGCGAGGCTATTTTCACAATGTTCGCCTCTTGCTTACTTAATATTTGACTGTTTCGCCAGTCCTGTCGAATATTCGACTATTCGAATACTTTGAGGTCGAATAATTCGAATACTAAATCACTATTCGTGAATGCCCTACTGTGTGTGCGTGTGTGTGCGCCCGTGTGTGCGTGTACAGTGTTTTATTAATAGCTTTGTGATGACCCCATGAGAATAGTAAAATCAGACCCTTATGAGGACATTGTTCTGGTCCCCATAAGGGAAATCATAATTTTTATGGCTAAAAAAAGATCCAGGTCACGATTAGGATTAGGCTTTTAGTAGGTTTAGGGTGAGGGATCAACCACATTAACCCTGGCATCTCTATTTTGGGCTATTTTTTGCAATTTGTCGTACAATATAGGGCTTAAGTGGTTCAGGTTATTGTGGGGTTTAGGGTAAGACAGTCATAGGGATTGTGAGGTTAGGATTGTGTAAAAATTGCATTTTAATGAAAAATTGGTTTTGTTGTTCCCATGATGGTAAAACAAATGTGTGTGTGTGTGTGTGTGTGTGTGTGTGTGTGTGTGTGTGTGTGTGTGTGTGTGTGTGTGTGTGTGTGTGTGTGTGTGTGTGTCTGTGTGCGTGCGTGCGTGCGTGCGTGCATGCGCGCGTGCGCGCGCGTGCATGTGTATGTGTGCCTATGTTGCAGGTATGGGAATCGCAAACCTGGAAGGATCTTTGGTTTTCTCCCCCAAGTCTTTCGTACCGAGATCTGCCACGGCCAACCTGACTGTGTACTTCCACGGTAGAACCTTCAACCTTCTAGAAGTGAGCAGAATATCCGATCACACTTAGACCACTAAAAGAACATTAACCCATTTAGACCTGAAAAATACCAAAAAATGTCTTCTAAATCCTAATGGTTTTCTGAAAAACGTATGTTCCTTAATTTGTGGTTGTCAAAGTTTTTAACGCTTTCAGTGCCAGCTTTCACCACTAGAGGGCGCCCAATGGCCATAGAAAACACCATAGAGATAGGCTGGTATATGCACAAGCCGTGCGCAGCCATGATGCGCCTGAACACTTTTCCTTTGTGCATGTACAGGAACAGGATGAAGTTAGCTATTGGCTACCAAGCATTTTAGAAGCCCTATTTTCGGCGATTTAGCCATGATTAAACCTTGCACACCTCATGGATATGCATGGAACAGAGAAAATGAGCTCTAAAGATCCTGGATTGCATTGGAGTGGATGGTAAATATTGGCGGCGCGACGCTCTCGCGGGCCGTGTAATCAGGGCAAATATTTGAGTTAGAAATGTTCGCTTTAAAAATTATTCAAAGTATATATATCTGCAATTTGTTTTATAGTTAAAGCATAACATAATAGTTAAAGTAATAATGCGTAATAATGCGTTCCACGTCTTCATGTTGAACGCCAAAGCATTTCTACAACACATCACAACCATGTGAACACTGCTTTTCCAAATTACAGGTGGACCTTCGTGTTGAAAATGTCGAGCCACTTTTGAAGAACATATTTGGTCAGGAGTCACAGTCTGCTGACGGACAGGAGCCCACCACCACCACTACCACTGGAAATGGAAAGCACAAAGAGAGGAGGAGGAGGAAAACAGAGAACGGTGGAGAGAAGGAAGAGTGTTCGTCCAGCATCTACAGTTATCTGAACCAAGCCAGAGCCATGGTGATTAGGGATGGGACCATAATTGATATTATCGTTTATCGTGATAAAAAACACTCACGTGGTATACAGCTGAAAAATGTGTAAGAAAAAAAACAACAACAAAAAAACAGTTGTGAAAATATGTTTGTTATATTTGTACAAGTTGCCTAAACTGAAATAAAAACAAAGTTAAAAAAAAAAAAAACACTCACGATAATCTTATCGTGGAGATTTAATTTATTGTGAAATCGTCCTCCGTGCCAAGCTGCATATCCGGTAACATTTAAACCCTCTATTGGTAAAACGTACTGTACTTATAATATACGTACTTGATACAGTCCTTTTTTCCGCTCTTTATCAAATGTCTTTGCCAAAAAATAGCCTATTTAAAGTGTGGATTGTCTATTTTTTGGCAAATGTTCCGCCACCAGGATGATAGTGGATGTTTGGGATATTTTGATTATCGCGATAATATCGTAAATCGTGATTTCTTTGGTCACAATAATCGTGTTTTTTTTTGTTTTTTTTTCATAAATGACAGCGTCACACAAAAGTAGCAAAAGTAGATCTGCTACCTTTGCTGTTTTTGAATTAGTCACAGTTTTGGGCATACTAGATTTCCAGATAGAGACGATATAGATATATACTATGGCATGTAGTTTGAAGTACTTTTATGTTACTTATTATTGTTTCCATTTCTTTTATACTTCACGTCCCTTGTGTTCTGAGCACTTTTACGTTTGGTACTGTAAGTATATTTTGACACCAATACCTTTTGTACTGTTACTCAAGCAAAAATGTGGATACAGACGAAAAGTCTGTATCCACATTTTTGTTTAAGAAACACACTTGTTATATCATCTCTGATTCTACAGCAAACAGCAACAGTAGCAGATCTACAAGCTCAAAACACGTCGCTTTGTGCCGCGTCTCGAGCTTGCGGATCTGCTATTTTGATGCTTTTGTGTGACGCTGTAGTATGACCGAGTAGGACATTAATTTACGAAAAAACACAAAAAAGTGAAAATATGGAGATAAGAGGTTTCTGCCCGACAGCAACGATATATTATTTCTACATTGTGGTATTTCTTCCCAGTTGTCAGGGAGGAGGAGGACGGAGGAAGGCAGGCCCAGGTGCTGGGTCAGCGTGAAGGTCTTTGGCAACGAGCTCAGCGTGTTCACCTGTGATGACCTGTACGCTCAGCTGAACCAACTGTCTCTGACCGTGGCTGGACTGGCTGTCCGCCTGCTCAAGGTACCACCGCTAGGCATACACTACTAGGGCATGTAATACCTACAATTCCAAGTGCTTGTGTCAGGGTGGGGGTCCCCAGTTCAAATATGTTTATTTTGGGGGTCACAGCCTAAAAAGGTTTGAGAACCACTGGTATAGAGCATTAACAAATTCATCCACCAGGGGTATTGACAACTTATTCTTATGACTTCCTATCTAGCCAAGCTTTATAAACTATATTTTTTTTTAAAGAGAAAACAAAATAAGCGAATATTCGACTTCGGTGAACAACGTCGAATAGTGACTTTGATATTCGAATATTTGGTGAATGCCCTAGCATACACACAGCACACACTGGGCACCACGGTGCCGAAGGGCACCAAAAGTGAGTCTCAAATAAGAAAATTAAAAAGCGTCCCCACCCCCCTCTCCCCCATCCGGTCTGGCAGTGGAGTGAGCTGCGTGACCGTGTCTGTCAATGTGCATTTGTTTCCCCCAGACCCCACCTTACCTCCCCGCCGGTTAGAAGTGAGTGGCAGAGAGAAGGAAAAAGAAGCAATGGTTTAACTGCGACTTGTCTTAGAAAAATAAAAGCCACTTGTGTGTCTCTTCTTTCTTTCTGTCTACTTTCTTCCAGGGCCAGGAGGTGGAGTTAAACCACAGGGCGGTGGTGATGACAGAGGAGCTGGTGCTGCCATCTCTGTCTGGTCTGCCCGTCAGGATAGCCGTCAACATGACCTCCCTGCTGTCACTGCGGCTGAAGGGCAACGCAAACTACAGGGACATGACTCACTTCTTACTGGCAGGCTATGTCAAACCTAGGTACAGTATGATGTTGTGTCATCTGAAATACGAAACAAAATCTTGTATTCAGGATCCAGTTATGTACACTTGCTGTAGGTATGAGATGAGATTATTGTATTATATCTCACAGCTTAAACCACTTTAAACATTATTTTATACTTTGGGAATCAAAAATAGTAGATCTACAAGCTCATAACGCGTCACTTCTTGCCGTGCTATACTTTGTAGATCTGCTATTTAAAAGAAATCTTGGAAAAAAAATCTTTGAATATAATTTTTAAAGCAAACATTTTTAACTCAAATCTTTGCTTTATAATATTTTGAGATGGGGGTCTGCAGCCAAATACATAATGTTGGGGGTCCTTAAGGGGTTACCAGGGGGTCCCCAGCAAAAGCAGTCATCATGATAATTTTAACCACTGTTCAGAAATACCAGATATACTGTAGCCCTACAGTACATCTCTTTTAGGTTAACTATTTTTGAAAAATCGTGAACATTTGTGCATATCTTTGAATAAATATATTTCTTCAACATTTTAACTAAAATCTTTGCTTCCGGAGGTCCTTGGCACAAAACGTTCTCAGATGGGGGGATATCAATTAGGCGGTCCTTGACATGAAAACATTTGAGAACTACCGTACTGCACTAGACCAGCGACTCTCAAAGTTGATTCCAGGGACTCTGTGGGTTCCTTTATGGGGGTCTAAATTGACCCATACAAGTCTGTAACTCTGACAGTGTTCAAATGGAACCAAATGGTTCCATTTGAACACTGTCAGAGTTAAAGGGAGACGTTGAAATTCGAAAGTTTGAGAAACACTGCACTAGACCCGTGGTTCTCAACCTGTGGGCCAGGACCCCCAGAGGGGTCCCCAAATTATTTTGGGGGTCCCCAGATGATTAACGTAATGTGAAACATTGTTTTCTCACTCCACAGTAAACAAACCAACATAAAGTTTAAGTGTATTGAGGGTATCTGCACATTTCTAAAGTGAAAATATAATGACTTTTTAATACCTCTGAAATGACAAATTAAACATTGGCCAAATTGTCAAATATTAGAGGCAGAAATTGTGAAAATAGCAGATCTACATGCTCACAACGCCTCGCAAAATATGATTATTTTGGGTGTCGCGGCCTGAAAAGGTAGAGAAAAACTGCACTAGACTGTGTCACCGGCTCACCATATATCGTGTCCTGTCGTCCCAGTGCGTACGTGGGCCTGTCAGCCAGGATGGGAGTGGACAGTGCTGTGGGCCAGGCCGCTGTGGAGTGGAGCTCGGAGCTGAGCAGCGCGTCCAGCCTGGACGGCAGCGTGCTGCTGCAGGAGGGCCAGGACCTCAGGGTCACCCTGAACACACCCCAGGACGTCATGGACCTCGTCTCTCTCAGGTTACACTTTCCATCTTTGTCGCTGTGCTTATTTATTTTTCAACAAATGATACACGTGACATACAAAAGACAAAAAAAGAAAACCAACTACAAGGGTCCATAGTTTAGTTTGTAGTTAGAGAAAAGAAAAGATGAGTGTTAAAATGTTTTCATTTACTGCTTTCTATCATTTTAGCGATTTGAATTATTGTCTCCACCAGCCGGAGGCATGGGGGAGAGTATGTTTTCCCCTCCGTCCGTCCGTGCGTGCGTGCGTGCGTCCGTGCGTCCGTCCGTGTGTCCTCGCAGTTTGTGTGCAGCTAATCTCAGTCGCCGTTGGCCCGGTCGCTGCCAAAGTGAGCACACACATTCCCTGGATGCCAATCTAGAACCTCTGCCCTAAATTTTTCAAATGGGCTTTTTCTAGCGCCACCTAGTGGCCGATGTTCTCAGGACACATTTCTGTGCACTACTCTTACAGATTTTGTCCAAAAATCCTACAAATCGGTAGGCAGTATCTCAACAGTCATGTGATCAACACAGATCTGTCCGATTTTTCATATTCCATCCTGATTGGCTAAGATTGGCTTCCAAACTTTGTAGGATTGAGCCGTTTGGAACAAAATGCCTCAAATCCCAAACGCAAAGTGCAATTATCATGAAATCGCGCACACACGTTCCCACTAGGCCGAGGAAGAAATGCCACTTAATTTTTTTTTAAATCAGCCTCATGGTGGCGCTATAACAGGCCGATTTGTGGTTTTACCTATAACTCCACCGATCAGTTTCAAACTTTGTAAGCGCACTCCCTAGAGGCTAAGGATAAACCTTTGCCCTGCATTTTTCACATCAGCCTTTTATAGCGCCACCTTTGGGCCGACTTATGTAAAACACATTTTTGCATACTAGAAGCTGGGCCGCCCTTCGGGCGGCCCAGCGTCTAGTCGGCGACCTGGCCAACTCGGAACAATGTAAATAGGGAATGAATGCCTGGTCATAGGACCCGTTTTGACCATCTGTCTGCCTGTGTCCATTTATGCCCATATATGGAGATATTTGTATCTGTCTGTCTGTCTGTCGGCGTCCATTTTATGTCCATATATGGAGATCACTGCAGTTATAGTTCTGGGTCCATTTTATGCCCATGCATATATGGAGATATCTGTCTATCTGCGTCCATTTTATGCCCATATATGGAGTATCTGTCTGTGCCTCCAACTGTGTTGCAGACACAGTGCCGGTTCCCCCTTTAATGCAAACCTCATTATACCTGTTGTCATAGGACCCGTTTTGAACATCTGTTTGCCTGTGTCCATTTATGCCCATATATGGAGATATCTGTATCTGTCTGTCTGTCTGTCTGTCTGTCGGCGTCCATTTTATGTCCATATATGGAGATCACTGCAGTTATAGTTCTGGGTCCATTTTATGCCCATATATGGAGATATCTGTCTATCTGCGTCCATTTTATGCCCATATATGGAGTATCTGTCTGTGCCTCCAACTGTGTTGCAGACACAGTGCCGGTTCCCCCTTTAATGCAAACCTCATTATACCTGTTGTCATAGGACCCGTTTTGAACATCTGTTTGCCTGTGTCCATTTATGCCCATATATGGAGATATCTGTATCTGTCTGTCTGTCTGTCTGTCGGCGTCCATTTTATGTCCATATATGGAGATCACTGCAGTTATAGTTCTGGGTCCATTTTATGCCCATATATGGAGATATCTGTCTATCTGCGTCCATTTTATGCCCATATATGGAGTATCTGTCTGTGCCTCCAATCTGTCTGTCTGTCTGTCTGTCTGTCTGTCGGCGTCCATTTTATGTCCATATATGGAGATCACTGCAGTTATAGTTCTGGGTCCATTTTATGCCCATATATGGAGATATCTGTCTATCTGCGTCCATTTTATGCCCATATATGGAGTATCTGTCTGTGCCTCCAACTGTGTTGCAGACACAGTGCCGGTTCCCCCTTTAATGCAAACCTCATTATACCTGTTGTCATAGGACCCGTTTTGAACATCTGTTTGCCTGTGTCCATTTATGCCCATATATGGAGATATCTGTATCTGTCTGTCTGTCTGTCTGTCGGCGTCCATTTTATGTCCATATATGGAGATCACTGCAGTTATAGTTCTGGGTCCATTTTATGCCCATATATGGAGATATCTGTCTATCTGCGTCCATTTTATGCCCATATATGGAGTATCTGTCTGTGCCTCCAACTGTGTTGCAGACACAGTGCCGGTTCCCCCTTTAATGCAAACCTCATTATACCTGTTGTCATAGGACCCGTTTTGAACATCTGTTTGCCTGTGTCCATTTATGCCCATATATGGAGATATCTGTATCTGTCTGTCTGCGTCCATTTTATGCCCATATATGGAGATCTTTGACCATCTGTTTGCCTCTGTCCATTTATGTCCATATATGGAGATATCTGGCTATGCCCATATATGGAGATATTGGAGATATCTGTCTATCTGCGTCCATTTTATGCCCATATATGGAGTATCTGTCTGTGCCTCCAACTGTGTTGCAGACACAGTGCCGGTTCCCCCTTTAATGCAAACCTCATTATACCTGTTGTCATAGGACCCGTTTTGAACATCTGTTTGCCTGTGTCCATTTATGCCCATATATGGAGATATCTGTATCTGTCTGTCTGCGTCCATTTTATGCCCATATATGGAGATCTTTGACCATCTGTTTGCCTCTGTCCATTTATGTCCATATATGGAGATATCTGGCTATGCCCATATATGGAGATATCTGTCTATGGAGAACGCGCGTGCCCGTGGGACGAACGGTTCTCGAGATACGCGGATTACCTACATACATACACACTCACAGATATTTTTTGTTGACTCATGTGGCGTACGTGATGTCAGAGCCTTTTATGAAGTGATGTCACAATGAGTCAGAGCTTTCGCCGATTTCCTCAGAAACAGCCTGATGTCAACAATCAACCCCGCATAAGGAGATTCCGAACGTTTCGCGCCGGTTCGGGAAAACCGCGCGTCGGGTCGGGTCGAGACCCGGCACTGCACTCCGTGCCGCGGCGGGGAACGCGCGTGCCGAATCTGAAGCCGGTGGGACGAACGGTTCTCGAGATACGCGGATTACAAACACACACACCCGCACGCAGAGACTTCTCGCATTTATAGATAGATTACTCCTTGAGATTTTATCCAAAAATCATGCAAATCGGTACACTGTATCTCTATAGTCATGTGATCAAGTCCGATCGGTCTGATATTTCATATTCCATCCTGGTTGGCTAATATTAGCTTCCAAAGTTTGTAGGATTGCTCCGTTTTTGAACAAAAGGCTTCAAATCATCAACGCAGCTTGCGATTACCGTGAAATTTGCCACACATATTCCCACTAGGTCAAGGAACAAATGCTACCTTTTTTCACATTGGCCTGTTATAGCGCCACCAGCAGGTAGAGTTTAGCAAAACACATTTTTGGAACACAATGCTTCAAATCATGCATGCAGCGTCCGATTTCCATGAAAGATCTATGGTGAAGAACATATGCCACCCTTTTTACATTGGCCTATTATACAGTAGCACCACCAGGACACACGGCCTGGTGGAGACCTGTGCTCGGAAGAGCACTGCTTCTAGTTATATATTATTTTGATTTCAGTGGGTGGGGGCATGCATACAAGTGGCTAAATATGTATTTTTAGACACAATAAGCCCATTCCCAAGATGCACCGCAATCTTTCATGGGCAGATGTGACTTATGGGGGCTAGTAGTGATAAGTAATAATAGTAATAAAGAGATTGTTGGCTTATCGTGCCTAAAAAGACATATTTAGCCACTTGTACGCATGCCCCCACACACTGAAATCAAAATCATTAAAATTGTTAAAACAATAGAAAGCAGTAAATGAAAACATTTTAACACTCATATTTTCTTTTCTCTAATTACAATTCTAAAATATGAACCATTGTAAAGAAACGAAGTTGTCCGTTAACGCCTACTTGATCACACTACAGCGGCACTTAAAGCATCAAAAGTAGCAGATCTACAAGCTTGCTTGGCGCTGCGTTTCGAGCTGGTGGATCTGCTACTAATGTATGTTATGAGTTTTCCTCCCGACGGAGACGTTATGACAATTCACCATCACGTGTAGTCATGTACAGTCGCAGGCAGTCAGCGTCTTAGATGTTTTTCTCCACTGTTTTATTACCTTGGTAATAATGTCTGTTTAATGCTAGGATTTTATGGTCATAACAGATGAATTACTGACATTAAACTACACACTTTTCAGTGGATCCAAATTTACAGAGAGGGGTTGAGATTTGTAAATCAATAATTCTTAAATAGTAGTTTCTCCTTACAAATATTCTCTTTGAAGTTTGCATGTTAATTACTGTTTAGTCACTGTACCTTTTCTGATCCAAAGTACTAAAGCAATGGAGTCAAGTTATCATCAGAGAATGTTCTCCTGCCAAAAGACGAATGGAAACTGTAGAAGTCAGTGGGCTTAGTTTAACGACTAGTTGAGGACCATTTTGGATAATTGCATCCATAATAGCACACATAATAATAATAACTCCTCTCTCACAGCTCCAGGGTGTTTCATGTGAACGGTGACCATAAAGAGGAGATCAGAGGCCCAAAGAGTCGGGTTGAGAAGACCACCTGCACGCCTAAGACCTGTAAGTCCTCCTCTGGTGTTTTCTGCACGCCTAACAGCTCATCCGTACTGCACGCGATGTGACGCGAGCGATGCGACGCGGGCGATGAAATCTCATTAAAATACATGTGTTTCAATGAGGATGTCCTGACCTACCGCGAGCGACGTCGCGGCACGACGCGACGTCGTCCACCCCTCCTGTTTTCGCTCGTGGAGCCTCTATTTGAGCGAGGTTTCGCGGCGATGTCCATAGAGGTAAATGGCCATGCCCCACCCCCCAAACACTTTTTTTTATTAATCATTTATTTGATTGGTTCAGGCTATGTTGCAACACAATTGACGACGATGGTGGTGCAATATATTTGTTACCCATTGTCCCTGTTTAATAAAGAAATGTCTAAATAAGCATTATTTGAGAGTAATAGTGGTTCTCAACCAGGGGTCCGGGGACCACCAGTGGTCCTTTAGGGGATTCCAGGTTGTCCCCAGCTAAATGATGGAGAGTTGGTAACCAAATTGACCCATATAGATTTTTAGTTAAATTATTGTTAAATATCTGCCTTGCTTAATCTATGAATTTGTTATTTGTTATCTCTCCTATGGCATGGAATTGGAAACTAAATATTCAATGTTTTGGGTCAGAGAGGCTGAATGCTGAATAAATAATTATATAATTATAAATAAATAATCAACTTGATATGAAAAAGGTTGAAAACCCGCTGCATTAAAACACACATTTTGGTGTTATTCATTCTAGGGTCTAAGATGGTGGGCTGGCAGCTGTGTTCCAACATGTCGTACCCCTCGTCGGGCCAGCAGGGGGCTCTCCTCCCTCCCCCCGGCCCGGTCCACCTGTCCCTCAGGTTGCTGAAGTTAGACAGAGGTCTTCATTATTACCTGCTGGAGGCTGCCTACTCTATGGTCATGCAGGTAGCTACTACTGTCATCATGCAAGGAACTCACTGGACACCGTCGGCGAGTAAGACGAATGTGATAGGGTTTTATATGAAACCGTAGCTTGCTGTTTGTGGCAGCCGCGGCT
Organism: Nannobrachium achirus; assembly: GCF_963921795.1. Taxonomy (NCBI): domain Eukaryota; kingdom Metazoa; phylum Chordata; class Actinopteri; order Myctophiformes; family Myctophidae; genus Nannobrachium; species Nannobrachium achirus. The sequence continues at coordinate 49,501,153 of NC_137814.1, read as the reverse complement.
GAAGAGAAAAACTCAAATTCCCACAATGCAATCAGGAAATCCCGTTTTCCAATACAGCCCAGGGTTATGAAATTCACAAAAGTGGATTTATCTCGTAATCTACTGTAACTGCAGATCACGTTCTTGAAAAAACATTAAAAAAAAAACTCTGGTACTGTGCGATTAAATCATTGTTTAATCAACGGCATCCAATGTGTTAACAAGGTTCATTAGGATCAACCATTCACACACTGGGGGTGGAGGAAACCAAGCAAGGCACCAACCTGGTGGTCATTGGGGAGCAGTAATAGGGGTTCAATGTCTTGTTCATGGATACTCCTGCACTAATCCAGCTCCCATGCAGTCACGTCATGTGGTGTGTTTTTTTTTAGACAGACTCCTGGCTCCCGAGAGACGCCTCCCTCCACCTCCTCCTGGCCACGCCCAAGTCGTCCGTGCCCAGGGACATGTCTCTGGACGTGGACCTGAACCCCCACAGGCTGCTGGTCAAGCTCACCCACCCCCTGAAGACCTTCCACATCCAGGGTCAGTCTGAGGGGAGCAGCCTTGATGACTAGAGATGTCTCCATTACAGATTTAAATTGACGATTAATTGTCACATAAATAATTGTGATTAACGATTTTAATTGTGTTTTTGGCATTGAAGACTGGAACATATGAATACAAACTTAATTTCTATTTGCCATATTTAGTCATTTTATACAAAAAAAAAAAAAAGCAGATCTAGCTTACAACACGTTGTAAGCTTGTAGATCAGCTATTTCCGCTATTTTCCACATTTCTAAACAGAGAAACGATCATGACGATTATGCAAAATAATTGCGATTATCTCAAATAATTGCGATTAGATGATTATGTATTAATTGTGACAGGCCTATTGATGACTTCTTTAACAACTTAAAGGGATAGTTCACCACCAAAATGACTTTTTGTCTATCGATTACTCACCCCATGGAGACTTGAGTTCATGGATATTTTTTTGTTTTTGTTGCGTTCCTAAGCCAATAATTTGATGACCAGCAGTGGTTTCCTATGGAGACACAAAGAGCCTGATTTGTTCCATAATTATGGAGACTATGGAATGTCTTCAGATTATTATTAATTCAACTAAAGACATATCAATGAATTCAAGTCTCCATGGGGTGAGATATCGATAGGAAAAAAGTCATTTTGGGGGTGAACAATCCCTTTTAAACCCCATATGGTTGAGCGGAGTCCCTCAGGGCTCTATGCTAGTGTATTTTCGGTTTTCTGTTATTGTCGGGAAAGCTTTCGCTGAAAAATAGCCGAACGATAAGCTCACAACTTCATGTATTTAGCAGCAAAAACGTTCGACCCGATACAGATGCTGGGGTTTAAGTGGTTAAAGACGTTAAAACTACACGGAACTAACCTTTAACCGCTTAAGCCCTATATAGTTTGTTGAAGACTTTGGGCCCTTTTGTTGCCAAGCTAAACCCTAAACCCTAAACCCCTAAACTTCTTTTTACTATTTTGAAGAAGAAAAAAGTTCAAATAGCTGATCTACAAGCTCACAACGTGTCGATGTAGATTGGCTATTTGAACAGTATTTTAAAATGTTTTTCAAAATAGTTAAAAAAGGCAAAGAAGTTTACGGGTTTATGGTTTAGCATGGACGAAAATAGGGCCCTTTCCCTTTAATGACATGGACAAAATATACAACGGCAGGTTGAAAGGGGTTAAAATATAATATACTTCCGTTTGTCCTTCCAGGTCAGCTGGAACAAGCGAGGAACGTAAAGACTGGAAAGTTGGAGCTGTTGATCGATAACATTCATCATTATTACATCATGGTATGCGTGGTGAATTTCTCTTTGAACATCTCTCATATCATCTCTGTGAGATGTAACCCCAAGTCATACATTTCAGTTTTTTGCTTTGTCATATTTGCTGTCTTTGTTCCCGCCTTCAGGCGTTGGCCGATACCCAGACGCTCCTGTCAGAGCAGCGGACTCGGTATCACCTGGAGGCCAAAATGGCGGCAGAGGGACGTCCCATGATCCTCTCTGCCAACGTGACTCGTGGTCTAATAGGCAGGAAGACCAGCTTCTCTGCCACGGTGAAAAACGTGTTCCGGGAAACTGCCTCGCTCTCAGGTGTTCAACCCACACACACCCGACAATACCAGAGGCCTTTCACAGAATGATTATAGCATTTTCGTTTATCCTCCGTGTTGGAAGAAACATTATGTGCAAAGCAACAATTGCTATGTGTTACGTGTCGTATATACAATATATATATATTGTTTCTGTCGGGTGGAATCTTCATATGTCCAAAACTGTATGATCAAGTATAGGGCATTCATTTACGAAAAACAAAAAGTTAAAATGGAGATGAGAGGTTTCTGCCCGACACCAACAATTATAAACCTATAAAACATCACAGTGGAACAGTAATTTCATGCTTTTAGGCAATGTTTTACCTACTCTTAACACTGCACAGAAATTAGGCATTTTCAATCTACACCTTACAATTTAGGCATTTAACAGAAGCTCTTATCCGGAGCATCTTATCTTATCGGATATGTAAATACAAATAAAACAGAGTAAGCAGAGTAAGCATGAGCCCTAGTCAACAAACAGCGTAAATATTCACAGGTAGAGTTGAAGAGAGAACAATGTAGTGCCTCAGAGAAACTAGGATACCAGGTAAACATCAACCTTACTATCTGTCAAAACAACACACACACACACACACACACACACACACACACACACACACACACACACACACACACACACACACTCACACACACTCACACTCACACACACACACACACACACACACACACACACACACACACGATTGCCATGGTTACAGGCAGTCACGCTAGAAGAGAGAGAACTACAAACATTCCAGTGCATCAAGTAGGGTGCTAATTTACAGAAAAAAAGAGGCATAAATACAAGATTACTGAATCTTGTAAATGAGTCACAGTGGAACAGTAATTTCATGCTTTTAGGCCACCAGGTAAACATCAAACCTAGTGTCTGTCAAAACGACACAAGTACCATGGTTACAGCCTGGCAGTCATGCTAGAAGAAAGAGAACTATAAACATTCAGTGCAAGGCTTCTATTACGTTTATTTATTACATCCAACATATTATATACATTTATACAAAACAAGGACTTGGTTGACTTCTTTCCCCTTAAAATAGCTTTCAGAGTGCAGTTTCTGTCGGAAGCTAATTCAGATAATAATCCATTGTTTTGTGCTGTTTGATCCTATAGTGTCCCTGGAGCGCAGGATGGACGACAGCCGCAGACAGTACTCTGTGGAGGGGGAGGTGCTGTTACCTGGCGTTGTGGGAAGCAGGCTGCTGGGCCTCATGGAGCAGAAGGGCTCACTGTGGAGCTCCGCGCTGAGGCTCAAGTACGGCCTGGGAGGTGAGTGAGTACAGAATGGCATAATTATGACAAGACACACTGCAAATGTGGGCGCTACGTAAAGATGCTTTGCTGCTTTACTTGATGCTGAACCGTCACCATGTCAAGGACGGGCGGTTTGATATGGATTAGACCACCGCAGAACCCCATTTGATACAATCGTTATATCTGGGACCCCAATCTGCACTGTTTAATGTATGTTAATTTAATTAGAGGAGAGAGACACTGGAGCAGCTCAGACAGTTTTGACCTTTTATTCAGGTGCCAGCATAAAGAGAAAAGACTAACGTTTCGATGCTAGAGCATCTTCATCAGAGTCATGAGTGGCGGCAAACACCTGGGCGCATTTAAGCAGAGACATTCTTTAATAACACGAGCAGGGAAGGTCGGACAGCGACAAACTAGATACCAAAGTGAATGTATTTTTTGGGGGTAATAGATCTTTTAACGAACCCCTGTACAGATGATGCTCGACACTTGCGTCAGGAGTGCTACACGTCTCAGAGTCTGAGGGCGGAGAGAGACCAGAACCTGGCTTACACCATGAGAGCAGAACATGAGCTGTACTGCTCCAACACCGCTTCCATCAACCACAAGGTATCTGGGAAGAGCTTTCAGAGACTCCAGAAAATTATACTGTAAGAAAAATGGGTTATGTGGTTCTGTCACATCACATTATGCTATTTTCCAGCTTTTAAAGTGCATTTACATGGTTACCTTAGTATGTAGTTGCTAATGGACAAATTGACATTAAACTTGAACACTAACAACTTGATTAGCCTCATGGCCTTTCTTGTGGAGCCACCCTTAGGCCAAAATATCAACTTTCTCCCCAAGTTTGCTTAAAAGCCCCATAATGGTGCGTTTAGGCGCTTTTAGGCTTTTTGGAGCTGTGTGGAACAGAGCTCCCCATAGGTAGCAATGTGTGTCCTCACAAGTGAGAACTGTCCGGTTGAGTTTGACTGTCCCGTTGAGTTTGAACAGGATCTGCGCATGCGCAGCAGTTACACAACATTTCGGTACCTATCGAATTGAGTCCCCTCCGCCCGGATGCATGGAGAATGACGTGCGCACAGCATGCGCGACCGCACGCCACACACACACACACACACACACACACACACACACACACACACACCGCCGACCAAAAAGGCCCCCCACCGCCCCCTCCTCAGCAGAAAAGAACTACTGCTGCATGGTTAATCGTTTTCAAACCGACATCGCGATGCGAAATCCCGCGATTAGCGAATCGCAAAGGCCACGGTTTCTCTGCGAAGTAGACTTCCCAAGCAATATGGAGACGTTTTAATTTTTGAAATCCCTTCATAATTGACTAAGGAATGATCAAATCAAACTGTGGTGACTTTCTTTGCTTCCGAGCATCCACACCGCTGAAAGTGAAAGTGAATTTGGCACAGTGGCCACTGTGCAGGACTCTGCAAGTGCGTGGGAACTAGGGGTGCTGCAGGTGTTCCAGCACCCCATGGGGAAGTTTTCATTTTTTTATTGAAATAAGAAAAGAACAAATCAAACATAGCAAAAATACGTTGCCTGTTGTTGTCGTTTTTAATTTATTCATTTATATATATATTTGTATTTATATATATATATATTTCCATTATAAAATGGATTAAAAAATTATAAAAAATATTAGGCCTATTATTTTTCAAACATAGCAAAAATACGTTGCCTGTTGTTGTCGTTTTTTATTTATTCATTTATATATATATATATTTTATATATATATATATATTTCCATTATAAAATGGATTAAAAAATGGTAAAAAATATTAGGCCTATTATTTTTTCGCGGGCGCGAGCGGGCCCCCATGGGCCCAGAAACGGCTCTGCACACACACACACACACACACACACACACACACACACACACACACACACACACACACACACACACACACACACACACAGCTCCACTTCGAACCGAGGTTTGATTTTTATCTTGTTGAGTGACCCTGATATCGGTAAAGCATGGAATTTGCTCAGCAGGCGCCACGGACGCTCCGTGGTCGTGGTCGAATAACCAGTATGTCTCTGGTCCTTGCAACTCTTATCCCAATGTATGGACTAATGACTATAAAGGACAATGACTCTTGTAGCTTGTGTTTCTGTAACCTTCATTCTTGTGGTGGTCTCATTATCTGTTCTTTTTGTCTTTTTTATGATGGCTGTAACTGCCTGGGTGACTAAATTGCCCTTGTGTGATCATAAAAAGGCTTATCTAATTTGATTTTCAGTGATGCACCCATGCTCTGTTTTTCCCCTTTACTTTGTGGCACGTTGCAGGTCAAATTTAGACACGAGGAGAGCCCCAGTCACATCAGATCCAGCCTGGATGTGAGCTATGGTCAGCACTGGGACGAGATCAACAACAAACGCAGGCTGCTCCTCAGCCAGTCCTTCAAGAACCAGTCCACAGCAAACCTCACCAGCTACACCCTGGAGGTACACACCATCATCTAGCACCAGTAAGACTCTCTAATCGGGAGATAAGCGACCGTCAGGTCAGCAGTGTCCAAAGATGTGTTTAAAAAAATCGGCCTGATGGTGGCGCTAAATGGGACAGATCCATGTTGATGACATGAGTGTAGACATACTGTGTACCACTTTGCGTGATTTTAGGGCAAAATCTGTAGGAGCAGTGTCCAAAAATCAGTTTAAAAAAATTGGCCTGATGATGGCGCTAAATGGGACAGATCCATGTTGATGACATGACTCTAGACATACTGTGTACCGCTTTGCGTGATTTTAGGGCCAAATCTGTAGGAGCAGTGTCCAACAATGTGTTTTGCAAGAATCAGCCTCATGGTGGCACTAGAAGAGGGCCATGTGAGAAATGAGGGTTGGAGGTTGTGGTTTGGCAGCCAAGGAGTGTGTGCAATTTGGTGCTGAATTATACTGTTGTGTGTGTCCCATTAGAACACATGCCAATTTGATTAATATATAAAGAGATTAGATAGATATAGATAGATAGATAGATAGATAGATAGTAGGGATGGGACAATACGTGATATTATCATTTATCGTGATAAAAAACACTCACGATAATCGTATCGTGGAGATTTCATTTATCGCGATATCGTCCTCCGTCATGCACTGGGATCACGTCACCTTTTATTTGCAGAGCCGGTACCACTTGTCTTAAACCCTCTATAATTGGTACAAGGTATTTATAATATACGTACTGATGCAGTCTTTTTTTCACTCTCTATCAAATGTCTTTGCGACGCGTTGTGAGCTTGTAGATCTGCTATTTTTTGGCAAATGTTCCTCCTCAGGATAATGGATTTAGATTATCGTGATATTGAAAATTGCGATTTCTTTTGTCAAAATAATCATGATATGAAATTTTCATATCGTCCCATCCCTAATAGATAGATAGATAAGTGAAAGAAAATAACATTGTTGTTGTTTTTGTAGTTCAACCTCCAGGTGCCAGAGAAACAACTGAACTACAGGACCCAGCTGCTCCACACCCACCTGAGAGAGCACGGCTCCGACAGCAGCACTCACCTCAAGGTCAACTACAATGACCTGCTGCCCCTAGTGGCCGGACTGCACTGGAAGGCCCCCCACAGAGACGCCGCACACAAGCAATGGGAAGGTGAAAGACAAAACAAACACTGCAGGTCTTGACATTAACTCTTTGAGGCACTTGTCCTTTGGACAAGTACATTTCCCAGTCACTTGTCCAGGCACAAAAGTCACTTGTCCAGATGAAAATGAGACATTTCACAGTAATTTCTTTCTTAAATGCATGCATAGGAGTGATTGAAATAGAATGAATAACAACTGCTAACGACCCGCCTTGCTCCTTCCACCTTCCACTCCATAGTATCACCAGTCCATAGTCTGCATACAGCACAAAGATGCTAGGAGCGTCACAGAAAAAGTGAAACCAAGAGCCACTTGTCCAACGGATAAGTACGTTTTTAACGAGCTTGTCCAGAAGCATGTATTACTTGTCCCGGACAATGGAAACAGTTTCTTTAACTGACAACATTTAATTTTCTATCGTGTTTTCTTACAAAAAACATTGATTCAAAGCTGCTGACCTGGAGGAAAGGTATTTTGGGGTTCTTGTTGCTCTATGTACAGTATATATAATGTTTTTGTAATGTCAGGGGCCATAATAGGGACCCCCCATGATACTTTTTATTTTTTTATTTTTTTTTATGTTGAAATATTAGTACCTCAAGAGTACCTCAAATTGCCTTGTACAGTATGGATGTACTTTAATATATTATATTAGTGATGGTGTGGCAAAATTAACCTCAGTGTTCTAGAGTTAATGAAGTGGTGAGTGACCTCGTAGATCTCATAGATACTTTCATTCAGCTCTTATCTTTTCTTAAACTTTTATCCCACGATTTTGTAACCCATTTTTCACCCTGTGTCAATTATCAAATGTAATCCTGGGCGCTACACTCCCTCTGCCAACCTGGGGAGAGCAACGGACTGACCTCATGCTTCCTCCTATACATGAGGAGTCGCTTCTTTTCACCTGACAGGGGGGAGTTTCCCCGGTTGGACGTAGCGTGTGGAAGGAACATGTTATTCCAACCAGTTCCTTTCCCCTCCATCAGACGCCCCGGCTGGCCAGGGGGAGGCAGTATAGAGACCAGGATTACTTACTGCATGTTATTTTGTGAGGGTATACCCTAAGAGACACGGGGAGAACATGCAAACTCTACACAGAAAGGCCCTTTTGCCAACCCCACCAGGGTATGGGCACTGATGATGTGGAGGAGAGAACACCCCAGCACCCACTGCGTCCCCAGCGGGAATCGAACCCAGGACCTTCTAGCTGTGAGGCTGTACGCGACCGTGTCCCCTCCCCCATTCAGCTCTTATGAATTGGTGAGAGACCTCGTGGATCCCCACAGACTCCCCGACCTCCTCGTCGTGGCCACTCCAGTCCCCCTCCAGCAGGTCGATGTCGGCGAACGTGGTTCCGGACCGGGCTCCCCGGGCCGTGAAGCCGGCCCGGGGCTGGAAGTCGACAGGCTCCAGGCCTCCCCGGCACTCGAACGTCACCAGGGTCTTGAAGGTGTTGCTGTCCTGGGCGTCGTACGGCCGGACACTGCCCTCCCGGACGTCCAGGGAGCTCTCATGGCCGCACCGCCGACACCTCAGCACCGAGCTAGCGCTGGTGATGGTACCGGGGCCGGCTCGCCCTCCTCGGCCTCCTCTCAACGTGTTGCGTTCCGCCAGCGTCACGTGGCTCCATTTGTCCGGGACCTTGCCACAGTTCCCGCACTTCAACCTTAGGAACCAGCGGAAGTTGTCACCCTCCGGCCGCACATCAGTCAGGTTCTCCAGAGTGGCTTTGAACTGCAGGCAGAAGAATCTCACCATCTTTGTTGCACCTCTTCTTCCCCGTTTACCAAGACGCAGTGCTCGTTAACGTTAGTGGTTAAGAGGACGGACTATGATGTCATATTCATCATGACATCATGGATCTCCATACATGGGCAATTGTAAATATACTACAACAGTGGTTCTCAAACTTTTTGTTTTTATTTCAAGGGCCCCATATTTGGTATTTACTTGCGCCAGCTGGTGACTGCCCGGGCCCCGGTGCCTGCCCATATTTAAGCCCGTAGCCCAATCAGGGACCAGCATTTCTGGCAATGACATCATTAACAGCCAATGACGGACCAGCATTCCTGGTGATGCCAGTGGTGAAGTCACTGGCATCGCCAGTGGTGATGCCGGTGGTGAGTGCACCTCATGGCGCGCTCTGCTTGCACAGAAGTAGTCCATACATGGCCTAGTTGTGCACATGGCGCAAGTTGGCACCTCAACAGAGTCCAGTTCAAAGGCATGTTTTCATTGCAGTTCCGGAACTTTTCCTGCAAAATAAATATATTATTATTAATTATAATTAGTATAATTGCAGTTTCGTTTTTTGGGTGTTTTCACATGCCCTCATCGCCGCATCAGCTACTTGAAAATTGCCGATCTACAAGCTCACAACAAATAAAACGCAACCAGCAATTATCAATATATACAAGCAACTTTACGGAAATCAAGCCCAGAGTCGCTTATAATTAGCAGACATGGCAACACTCGGATTGAAAGACCTGAAAAAACAAACAAAAAAACACTCTCCCTCCCCAGGACGGTTCGGTGCATGGTTCGGTGCGGTGGCATCGGTGCCTGTCTCTCTCTCACTCTGAACACTACAAATGGATTTAACTAAACAAAATATTCTTCATGCTCAGCAACAACAACATATAAGGTTCAGAAAGGATCTAATGCAACGTGTTGCACCTGTGGGCTTTAAATTAGCTGTGAACAGCTTGTTTCTCCTTTCTCCAAAAGGAGCTGCCGTTGAGAAATCATTGCAATCGCAGGCAGCCAGCCATGGTCACAATGCGACTATACTCTTACTCTATAGCCTAAATAATTATATCCCTAATGCAAGGCGAAGCTGTATTTTTATTTCTACTGTATATCCCATTCACATTCAGATCGTTTTCAATCCCAAATACAATTATTTAACTGTTATTATTGGCTCCTTACGCACCTGCTTGTCAAAAAAACATCAAAAATCACAATATGCGTTTTCACAGAAGGGAAATTTGTATTCTCACGGTACTTTAAGCAAAAATTACTAGGTCATTTGCTGTCAAACTCCAAAACTTCCGGAACACAAAATAAGTGGCCGTTTTCACATGCCGTGAATTTCAAAATTGCTGTCATTTTTGAAAAAATCAAACCTCGGTTCGAAGTGGAGCGGTGAATCTGAGCAGCTATACCCTGTGTGTGTGTGTATCTGTTTTTGATTCTATGTGTTCTAGATCTATGTTTTTGATTCTATATGTTCTATATCTATTATCCATTTGCACTTGTTATATTGCTGTTGATGTACTGACATATTATCTTGTGATGTTTTGTATCTGCTTATTGTAAGTCGCTTTGGATTAAAAGCGTCTGCTAAATGCCTAAACTGTAAACTGTAAACTGTGCCTGTGAGTGAGTGGTGAGTGTGCCTGGCCTGCACAAAACAGCGCCCCTCCTTTAACTAGTGTGTTGTGTGTGGCCACTCAAGGTATTGCCAGGCTACGGACGGACACGGCCACCCAGCCAGCCACCCACATACCCACGGACATACCTGTCTATTGGGAGCGCTTTCACCGCTCCAAAAACTTCCAGAAGTTTTGCTCAATGAAAACGGGGCACTAGTTACTTGCGCAAGCAGAGTGTGCAAGTACTGTAATCGGCTGGGTATGTATGTAGGTGTCTTCCTTTTTTGAAGACCTTACCCCTGAAACGTCTGGAATTCTGGGAATGTATGTACCGGTATGTACTATCGGTGTCTCATCATTAACAGCCAATGAGGGACCAGCATTCCTGGTGATGATACTGGTGATGTCAGCAGAGTTTGGTATATAAGAGCGTTCTTGGTAATGTCTTCATTAACATCCATTGAGGCCAGCAGTGCACACCTCGTGGCGCGCTCTGCTTGCGCACAACTAGGCCATGTGTGGCCTGCTTGTACGTGAGGCACAAGTTGGCACCTCGATAGTTAGTATTATTTTTGAGCGGTGGTAAACCGCTCCATAGAGTGGCTGTGCGTGTGTCTGTAGCCACTTTTCCTCAGCGTTTTGCCATAGCAATGTGTTTTCCTCAGTGTTTTGCCATAGCAATATGTGTGTGTGTGTGTAGCCATATTACATCATATTACATCACCAATTACATCCTAGACCTATCTGTAGCCACTTTTCCTCAGAAATGTGTTTGCCATAGAAATGTGTTTTCCTCAGCGTTTTGCCATAGCATTATGTGCGTGTGTGTAGTCATATTACATCACCAATTACATCCTAGACTTATACCCTAGTCTTTTTCCTCAGCGTTTTGCCATAGCAATGTGTGTGTGTGTGTGTGTGTGTGTGTAGCCTGTATTACATCACCAATTACCAATTGAAGACGTTATGTAAGCACGACCACCGCTCACTTCACACTGGGTGTGATTTTTTTCTGGACCAGGCTCGTTGAACATGGACACCCCCTGGCTGTACGTCTACAGCTCACACAAGCTGAGCCAGCCCACGCCTCGCACCCTGCAGCTGACCTCAGAGCTCACTGCCCGGAAGTGGCTGACCATCCGCAACCTGGTTCTGGACGCTCTCTACCGGGACCGGGGCCGAGAGAAGGAGGCCCGCCTGGACCTCTACACGCCAGCTGTCACCTACCTCAAGGTCAGCACCACAATCAATAATGAACATTAAAGCTGCAATCTGTAAGATTGATGTCTTAAGGCCAAACCACACTAATGATTCACCACTACTTGCAACTACTCCCAACCATTATCCCTAATGGCAGTTGCAAGGAGTTGCATTGGTGTCGAGTGTCCTTAAAGGAGTAGTTCACCCCCAAAATGACTTTTTTTCTATTGATTAGTCACGCCATGGAGAGTAGAGTTCAATAATATTTTTTGGTTTTTGTCACATTCCTAAGACAAAAATGTGATAACAATAAATGTACCCCCATTGATTCCGGATGGTGACCCGTTTCGAAACGGGTCACCATCCGGAATCAATGGGGGTAAATTTACTAAAATCAAATTTTTGTCTTAGGAATGCAACAAAAAACAAAAAATATTATTGAACTCTACTCTCCATGGCGTGACTAATCAATAGAAAAAAAGTCATTTTGGGGGTGAACTACTCCTTTAACCTCATTAAGACCTGGAACGCAGTATTACGCATTATTACTCAGTATTACTTTAACCATTATTTTATGCTTTAACTATTAAAAAATAGCAGATCTACAAGCTTTCAGCGTGGCACTCAGTGCCTTGCTGCAAGCTTGTAGCTATTTTTGCATTGTCAGCCCTACTGCCCTTACCTGGGATTTGGACTCCTGTCTCGAGTGGGACAGACAGTGCAAATAGAGATAAAAAAAACACGAATCCCCATATAGAGTAGTGGTTCTCAAACTTTTCAGGCCACCGCGACACCCCCCAAAATAATCACATTTTAACCGCGGGACCCTGACATCCATCCATCCATCTTCAACCACTTATCCGGAATCGGGTCGCGGGGGTAACAGCTCCAACTGAGACCTCCAGACTTCCTTATCCTGAGCAACTTCCTCCACTCCCTCAGGGAGTATACCGAGGCGTTCCCAAGCCAGTTTGGAGATATAATCCTTCCATCTGGTCTTTGGTCTGCCACAGGGTAGGACGTGCATCGAGGACCTTCCTAGGAAGGCGCTCGGGGGGCATCCGTACTAGATGCCCGAACCACCTAAGCTGACTCCTTTCCAAGTGTAGGAGCAGCGGTTCTACTCCAAGTCTCTCTCGGGAGACTGAACTTCTCACCCTATCTCTAAGGGAGATACCAGCCACCCGTCTGAGGAAACCCATTTCGGCCGCTTGCACCCGCGACCTTATACTTTCGGTCATGACCCACACTTCATGACCATAGGTGAGAGTAGGAACGAAGATTACTCGGTAGACAGAGAGCTTTGCCTTTCGGCTCGTCACCTGGCATTGTAGGAGCTGAGCCGCCATTACCTTTTATTTTACTACTTGCAACAGCTGTTAGAACAAATTTCAACGGCATGTGCTTGTGTCAGTCCCTCAGGAGGATGTCACACGTGAACACATGATCCGTCCTAAACCACCGCTGTGGTGAACGGTACACGACGACCGAGTAATAAAAGTACATGATGACTCAACGCGTGATGACTAAAGGTAGACCATTGTGCCCCCGTGCAGGCAGGTGTCTGGGGCCTGCTGGGGAAGCAGGGCGTGAAGGTCTCAGGCTCCCTGAGCTCCTTATGGACGGCGGCCGTCAGAGGGGACGTGTCCCTGGAGGCCGGCAGGCACGGCCACGCCCTCCAGATGGCCTCCAGCTACGGCAAGCACAACCTGAGTCTCACCGCAGCCCTCAACCAAACCGACAAGGTGGGTGGAGTACAGTGGAGCACAGTAGGGCATTCACCAAATATTCCAATATTCGAATATCAAAGTCACTATTCGACGTTGTTCACCGATGTCGAATATTCGCTTATTTTTATTTTCTGGTGGATGAATGTGTTAATGCTCTATACCACAGGTTCTCAAACATTTTTAGGCCATGACCCCCAAAATAAACATTTTGAACAGGTGACCCCCACCCTGACAAGCACTTGGAATTGTAGGTTACATTTAATGTGACTCCGTTCTGCAGATAAATATCGTGAAAATAGCTGATCTACATGCTCACAACGCCTCGCGTTGCGAGGCGTTGTGAGCATGTAGATCAGCTATTTTCACAATGTTCGCCTCTTGCTGAATTAATATTTGACAGTTTGGCCAGTCCTGTCGAATACTCGATTATTCGAATACTTTGAGGTCGAATAATTCGAATACCAAAAACACTATTCGGGAATGCCCTAGAGCACAGTGATCGTTTTCTGTGTTTCCTTGTATGTCCTGGTGTTCCCCATGCGCACCAACCCCTGATCTATGGACTTGGCCTTGCAAAAAATGGGTCCGGAAACACATGGGAAAACAGAAAACGATCGGATGAAAAGGCTTCTTATTAATGAATACGGAGGATATGCATAATTATAGAATGTGTATTTAGACAGGTGTGAGACTTTATCAAGCACTTTGTTTGTGAAATCTGAATGTTGGTGTAGTTGTAGGGGGCTAAATAAGTCGCTCTGCCCGAACCCATGTAAACCCGGTTTACAATACTAACATGACGGTCAGGGCTTCGTCTCTATGACCATGCGTGAGCTACAGTATATCAAAGAAATATAATTTGTTGTTCGTGGATAACATCACTCAAAAAGTTTACAAGACAGGAGTGACATCAGGAGAGGAACTGACATCATACTATGTAATATAAATACAAGACAGAATTAAAGAAGGGAACTTTTACAAGTGTGCAAATGGAGTGTTCTGTATGATGTGCTTGGACCTTAAGTCGGGTGGCCATGGTCCGAGACGTTTTTGCAGAGGTGGACACTCTAACCACAAGGCCACTGAGTTGGTCATAATTCACTAGATGCAATTGGAAATTACAAGTGTGGTTGCTGCCGGTTGCTGACGTAGCTATATTCTGCATTAAGCTAACTGTCATGTGAAGCTCGACCAATTGATTCCCTATTGATTCCCACTCCCATTGATTCCCTATTGATTCCCTATCCCTGTCAGACAGATGTCTGTCTGTCTGTCAATTTCCAATGGCAGCGGAAAAGTTACCCTAGTAGTAAATAAAGTTTCCCCAGGACTATAATGTGTTGCTCTGTTGGGAATTGGAAATTGCAAGTGTGGTTGCCGTGACTATATTCTGCAGCAAGTGACCAATACTCGAGCTAGCACCACTCCTCAAATGTTTTTCCTTCAATTTCCAATGGCATCTGATTCTCAAAAAAGTGTATCTAGTGAAAATAAAGTTTCCCCAGGACTACAGTGTGTTGCCCTGTTGGGCAACCACACTAATACGTATTGATGTCTGTACTATGACATCATCTCCACATTTGGACAATGCTTCAGTCCATTTCTGGCCTCCTTTGACTCTATTATACAATTGAATTTCTACATGAAGGAAATCGGATTGTGTGGATCTCGAGATCTACATGGGCATGGCGTGGCTCCCTTCTGGACCTGTGACATCAGCCGGCTATGACATATCTATGACGTATGAATGCACATTTAGGCAGAGGTTCAGCCCGATAAGAGCCCTTTTGACTTCCGTTTCAGGCAGTACGATGAAAAGAATGGAACAGCAAGGAGGCCACGAACAGACATGCTGTTCTATTTGTCTGAATCTAATGAAGGATCCAGTGAGTGTTCCCTGTGGACACAGTTACTGCAGTAGATGTATCGAGGAACACTGGAATAAGGACGATCAAAAGGGGAGATTCAACTGTCCGCGGTGCAAACAGGAATTCAACTCAAGACCTGTTCTGAAGAAGTTGGCTGAGGTGGTGGTGAGCCGCCAGAAGAAGACACCGGCGCTCCAAGATGTTCCTCCTGATCCATGCTATGCTGGATTCGGAGACGTGCCCTGTGATTTCTGCACTGGAAAGAAACTGAAAGCGCTGAAGAGTTGTCTTCAGTGTCTGGTCTCTTACTGTGACACCCACCTCCAGCCTCACTATCAATATCCTGCCTTAAAGAAACACAAGCTGGTCAAGTCCTCCCCTAAGCTCCAGGAGAACATGTGCGCCCGCCATGACGAGGTGAAAAGGGTCATCTGCCGCACCGATCAGCAGTGTATCTGTTATATGTGCATCATAGAACACCACAAGGGTCACGACATTAACTCGGTTTCAGCGGAGTGGGCCGAGAAACAGAAAGAGCTCGTCGTGAGTCAGAAGAGCATCAAGCAGATGATCCAGCAGAAGGAGAAAGACGTGAAGGATCTTCACGAGGAGATGAGGTCCCTCAACCTCTCCGCCGACAGAGCAGTAGAGGACAGCGACAACATGTTCACCGAGGTCATTACCTTCATCCAGAGGAGACGAACCGAGGTGCGGGAGCTGATCAGAGACCAGCAGAGACATTACGTGACTTGTGCCGAGGAACTGAAGAAGGGTCTGGAGCAGGATGTTACTGCCCTGAGGAACAGACACACTGAGCTGGAGCAGCTCTCACACATAGAGGACCACGTCCATTTTCTTCACGGCTACAGCGCCCTCCCGGACATCAGTGAATCTACACAGCCGGCCAGCAGCGACCCTCGTCCTTTGAGCTACTTTGAAGATGTTTCTGTGGCTCTGGCAAAGATGAGGGGCAAACTAGAGAGTATTCTTAAAGAGGAAGGGGGAAACGTCACAGAACCTGAGAACAGACCCGAGTTCTTACAATATTTTGCAATTTTTATATTATTCTTCACTCTACATGTATTGCATGATGTTTTGTCCTGATAGCGTTTACGTTGTTTTATTTTACGTGCCTTTGATTATTATGTCTAAGTCGTACTGTACAAAATTGGGTGAGATCGTTTTTTTGTATATATGCTCCCATCATTTGTAATTTCCAGGTATGGGAAGAGGAATAGAGACAGAAAGAACAAGTCAGATTCAAATATTCCTGATACAAGTAGAGTGAAATATATACATATACCGTATACATGCAAGTTAGATATTCCAGATATGAGTAAAGACAAACACATACTTATATATGGTGCATGTGTAGCAGAGTGGCCCAGAGCCTCTGCCTAAAAGCCTAATACTGGCTTTTAGGAATTCTTTAGGTTATAGGAGGAATTCTTTAGGCTATAGTGTACAAGATGTTGACTTTCCACGCGGGAGGAATCCCAGGGCGTTACACATGGTTAGAAGAGAGGACAATAGAATGAGGCAGTTGAAATAGCAGCAGATAATAGTAGCAGATGCGTACATGAGGTGCAGTCACACTGGTTCCAAACACGGGAAAATCAACGCCAGTCTCTGTCTAAAGCACATTTAGGCCAATTATGTGCCCGAACAAGGACAGAAAAGTATCAGGGATGAAAAATCAACAATCATATCCCCATCAGTGCCACCCAGAGAGATTCACCCTGAGTGGAGAGACTGGACGTTACTGTGAGGTAAGGAGGTTATATTTTCACACACCTCCAGAGTAGGAGCACACCAGGATCACACTGCAGGTACTCTGTCCCTTTTACAGCGTCTCTGACACCATGACACACAATCCTCTATCATGGGTTCTAAATATCATGTACGGTACAGTATATACATGTGTTCACATGCGCTGTGTATATATATATATGTATAGAGCTTTATTTGTTAACCTGTTTTCTCTTCCTGTGACCTCAAACAGAGCAGACCCATGACTACAGAATATTAATATAATACAGTATTATCTTTTTTACCATGTGTTGTCTAATCGGTTGCAGAATTTGAAGAAGAGGCAAGCAATAGTGAGGATGATCTTGTCGAGGCCAAAGAGTCCGTCCTTGGAGCTGATGTTAGACGGATCGGTGGAGGAAGTGAGGAAGGATAAGACGCTGTACCAAAAGGCTGCAACGCTGCGACTAAGGTCTGTCCATGGATTGTATGACCCTAGCTTTTGATTGATTGATTGAAGACTTTATTAGAACTTAAGTTTGCATAGAAAAAAAAGTACAGTTTCATGACGGTACAGTTCACTGGTACAAGGTCAACTAAAAGGAGATCCTAGAAAAGACTACGCTTATTTCCATAGGAAACCATTGAAGTATCTCATATAACATTGAATGACAGACGGATAGAACACAGTACTATGCAGTAGATATAGTAAAAAAAAGTAAATAAAAATAAAATAAACAGCGCAAAACATACATACAGTAGGTAAATACAAAGTTCGTTATTGCCAGTTGCGAATGGCTGCCGGGGTTTTTCAGGGCGATTTTAAAGGATGCTAGGGAACCACACTCCTTTAAGGCCTTCGGTAGGGCGTTCCACATTTTGGTTGTATAGCAGAGGAACGAGTTTGACCCTTTGTTTGAGTTGAGGTCCAATACATCATTTAACCACCTGAACCCCTAGCGTCCCTATTCTGAGCATCTTATATTTACAATTGGCTTAAAGCCGCATCCCACTTCCAAGCGGTAGGTAGGGAGAACGTCCGATGTAGGTAGAACGTAGGGAATACCGCCCATAACTCTATCATTGGCCCCCACCCTATGCCGTCCGCTCATTCGCTAGAGAGCAAGAGAGAGAGAGAGAGAGAGAGAGAGAGAGAGTCTCAGGTTACAAGAGGGAAGGGGGGGGGGGTCAGTTGCACAGAGAGAGAGAGAGAGAGAGAGAGAGAGAGAGAGAGAGAGTGTGAGTCTCAGGTTACAAGAGGGCACACACACACACACACACACACAAACACACACACACACACACACACACACACTCAAAATACATGAAGAAACAGTGCTTTTTGTGGGCAACATGGCTTGGAGCAGTTGTGCGTGTGTGTGCATGTGAGCACGCGAAGCGTGCGAACTCTAGGATACCACAATAGGCAAACGTCAGGTGAAAATAAAATAGTTGAACATTATTATTATAAAACAATTAGCAGATCTACAGGCTATGTTCAGCAAAGAGATTTGGTATAGAGGCGGGGGGGGGGGGGGGGGGGGGGCTGTTAATGAAATATATAAGGTATTAAACCGTTAAAACTGGGAAAGCATTTGTGTCACTTAACCACTTTAACCCGTATTTTATACTTTGGCTTTTCAGAAATAGCAGAGCTACAAGCCAGAGTTTGTACTGTGGGTTCCCTGATAGGTCAACCACACTAATAATATCTCCTATAATTGTGGGCTCGCCTGAAAGGCGAGAACACTATATTATCTTCATTATTTATAGAGTTCCGCCGCGGGAGTTCCATCGCAGACAGTACAAAGGCAGGGCCCTTAGCCAATGAGGTGCAATTGAGGTGTGGAAAATCTGGGAGTGGTGTTTCCTAGGAAATTATTTATAATATCTATCTATTGACCAGCTTTGCAAGCTGGTAATTGCGACCGTAGGTCACGACTTTGTATGAAAGCCTCCAGATTCTGTCTGTCACTCTTCTGAGTCTGTCACTCTTCTGACATCATGTCACTCTTCTGAATCTGTCACTCTTTTGAGTCTGTCACTCTTCTGACATCACAATGAGCTACATAACAGTTAGCTATATCACAATATAGCTAACCTGTTCTGACATCACCTCTTCCCAGCTCAGCAGAAGGATATAGCTGATCTGTTATGACATCATAATGATGTTGCAAGTTAATTCCAACCTTGTCCCTTTTATGCCCATATATGGAGATCCCTGATGTCATCAATATCATCCCAGCTCAGCGTGACACCTCATCACATGCAAGTGTGACTTGGGTTGCGGCTGGTTGTTTAAGTAGGAACAATGTGGCAAAAATGTTCCCAAATATGGATGAGCTGGGAAGCCCAAAAACAAATCTTTAAAAATTCCCTACTCGGGAACGACGCAAGTACCCATTGTACCCATTGTCAGAGTTCCCTTTGCACCCGTCTGTCTGGGCCCCTTTTTTGCCCATATATGGATCCTCAGTATATGCCCCATGGCAAAGATGTAGACCAGATGTAGTCCACATGTGCCCCTGGGCGTACAAACGGACAAAGCCAGATGTTGGAGCTTATACGTAGCTCCTTCCAGGAGCGCAGCTCAAAAAGGCCTAAATTGCAGTGTGTTCTTTGTACAGACAGCCGTTCCAGAGCTTCCCCCAGAGCCTCCTGGTGCAGGAGACCTTCACCGTGGACCTCCTCAAAGGCCTGTACGTCCTGGAGTCCAGAGTCCTGCTGCAGGGCCACCGAGAGCTCCTTCACACCCTCACCCTCGGCTACCAGCTGCCACGACCTTTTGTGAGTCGCACGCACCTTGACATGCAGATTATTGTTATTATGTTATAATGGACGTGCTTGTGGTTGAGCATATCGTCTCTAGTATCGGGCAGCAGAAACCTCATATCGCCATATTCTACCTTTGAGTTGTTGATCACTGACACGCCCACCAAACTCCCCTATCCAATGACCGTCAT
Source organism: Nannobrachium achirus (assembly GCF_963921795.1). Taxonomy (NCBI): domain Eukaryota; kingdom Metazoa; phylum Chordata; class Actinopteri; order Myctophiformes; family Myctophidae; genus Nannobrachium; species Nannobrachium achirus. The sequence continues at coordinate 49,481,242 of NC_137814.1, read as the reverse complement.
CGGAGATGATGTTGTACATTAAAAAAAGAAACAAAAGAATCATCATCGGGTGGTGAAATTCATTTTTACATGTTATTTGAATAAACATATAAATAACACAAAAGCATTAAAAGTAGCAGAGCTGTAAGCTTGAGCTTGTAGATCTGCTATTTTTACTATTTTAGAATTTGAATCATGAAAAGTAACACTTTTGGACGTAGAGGTGTGAGGTTTCCACCCGACTAGACTTAATAATGGCTTGTGGTTGAGTTGAGAGCATATTCAGTTTCATCCATCGGGGTCCGTCTTGAAAAGCCTGAGTGCTCTGTTGGGTAATCTCTTTTGTTTTGGATTTTTTTTTTTGTCCGCAGGTTTGCTCTGCCTTGATTCACCCGTTCAGTTCTCACACTGTCCCGTCAGACTCTGAAGTGTGCTTGACGGTATCCAGTAACCAGGTAGGCTGCTATCCATTGTAACAGACTGTAAAATTAATGGACGTTGTCACGCCATTGGTTTCTGCAGACCGTAAAGGAAGCCTATTTTTCAGCGATTGGAAATCCGCCATCTTTCTATATCCGCTCCAGAAATTAACACGGACTTGAATCAAATGAAAGCTGTTGGCTGCAACTGCAGCCAATAGCTTGTTAGAACCAGTACAAAGCTATTTCTACAACCCATTATTTCGACTACGGGCGTCGGCAGGTTAGCTACTCACCAGCGTCAGGGTTACTGAGGTTAGGGTTTGGGTTAGGTATAGGCATAGAGGTTAACATTCACCAGCGTCAGCGGGTTAGTTAGCATTTCACCAGGTTAACATTCACCCGCGGCGAAATACTGGGACGTAGAACAAATGTTATGTCGAAATATCGACACGCTCCCCTTTGAGAGGCACCAGTTTGAGCAGAATCATTCATGAAGTATGTCAGTTATGTACATTAATCTCTGAAGCATACTTTTTGGAATTTATTATTTATTGCCTTTATTTGAGTTGTCTCTGGAATAGTTCATTAATTGTATTGTATATGTAAGTCTTGGTTAAATTTAGGCCTAGAATTATTGACTGCTTTAACCAGTGAAAAATAGCCGATATAGAAGGGTGCCGCGCTGCGAACTTGTAGATCTGCTATTTTTAAAAAAGTCGTGAAAATGTGTGCAAATCTTTGAATATATGTAGCGAACATTTGTAACTAAAATTTTGCTTCTGGGTGGTCCCTGGAACTAAATATTTTGAGATGGCGGTCCGTGGCCAAATACATATCATTTTGGGGGTCCTTCACATGAAAAGGTTTGAGAACTCCATTTAAGTGAAAAGGACCTTTTCTTTGACGATGGCTGGCCAGATTGCTGACATAGAAAACATGGGTTTTTCAAAAAACCTTAGAAGGATTCAAAAGACACTTATAGAATCGGGTCAAAATTCAAATTTTCACGATTTTTCTAAAAATAGCAGATCTACAAGCTCGCAGCGCGGCACTCGGTGCCGCGCTGTGAGCTTGTATATCTGCTATTTTTCAATAGTTAAAGCATAAAATAATGATACCCAATAATGTGTACCCGTTCTAAATGGGTTAATTGAGTATGAAGGACCACAATGGTAACACCTCTCCTCTCCTCTCCTCTCCTCTCCTCTCCTCTCCTCTCCTCTCCTCTCCTCTCCTCTCCTCTCCTCTCCAGACACAGAGAGAGGTTCGGGGGAGGCTACGGATTGGAAGGAAGGACAGACTGACGTTCTATGGAGGTGTCCTGTTGAACTCTCCACACTCTGGTCATCAGTGGGTTAAAGTGAAGGCCAACCTCACCCACCTGCTGCAGGTAAACCAGGGTATCTAGACTACTGAGAAGAATACAACTGGCTTTTTATGCCGTGTTCCTGCCCTGACCTCGAATACCAGTGGTGGAAAAAAGTAATCAAATGTCTTACTTGAGTAAAAGTGTCAATACTGTGATGTAGAAATACTCTGTTACAAGTAAAAGTCCGGAATTCAAAATGTATTTGGGTAAAAGTATGAAAGTATTGGTATCAAAATGTAGTACCACTAGAGGTCCTTGTTTGACACAGATATGGTCTGTCTTCCTCCATATATATATATATGGGCATTCCCATATGAAGTCCTCCATATATGGGCATAAAAGGAATTCTGTTAGAGTGGTTCCCATGACATCACAACATACAATCCCCTTTTATGCCCATACATGGAGATCCCTATATGAACCAGCCACACAGATATGGGCCATGTCTTGGCCATCTGGCCAGTGATGCATATCGATATCAGGGATCCTCATGGGCATAAAAGGGATTCTAGGGAATACCCATATATGGACTTTTACATAGGTGATGTCACAGTGATGTCACAGTGATGTGTCAGGGGAACCACAGTGTCAGGCGTGAAATACAGACAGAGATACACGGACATGTGCCGGTTTTCATAGTAAACTTGCGACCTACGGTCTAAACAAAGTCAAACGATACGATATTTTGCTGTTTGCATATCGCTATAGTAGATTGTTGGAAATTAAAATCAATTCTTCGATGCAGTCTTGCAGTGCCAGTTACTACAGTATACTTTAGGGCATTCACGAATAGTGATTTTTAGTATTCGAATTATTTGACCTCAAAGTATTCGAATAGTATATTAAGTAAGCAAGAGGCGAACATTGTGAAAATAGCCGATCTACATGCTCACAACGCCTCGCAACATATTTATCTGCGGAACCGAGTCAAATTAAATGTAATAATACCTATAATTCCAAGTCCTTGTCAGGGTGGGGGTCCCCAGTTCAAATATGTTTATTTTGGGGGTCACGGCCTAAAAAGGTTTGAGAAGCCCTGGTATAGAGCATTAACAAATTCATCCATTGACAACTCATTCTTATGACTTCCTATCTAGCCAAGCTTTATAAACTATACATTTTTTAAAGAGAAAACAAAAAATATATATATAATAATAATAAGCGAATATTCGACTTTGGTGAACAACGTCGAATAGTGACTTTGATATTCGAATATTCGAATATTTGGTGAATGCTCTAGTATACGTTACACCTCTAGACATGTTGCATATGATCACATCCAGGACTATATGGAGTGTTCAGGAGTGTGATGATGGATGGACAGTGTTGTATGGTTGCTGTTACAGCTGCAGCTCCCCTCCTCGGCCACCGCGGAGGCAGACGTGTCTTGGACCCCCCCTCAAAACAACTCTGTGTTTGATTATCTGGCCAGGGGAAAAGTGCGGCTGGAACGCCAGGAGTGCCAAGTGAGTAATGACCTACTGTACACATATCAGTCGTTGTTTAACTAAACAAACATTGTGTGTCCCATAACTCTGCAGTGACAATAGTTCAAGTATTCGTCTTTTTATTTTGTTTTAGTTTTCCGGACGCCTGAACGGAACGTCAGGCAGAGTTGGTCTGTACTCCTCCCTCAGTCACCCCTTCAAATCCAAGATTCCCAAAACGTTGGAGGTGGGTTTCTCTTGGCTAGTGATGGCTTAGCTTAAATATAATTTGTTTTAATACAAAACCACACAGTGATGGAAAATTTTAACCTTGACGTCACTATTTTCGGCTTGTATAGGCAAGATTTTCTCCTACAATAGCACACTTCTTTCTGCTATTTTTTTTTTTTTGCAGATAACTTTTGACCTGTAAGTGAAGCTAATCGTCTCTGTCGGGTAGAAACCTATCTTTGTCCAAAACTGTTACATTTCAGGATTCAAGAACTTCAGCTACTTTTGATGCTTTTGTGTGACGCCGTAGTGCGTATGATCAAGTAGGGTGTTAAAAAGCACAAAAGGTTCGAGGATGGATGGAGAGTGAGAGAGAGTCTCTGCCCGACACCAACGTATTGTACCATTCTACGTCCCAAAGGCCCAGGCCGTGGCAGACATGTCTGAGGCGGATGGCAGAGGGGTCAGCTCCGTGCGCCTGAGGGCAGACGGGAAGGACAGGGCGCTGCTGAAGGCCCAGCTGTCCCACTCCCTCCAGGGGGACCAGCGAGCACTGGGACTGAGGCTGGACCTGTCCCAGGGCCTGCTCCCAACGCCCACTGACCTGCGCCTGGACATGGCCGCCAACGTCTCCTCGCACAGGTGCAGCGATGTCTAGGGCTGTCACGATATGACATTTTACATGACGATTAATTGTCATTCAGATAATTGGCGATCAGCGATTTAATTGTGTTTTTGTTGTTGATAATTACATTTCTGTTTGGCTTTTAGGCTTTGAAGTTGCATATGGTAGATATGACACAAAACCTGAATATACAAAGAAATTGCCATTTGACAACTTTATACTTAAAAAAGAACATTGATAGTGGAAATAGCCGATCTACAAGCTCAGTGAGCTTGTAGATCTGCTATTTCCACTATTTTAACCCGCAACCCGCAAAAATGTAACTAATTTGGCGGCAGTGACATTAGCGTTTTCTCAACGTCAGTTGATTCTTCTTGAGTCATGTTGTCTCTTTTGAGACAACACGAAAAAGTCTATGGGAATTCAGAATGCGGAAAAAAGGGACCAAGTAGGATGTGTAAATGTCATCAGACTCTGTACTAGGGCATTCACCAAATTTTCTAATATTCGAATATCAAAGTCACTATTCGACGTTCACCGAAGTCGAATATTTGCTTTTTTAGTTTTTTAGTTTTGTTTTAGCTTTAAAAATACATAGTTTATATAGCTTGGCGAGATAGGAAGTCATAAGAATGACTTGTCAATGCCCCTGGTGGATGAATTTGCCCTTTATACCAGGGGTTCTCAAATCTTTTTAGGCCGTGAGCGTGACCCCCAAAATAAACATATTTGAACTGGCAAGCACTTGAACTGACAAGCACTTGGAATTGTAGGTATTACATTTAATGTGACTCGGTTCCACAGATAAATATTGTGAAAATAGCAGATCTACATGCTCACAACGCCTCGCGTTGCGAGGCGTTGTGAGCATGTAGATCGGCTATTTTCACAATGTTCGCCTCTTGCTTACTTAATATTTGACGTTTGGCCAGTCCTGACGAATATTCGACTATTCGAATACTTTGAGGTCGAATAATTCGAATACTAAAAATCACTATTCGTGAATGCCCTACTCTGTACTGTATATGCATTTGTAAGTCTACTTTCTGTGTTGTGCCTGTCTTGTGTTCCTGTCCTGCCAGTGTGTCTGCACGTGGCTCCTGCAGCCAGGGAGTCGAGTCCCTGCTGGCCCAGGTGAGAGGCTCCGCTGTGCGCGGTGACGCGGGGCTCCAGCTGGCCGTGTCCGGGGACCTGAGGCACTCCCTGAGCAGACTCACTGCCCTGCCCCAAGCCCTGGGCCTGGACGGGGCTCTGGGACAGTCTGACACGCTCACTGAAGGTACTCTCTGTGGTTCATTAACCCCATTTAGGCCTAAACAATACCTAAAAATGTTTTCTGAAAAACCTGTTTCTATGATTAGTGTTGCTCAAACTTTTTAATGTCAAGAAACCCCAAGACAAGTTTGTAGATTTGCAACCTTTGCTGTTTTTGAATTTGAATCCTGAAAACGAGAGTTATGCATATAACTATGGTTCTATGAATACCGGATAACCGCCAGAGGGCGGTGTATGAACACCGTGGATAAACATCACGCGCTTGCGCAGAGGTCGAATTCTAATAACAACATAGTCACCCGTGACCCTGTGTGCCTGTGCGTGAGCACGTACACTGCCTACATAGGCAGGACGCACACAAGGACCTCCCTCGTGAAAATCTTTTCGTCTGGGATTCCGAGTGACAGACATCTCTGGCGGTTATCCGGTATTCATAGAACCATAGTTATATGCATAACTCTCGTTCTATTTCATACCTCCTAACCGCCAGAGGGCGGTGTATGAACACCGTGGATAACGTATATCAACATGGTCACGAGGAACCTGCACTCACCAACCATCAGTTACAGGTCGAGGAGGCCGACAACACAGCCATCTGGACCAGTCGAGGGGCAGCAACATTCACCCGGTAGAAGCGGGCGAACGTAGAGGGGGAAGCCCATGTTGCCGCCGCACAGATATCCATCAGTGGCACGCCCTTCAGTGCCGCCCAGGAGGTGGACACCTTCCTGGTGGAATGGCACTTCACTGGAGGAGCCGGCAGCCCCTTCCGCTCATAAGCCTGCAAAACGGCATCAATGATCCAGTGAGCAAGACGTTGCTTGGACAGAGCATGTCCCTTCCTGTGCCCTCCATAGCAGAGGAAGAGAGCATCCGACTTCCGAAACGCCATCGTGCTGTCAATGTACTGCCTCAGGGCCCGAATGGGACACAATCGCACATCATGACTCGACCCCTCCGCCCCTGGGTGCGCAGCATAAGCTGTCAGAGTGACAGGCTGGTTGACGTGAAAGGCTGAAATCCTTTTCGGCAGGAAAGAGGGGTTGGGCCACATGGTAACCCCAGAGCCATCCGAGGACCACCTCAAACACTCCATAGCGACAGATAGGGCATGGAGTTCCCCTACTCGCTTGGCAGACGTGATGGCAAGGAGAAAGGCGGTTTTAGCAGACAGCCACTTGAGACCAGCCTGCTCCAGCGGCTCAAACGGCGGAGAACATAAGGCTTCCAGGACCATAGGCAAGTCCCACGAGGGCACTCTAGCCACGTGCGGGGGGTGCAATCTGAGCACTGCCTTCAGAAATCGACTGACCAGCGGATGAGACCCCAGCGTCCGACCGTCCACCAGCACATGCCGAGCTGAGATGGCAGCAACATACACCTTCATAGTAGAGGACGAGAGCCCCTTGACCAGCAACGTCTGAAGATACCGTAGCAGTCTCTGCACAGAGCACCTGACCGGATCCTCGTGTTGAGACTCGCACCACTTGCAGAACAGCTTCCACCTGTTTGCATAAAGCGCTCTTGTGGAGGGCGCATGAGCGTTGAGCAGGGTCTGGACAACTGCCTCATCGCAGGACTCTAGCAGAGACCCTGGCCCCTCAGGGGCCAGACATGGAGCTGAAGGCGATCTGGCTGGGGATGCCAAATGCGGCCCTGCACCTGTGACAGGAGATCCTGCTTCGACGGGAGGGGCCAAGGCGTTCCAATGAGAAGCCGCCTGATCATGGGGAACCAGATCCTCCCTGGCCAGTAAGGAGCCACCAGCAGCACTGTGTGACTGCCTGTGGCTATCCTGTGAAGTGTCAGCGTGAGCATGGGCAAAGGAGGGAACGCATATAAGAGGCCTGGCGGCCATGGGTGAGCGAACGCGTCCTGTCCCAATGGACAGGCTGGATCCGACAGGGAGAACCACTGCTGGCAGTGCGTTGACTCGCTTGAGGCAAAGAGATCCACCTCTGCCTTGCCGTACTTTTCCCAGATCCGTTGGACCACGGCCGGGTTCAATCTCCACTCCCCCGGTGGAGGATCCTGACGGGACAGCAAATCCGCTGCCTGGTTGCAGACTCCCGGTAGGTGCACTGCCCGGAGACTGCGAAGGCGAGGAAAAGCCCACTTGAGGAGCCTCTGGGCCTCCAGCAGACACTCCTTGGATCTGATGCCACCCTGATGGTTCACGTGGTACACCGTTGCTACGTTGTCCGACTTGACAAGGACATGCCTCCCCTCCAAGGCAGGAAGGAAGTATTTGAGGGCCAAGTACACTGCCCGGAGTTCCAGCACATTTATGTGTAGTCGCCTCTCCTGAGGGCCCCAGCACCCTCTGACTGCCCTGTGCTCCCATAAGGCTCCCCAGCCTGACAGGGAAGCGTCCGTCACCACCAACTCCCGGCGGGAGGGTAGTGCCCCCACGGGCACGCCCCGGCACAGTCTCTCCCTTCTCCTCCACGGCTCCAGCAACCGACGGTGATGACTGGAGATCGTCACCAGACTCTCCTGATCCCACACGGGGTCGAGGCCCAAGCCGTTGACCCACACCTGCAGAGGCCGCACTGACAGGAGCCCAAGAGGTACAAGCCTGGATACCGATATCAGTAAACCCAGCAGCCTGAGGAGCAGTCCATACTCGAGCGTGGTGCTTCTCCGCACATGAGACACAAGCTCCAGGATGCTGTCCACTCGCCGTGGAGAGGGGCAGGCCATCATTGAAACGGAGTTGAGGGCGATTCCAATGAATACAGTTTCCTGACTGGGAGTCAAGGAGCTCTTGGTGAGGTTCACTGTGAGCCCCAGTTGCGCCACATGGTTCAAGAGGGCCGATGTGTCGCTGAGTACCTGTCCTCGAGTCGACGCGCACACCAGCCAATCGTCGAGGTACGGGAGAATCCGCATCCCTCTGTCCTGGAGCGGGGCCAGCGCCGCCGCTACGAACCTGGTGAAGACCCGGGGGCTGAGAGAGAGGCCAAACGGAAGGACCCGGAACTGGTATGCCTGACCCTCGAAGGCGAACCGGAGGAACTGTCTGTGGTCTGGTGCTATTGGCACGTGAAAATAAGCATCTTTTAAATCTATACTGGTGAACCAGTCCTTTGCTGCCACAGCTTGGATAACGTCCACTGGGCGCAACATCTTGAAATGAAAAGTCTTCAGGAATTGGTTCAGATTCCTGAGATCGAGGATTGGCCGAAGTGTGCCATCCTTCTTTGGGATAAGAAAATAATTTGAGTAGAACCCTCTTAGCCTTGCTGAACCAGGTACACTCTCTATGGCATCCTTCACTAGGAGCTCTGTAATTTCCTGTCTGAGGGCCTGAGACCTCAGCGGATCGTCGACCACGGTCATCCTCACCCCGGTGAATGCTGGGGGCCGACGTCTGAACTGAATCCTGTATCCTCCGGATATGGTGGAAAGTACCCAGGGGTCCGAAGTTAGGGCTTCCCAGCGGCTTAGATGTTCTGGGGTGAACCGGCTGGGGCCCGGGTCGGGGGAGTCACGCTCGACTCCCCCGGCCCTTGAATGATTTGGATGATCGGCCGCCCCCACGCCTGGGAGCCCTACCTCTGGGCTCCCTAAAAGAGGGCTGTGGGGGCGCTCGTTGGGGCTGGTCGTGCCGAAACGAAGAGTCTCTAGCCGCCGATGATGAAGCGCTCTGACCACCAGATGCTGAGCGTTGAGTGCCCGTGCGCCTTGACTGCCGTGCGGGTTCCCGGCACAAGTCTGCGAACTGACGCCTGTACTTCCTCACCTCAAGGCAGCGGTCCAGGGCCTCTTGAGCTGAGGGCCCAAAAATCTGGCCTGGGGCAACAGGCAGCTTGCAGAGCTTCTTCCTGCACTGCGCTGACACAGGGGCCTGAGCAAGCCAGACCTGGCGACGAGCCAAGGTCAAGGTGGACATAACCCTTCCCAGGTCCTTAGCCATGTAGGCAAAGGCCCTGAGTGAAGCCTCACTCAGGCTCTGTGTTGCCGCATCCGCCCCCGCCGCCACAAGAGACTTGTCCAGGGCCAGGACAAGGTGGGACATCGAATTCCCCACACGCGCCACCTGAGCTGCTGACTCATAAGCCTTGGTGATGTAGTCATCCGTCAGTCTGCATTGGGCCAGTGGACATTTAGGATCCTGACTAAGGGCCTCCTCTGGTGACACCACCAGGGAAGCGATTGAATTCTCCACCGCTGGCATATGGTCCAAGCCAAACTGTGCCGCGTCAGCCATGGCACCCATGGCCCTGCGGTCTTGCGATGGATGACGATTAGACCTGGGATCTGCCCAGCATGATTGCAGCTCCGCAATGAAAGCCCTCGAAGGCGGCACAGAGAAAACTGGATCCGGCCTATGCCTGAAGAATTCATTGGAAAGCTGGGGCCCTTCAGTAGAGACCTCAATGCCCAGCCGCGACAGGGCCAGCTGAAGGTCCTCCTTGGTTGCAGTAGTAGCAGTACTTGCTCCTGACCCCTGTGAGCCCGACTCAGAGCGAGGGGCCTCTCCAACTGGCTCCTCATGATATGAAACCTCATTTGTGAAGAGAGAGTCTGAGGCCGATATAGACAGGACGTCCTCCAAACCAGCAGCCCATGCTGCAGCATGGTCCAGGCCCAGCTGCCTAGCATGGCGTTGGGGCCCTACGGTAGCAGCACCGGTGGTAGGGGTACGGGGCTGCAGGTTATAGAGCAGGGCCTTAATCTGAGCAAACTCAGCAGCCAGTGAGTCCACCGTGTGCGACGGGGGTTGCTGGTCCTCCTGACGCACCTTTTTCGCACCTGCACCTTCCCCACCAGCCGTTTCACGACGGCCCTTCTTGGCGCCTGCCTTCTTGGCCAATGCGTCCTTACTATGGGAGCGCTTGCTCTTAGAAAGCCCCCTCACTGGGCTCAAGACTGGCATGCCTGATGGAGGCATGTCCCTGCCCTCAGCCGTCGCCAGCCGTGCCTTCCTCGCATCCAAGGCCATGCAGCTGCAATTCGTGCAGCCTCCGTCGTCAAGGCTTGCCTCAGATGGTCAATGCCGAGACAGCGCGGGCACCAGTCATGACCATCCTCCATATCCAAAGCGGCGGCGCACCGGGCACATGCGTTCTGCATGACTGGTGATTATAGCAGCTTTAACTGTAGCGAAGGAACGAACACCGCTCTCTGATGCTACACGCTTTTAAATGCCAGCACCGTGTGCTGTGCAACGCTGTAAACAAGCGACAGCTAACGTTAGCTTGTGGAGCGAAGACCGCTCTCTATGCTACACGCTTTTAAATGCCAGCACCGTGTGCTGTGCAACGCTGTAAACAAGCGACCGTTAACGTTAGCTTGTGGAGCGAACACCGCTCTCTATGCCAACGTTAGCCGCAGACCCACGCTGGTTAGGCTAATAGCGCTATCGCTAAACAACCATACACCAACACACTGCTGCCTTGCAGGGTTCACCAATAGCTATGTAGCGAAGACCACTATCGACGCTATAGTGAACGGCAGACGTGCTACACACGTGGGTCACAAACTCACAATACAATACAACTAGCTTTATGGAGCGAAAACCACTCTCGACGCTAGTATATTAGCAATTGGCTATCATCAGCCGTTACTTACCGTACTGCTTTCAGTCCCATCTTGAACAGGGTAAACCTTGCAGTCCACGTAGTCTCTAGGAGGGCGAAAACCGCAGCTCCCACCGTACCATATAGGTTTAGGTTATCGAGACTCCAACGCATCTGCTGTGTCGACCTGCGCTCTAGGCGAAAAGATGAAAGAGGGAGGTCCTTGTGTGCGTCCTGCCTATGTAGGCAGTGTACGTGCTCACGCACAGGCACACAGGGTCACGGGTGACTATGTTGTTATTAGAATTCGACCTCTGCGCAAGCGCGTGATGTTTATCCACGGTGTTCATACACCGCCCTCTGGCGGTTAGGAGGTATGAAATAGAAGTACGTTTTGTAGGTTGTATGTATGAGGTTTCCACCCGACAGAGGAAATGCATTTCTTTGAATTCATCCTTTGAGTCAGTTATAATTAATGTGTGTGTGTGTGTGTGTGTGTGTGTGTGTGTGTGTGTGTGTGTGTGTGTGTGTGTGTGTGTGTGTGTGTGTGTGTGTGTGTGTGTTCGCACTGTGTAGTAAGGATGGGACGATATGAAAACTTCATGTCCAGATTATTGTGACCCAAAGAAATGCGATTTACGATATTGTCGCGATAATCAAAATATCCCTGATATCCATTATAAAAAAATAGCCGATCTACAAGCTCACAACGTGTCGCATTGCAACGCGTTGTAAGCTTGTAGATCAGCTATTTTTGACAAAGACATTTGGTAGAGAGTGGTAAAAAGAGTATGTTATTTCCACATGTCCGTTTTACGAATTATAGAGGGTTTAAGTGGTACCAGATATGCAGCTAGGCAAGTAAACAGTATAATTGATCCCAGTGCATGACAGAGGATAATTTCACGATAAATTCAAATCTCCACGATACGAGTATTTGTGAGTGTCTTTAATCACGATAAACGATAATAACGACCATGGTCAACTCCCTACTGTGCAGGGCAGTTCAGAGTCAGAGTGATGGATGAGGTGTACAGCGTTGAGCTGAGACATCAGGAGGAGGCGGAGTCCTCGGACGGGTACGGCACGGCCCGCGATTGGCTGTGCGCCAGTCTGGGGGAGGAGTCTCTGTGCGTGAACGTGAGCCGCCACCCAATGGGACGTCAGGGGAGGGGCGGGGTCCATGCCCAGGTGTCTCACTCCTCCCACCTCCTCCGAGCTGCAGGTAAACCACAATTTGATTTGATTTGATTTGATTTGATTTGATTTGATTTGATTCGATTCGGTTCGATTCGATTTCGATTTGATTCGATTCAGTTCGATTCAATTCGATTCAATTCGATTACTTTTGATTATGCTTCATATCGTCCCCTGTCATATGTCCTAAAAAGTCCTAACATTTTTTACTTGAGTAAAAGTATCTATACTGTAATGTAGAAGTACTGTAGAAAGACCGGAATTCAAAATGTACATGAGTAAAGGTATGAAAGTGTTGGAATCAAAATGTACATAAAGTAGGCTAACCAAAAGTAAAACTATAAAATGTTTGAAAATAGCCGATTTACAAGCTCACGACATGCTGTGAGCTTGTAGATCGTCTATTTTCAAATAGCCTAGGTATAAACTTGTTTCATAATATTAAAATGTATATCTGCAAAGTAACTAGCAACTAAAGTTAATTCAAGTAAATGTAGTGGAGGCCGTAAAAGTACAATATTTGGATCCGAGACATAGTGGAGTATAAGTAGAAGTATTTTAATGGTGTGTAGAACAGAAAATCGGACAAGGCCAAGTCTTCGCCACGGATTGAATACTGTATTAGAAGTTTGCATAGGAAAAGAGTACAGGACAGTACAGTTCGTTGATACAAGGTCAATAGAATCGGTACACATTATAGTGTATCATTATTTTATGCTTTAACTATTAAAAAATAGCAGATATACAAGCTCACAGCGCGGCACCGAGTGCCGCGCTGCGAGCTTGTAGATCTGCTATTTTTGAAAAATGTTGAAAATTAGAATTTTGACCCGATTCTATAAGTGTCTTTGATATGTATTTGGCCACGGACCCCCATCTCAAAATATCTAGTTCCAGGGACCCCCCCCCCATGAAGCAAAATTTGAGTTACAAACGTTCACTCTAAAAAATACATATAATCAAAGATTTGCACACATTTTTCACGACTTTTTCAAAAATAGCAGATCTACAAGCTCGCAGCGCGGCACTCGGTGCCGCGCTGTGAGCTTGTATATCTGCTATTTTTCACTGGTTAAACAATAATTCTAGGCCTAAATGGGTTAAAAGGATAAAGAAGACCACAAGAAAGCTTTTGGGCTTGTTTGTTTGGACACATTTGTCACCCTGGATAAATCTTCTGCCATCTGCCCTGCAAGGGGTCCCAGGGAGCAGCGGTGCTCAGGTGAGCTGGCTGCAGGAGGAGGGCCGTCTCTCCGTGCTGGCGGAGCTGCAGGCGGGGGCTGACGACAACCTGACGGCCGAGCTGGAGGTCAGCAGCAGGAGACGTCAGCAGCCGCTCTCCTCCCCGGGCTGGGAGCTCCTGTCCAGGCTGCAGCATGGAAGCCAGGCCCTGCTCAGGAGAGGCCTGCCCGGCTCCATGCAGGCCAGAGCGCATTACCACCAGGTGCATGGCGACGGTTCAGTGTGTCTTTAGACCTGGAAGGAACGCATATCCGTGTCACTCTGGATCAGGGTTTTCCAAGTTTTCCCCAAGGGCCGAATTATGTCTAGGGTACCAAGCCGAGGGCCACAACATTGCAGGGGGCGACGGTGGTGTTCCCGCTACTCCAGTGACAGTTCAGATATCGTCGTTGTCGGGTGAAATTATTGTATGTCCAAAACCGTTCGTTTTGAATTTATCATTTTAAAAACAATTTAAACGAGTGAAAACAGCCGACCTACAAGCACACAACGCCTCGCACCGCGAGGCGTTGTGTGCTTGTAGATCTGCTGTTTTCACTACTTTTGTGCGACGGCCTCGTATGATGAAGCAGGACTTTACTTTGTGAAAGAACGTACACATTTGGAGATACGAGGTTTCCACCCAACAACAACGATATACTAGTGTTGTTGCTGCTCTTATACCACCATTATTACTGGGGTTGGTGGGGGCCAGACAGCAGCCCCCTGCGGACCGCAAATGGCCCACGGGCCGCCTATTGGGGAACCCTGCTCTAGATTTTAACCACTTTAACCATTATTTTATGCTTTAACTACTTTTAGTGCACTTCTTCTGGATTTCAGAACCGGGCGGTAGTGTACCAATCCCGAACTAGTTTGGGGTTTATACCATATAACATGTTATATTATAAAACCTTACCGCACCGGCAAATTGCGGCAATATAGCAAGACAATGATCAACTGCGGTTGGCAATGGCCTCTCCATGGTGAAACATTACAACATCCGGGTTATAGTTGAAATGTGTGAAGAGACAATACGTGCACGTTTTGACTCTGGCTCTTCAAAATAAAGGTGCAGGTGGATGGGGGAAATTCCTGGCACTCTACGGTAGGGATCACTACAAAATAAAAGCACTTAAAAAATAGCAGATATGCAAGCTCACAACAACGGCACCGAGTGCCGCGCTGCAAGCTTGTAGATCTGCTATTTTTTTTAAAGGATCATGACAATTTGATGCAAGTCTTTGAATATTTTGACCCGATTCTTCCAAATCCTTATAAGGTTTTTGAAAAAACTCATGTTTCTAATATCATCAGTGGTTCTCAAACATTTTCATGTCAAGGACCTGAAACCTGCGTTGCCTTGCCTCATTAATTCATTTCATTAAATGTAATTAATTCTATTTCTTCTCATTCTCTAGACAGACAAAGAGGGGGTGAATGCAGCTTTGGTCCTTGACATGGAGGAGGAGAAAATGCTTGACATCCTTTTTGATGTTGCAGCAAACAACAGCCAAGCTAATGTGGTGCTGTCGCTATGGCAACGAGTGAGGCAGCTCAAGGGAGTCATTCCCACCTCTCTACAGGTGAGAACACAGAGTAACTAAGTACATTAACTTAAGTACTGTACTTAAGTACAATTTTGAGTTATTTGTACTTTACTTGAGTATTTCCAATACTTGTACTTCTACTCCATTACATCTCGGATCCAAGTATTGTACTTTTACTCCAATACGATTATTTGGAAACATAAGCTACTAGTTACTTTGCAGATATATATTATAATATTATAAAACATACATTAACGACTTATTGCCCTATTTTATACCTTGGCTATTTGAAAATAGCCGATCTACAAGCTCACAACGTGTCACATTGCGACGTGTTGTGAGCTTGTAGATCTGCTATTTTCAAACATTTTGTACTTTTACTTTTTGTACTTTATGTACTTTTACTTTGAGTACATTTTGATGCCAACACCTTTGTACTTTTACTCAATTCTGGACTGTAGAAACAGAGTATCTCTACGTTGCAGTATTGATACTTTTACTCAAGTAAAAAAATTCAGTAATTTTTCCACCACAGGCAGCTTTTGATGACCTTTATAATATAAAGGTCATCAAAACGTGAAAACAATACTGTAAAACATGATGCCAGATTTTCAACAGAAAAGTATATTATTTCAGAACGATGCCCTCGGTTAGCACGCCGGTGTACTACAATGTTTAGGGTCACTACTCCAGTGTTCTGTATTTCCTTTGTGAAATTCCTCCTTCTCCTCTCCCAGTTTTCCCTTTAACAAACAAACTCCAGCCAACAGGGGTCCTTTGTTTTCACAGATGAACTGCACAGGGGACGCCGCGGCGGACCGCCTCTCGGCCCGGTGCTCAGGAAGCGTGGCCAGCAGTCCCGTGGAGGTACGAGCCTTTTGCTCCTATAGACCACACAACAACAGGCACTGCTACGGCCTGGCGCTACTAGCTTACCCTAGCCTCAGAGCTCAAGCCAAAGGCTGCTACAGTCCCGCCGGTCAGATAGAGCTGAGGGCTAACCTAACCCATTCTTCCAGGCTAATGCTGCTGTCCCTGGGCCTGCCCGCCGACTCCAGCCTCAGGCTGCTGCTCCGGCCCGGGCCTCAGCGGTGGGCCCTGGGGGCAGGGCTGGCGGTGGGCCCCTGGCGAGTAGACCTGATCGGGGCACTGAGGCTGGAGGAGGCAGGGCTTTACGGCTGGCACGGGCTGTTTGAGTACGGGGCCCCAGGTGTCGTTCACAAAGCTGAGGTGACCGGTCGGATGCGGCTGGAAAGCTGGTGTCACGTGTGGGCGGACGTCAGCGGAGCATGGGACTCGGTCAGCTCCAGCCTGGTGTTGTCGGCCCGGTGTGGAGGCCTGGGAAGGCTTGCCTGGGTGCAGGTCAGGGACGGGGTAGGTGGGGCGTCACATAAGACCTCCCTGACCATGACGGGCAGCGCCGGGAGCGATGGACTCAAAGGTTCTCTGGCTGTGCAGAACCGGAAAGATTCCCTCCGCTGCTTCGTGTCAGTCTTGCTGAAGGACCATAAGGCCGAGCTGGGCTGGACCCTCCAGCACCAGTGGGCCTCTCTGGCGTCCAGCGTTCCAGAAAGAGTGGACCTGCACGGCTCGGGCCAGCTGCGCAGCACCTCCCTTTCTGGAAGCGCACAGGTCTCTCTTGACACACGTTCTGCCCAGCTAGATGTCACCGCAATCTGGGAGCCTCGTGTCTCTCTCAAGGCCATCCTCCAGCACGACCTGGCCAAGCTGACCGATGTGGGCGTACCGGCGGGACTCACTGTCAGCGCGTACGTCTGGCCCGGTCGGGCCTGGTTGGAGGTAGAGAGCGACGCGTGCTCCGCACTGTTCCTGGGACATCTCCACAGGGGAGCGGTGGGCGAGAAGACCACCTGGAGTCTGTCTGTCCGCCAGCGGTGTGTCCTACTGAAGGTTAGACAGGGAAACACTGGGACGTCCCAGAGAACCTGCTGTTTCCCAGCAGAAGGAAAGGAACAAAGACATCTTCTCACCAGGAGATGACTTTCATCTTTCCGTAATGCTTGTGTAATATAACGCACAACACTCTCCTTTCTGAATGTATTACCTCTTGCGATTTCATTGACAAATATGATAAAAAATAATTATAAAATAGTTTTCTTTTTCTTTTTTTTAATGAAGTGTACGTTTGTGTAAACGTGCCAGCCAGGTGTTGGGTGGGTGGGTGGTTTCTGAGACATACAGAAACATAAAGTCAATGAATGCATTCAGTCAGTGTCCCGTGTACAGTACATGACTACTGGAATGGCAAAAACTGACATGGGTACTGTACTGTAGGGCAGTGGTTCTCAACCTGTGGGTCGGGACCCCCAGGTGGGTCCCCAAATTATTTTGGGGGGTCCCTGATGTTTAGCTTAATGTTAACATTGTTTTCTCACTCAACAGTAAACAAACCAACATACAGTTTAAGTGTATAGAGGGTATCTGCACATTTCTTAAGTTACAATTTAAGGATTTTTGAATACCTCTAAAATGACAAATGATACACCGGCAAAATTGTCAAATATTAGAGGCAGAAATTGTGAAAATGTTCACAATAGAACCGTGTTATACAAAATGAAATGCCTCAACTCTTAGTGCTCGTAGGGAGGGGGGGTCCCCAGTTAAAATGTGATTATTTTGGGGGTCCCCAGTTAAAATATATTTATTTTGGGGTCACAGCCTGAAAAGGTTGAGAACCACTGCTGTAGGGAACCTGCTACTACACAACATAATTGATGGTTCTAATTAGGTCCAGCTGCTGACTTATATACATGTTATGTACTTGTATATACCTGTTATATACAGTACATGTACAGTATATTATATACATTGGTTTAGAATTCAGAGAAGGCTTTCTGTTAGTCATTGTTATTCCTGCCATGGGTTTCCTTCACTAACTTCCAGTGGAATCGTTGGCTTTTTTGCTTTGGATTAAGATGTTCTGTAAAAGACAAGATCACTCCCTGACTGTGCTTAAACAATCTCCAAAAATCAACACGCTTTTTGTTTAACCACACTGTTTTGACAGTGTGGTAGTAAGCCAAAGGATTACGTTAACAACAGACCCTGAGAAAAAAAAACTCAATTCCAGGTTTGAGCACTACTACAAACTGTATTATAAGTGGATTTATTATTCATTTTCTTCCACAGACTCTCCCCGTGTCCCAGTTGTCAGTGAACGGCTCCCTGCTCCTTTCTGACTGCTCCACACAACTGTACAGTCACCTCCAAGCAGACGGAGAAGACAAGGGGGTCATCAGCCTCTCTGTGGCCTGTCACCCCCAGCTCAGCATCAGGGGTTCCATCCAGCACTCCATAGAGGGGCTGCAGGCTCTGGGCGTCCCCACCCACGGTGCCCTGGTGCTGGGCCCTGCAGCCGCAGATGTCCTTGGCATGGAGCTAGGCGTGGAGCTGGGGCAGTGCCACATCAAGGCCAACGCAGGCCAGAGACAGTCCCCAGAGACGGGTTATGCTGTCAACGTGTCTCACTACTGCCCTGCTCTCCAGGTAAGAATGTTCACTTGGATTTAGGGATGGGACCATATGAAAATGTCACGTCACGTTGTGAGCTTGTTGATCGGCTATTTCTTTTGGCAAAGAGATTTGGTAGAGAGTGAAAAAAAGACTGTATCAAGTAGGTTATATCCAGGTCTGTGTTTACCAATTATATAGCGTTTAAAATAAATGGTTCCGGATATGCAGCTGGCCAATAAAAGGTGAATTGATCCCAGTGCATGACAGAGGATAATTTCACGCTAATGTCCACAATACGATTATTGTGATTTAATTTTTTATTTTTGTATCACGATAATAACGATTATCGTCCCATCTCTACTTGGAGTGCAATTTTAAGGTCTCTTGCCTTGTATCACTTGTCTCACACCCGACTCTATTAATGAAAAAGGAATCGTTGCACCCTTACTGTGCTGTTTTATAATATTGATAATGAACAGCCTCAGCCAGAGAACCCTAGATGAACTTTTTACAATTTGGTGATTAAAGTCAAAGTTCAAGGACACTGTGACCTCACAAAGCACATTTTTGGCTCAAGAATTCTTATGCCAATTATGACAACATTTAAATTAAGTCTAATACGATACGATGTTTGAATAAAGATTTGGGTGTTTAAGAGTCAAGCTCACTGTAATCATACAAATACCTACAATCTTCATACAATCTTTTCATACAGGGTCAGTATATATTAGTGATCACTTATATTTCACAAAATCACTATTTTGTGAAAAGGCCTTTAGATATATGTGTCATTATTCTTTCCTCTCTCCCTCTCACTGATTCACATCAACACTCCTTCCTTTGAAACAAGAGTTGAAGCCAAGGTCACGCTGATGCTAATGTTTGACTAGAGCAACAGAGCAGAATGACTCCTTCCATGTTGTTATGTCTCCTCTGCTTCGCACCGAGCCAGATAGCACAGTGTGTTTGGTTTTCTGGTGGGATGTCTCTGTAGCAGGGGTTCCCAAACCTTATAGAGCTCAGGACCCCAAAGATCATTTTGGAGTCTCTCCCCAGGATCCGCTCAAAAACGTACAAAAATAGATTATCGTTGTTGTCGGGTGAAAACCTTGTATGTCCAAAACCGTTTGCTTTGTATTTATCGTTTTAAAAAATGATTTAAACGAGTGAAAACAGCTGATCTACAAGCACACAACGCCTCGCACCGCAAGGCGTTGTGTGCTTGTAGATCGGCTGTTTTCACTACTTTTGTGCGACGGCCTTGTACGATGAAGCAGGACTTTACTTTGCGAAAGAACATACACATTTGAAACTTGGAGATACAAGGTTTCCACCCGACAACGACGTTATGAATGAACCATTGAAGCTCTGTCAATAATAGTGAAAATAGCCAATCTGCAAGCTCGCAATGTGTCTCATTCCGTTAAATTAACAGTACAAATATTTGTGTAGAAGATTGAGAGACAATGTTTAGAGATCCTTAAAGGCCTTGTTTTGTGTGTGTGTGTGTGTGTGTGTGTGTGTGTGTGTGTGTGTGTGTGTGTGTGTGTGTGTGTGTGTGTGTGTGTGTGTGTGTGTGTGTGTGTGTGTGGTAGGGGTCGTGTCTCTGTGCCGGTGACTCTTTATAAATGCATGTACTGTATGTGTGCATGAGCCACCTCCGTACATGTTTGTCTGCTTGTGTCTAGGCCTGTCACAATTATTACATAATCATCTAATCACAATTATTTGAGATAATCGCAATTATTTTGCATAATCTACAAGCTTACAACGCGTCATGAAAAATACATTTTAAGTATAAAATTATTAAATATGTCAGTAATCTGCCCTGTGCAGTTTGTGATTATGATGGTTTGCCATTTATGCTTAAATGGCAAACAGAAATTAAGTATGCATTCATAGTTCCAGTCTTCAATACCAAAAACACAATTAAATCGTTTATCGCAATTATTTGTGTGACAATTAATCGTCAATTTAAATTGGTAGTCGTGACAGCTCTGCTTGTGTCAAAGGATTAAAAAGAATAAAAGTCGACCATAATAGTTATCATATAAGATAGATAGACCATATGCATATATCGTCACTGTCGGGCAGAAACCTTGTATCTCCAAGTTTCAAATTTGTACATTTGTTCTCAAAGTAAAGCACTACTTCATCATATGGCCATCACACAAAAGTAGTGAAAACAGCAGATCTACAAGCACACAACGCCTCGCACCGCGAGGCGTTGTGTGCTTGTAGATCGGCTGTTTTCACTAGTTTAAATCATTTTTAAAATGATAAATACAAAACAAACGGTTTTGGACATACAAGGTTTCCACCCGACAACGATGATATAGTGAATAAAAAATAAGGAAATATAGAAAAAATACCATGGAAACCACCACATTACATTTTTAGGATTTCTTTTTAGAACAACTTTTTACAATTCTTTAAGATTTTTTTAAAAGATTCTTTTTTTTTAAGTTACACTTGTCAAGTTTTACAATCTGCTTGTGTCCCCATGCAGGGATCTGCCCTCCCGGTGTCGCTGGCTCTCCAGGGCCTACTGTCGCTCGTCCCCTGCCAGCTGGCGCTGTCCTCCAGTCTGAGGGTGGACGGGCGGGACGCGGCCCTGGAGCTGGGCCAGAGCTGCGGACCCCTGCGTCTCTCAGGGACCCTCACGCACTCCTTCCCCGGCCTGACTAGCCTCGGCCTGGCCCCGAGGACCACCGCCGAGGCCTCTGCCTCCGACGGGGGGGCTTCCGGCCAGGCCGGAGCCTTCCTGATCAAAGTGGGAGACTGTTCCGTCAGAGCTACAGGAACCGTGGACACCGAGGGAAGGAGACGGTGGCACTGGGCCGCCGAGTCTGAATGTCCCTCCTTGCAGGTAGAGCTGTGGATCAGTGTTGATTTAGTTGACTAAACTATGACGAAAAATGTTTGTCGACTGCGTTTTTTTCACTGACGAAAACTAAATAAAAACTAGATAAAAACTAAGCTGTGACGACTAAAATTAAGACTAAATATATTGACAATTTCGTCAACAAAATAAAAACTAAACTAAAATGTTTGGGAGGGCTAGTCCCTCCCTAACATTTTAGTCTAGTTTTTGGAGTCTAGTTTTTGGAGAAGAGAGTCATTTTATGCTTGGTTGCTCTCAGGTGATGCGTGCTGAAAATAGCCGATCTACAAGGTCATAACGCGTCGCAGCGCGACGCGTTGTGAGCTTGTAGATCTGCTATTTTCAGCACACAACCAAGTGTAAAATCAGTCATTACGATACCATCAAGGCCTGACAAAATACACTTTAGTTTGACTAAATCAACTGTAGATTTAGTCGCCTAAAAACATATGATATTTAGTCGACTAAAATTAGACTAAAATTAAAACCTTCAGGTGACTAAATTATGACTAAAATTTAATTACATTTTATTCAAAAGACTATGACTAAAACTAAATCAAGATTTGCTGTAAAAAACAACATTGCTGTGGATATCACTGGTTCTCAACGTCAAATCAAGTTTATTCACATTAAAAAAAAACATCTTTTGTCGTGCCAAACTGCTGTACAGAACATTTCATCAGCATTTAATTAACAACAAACAGTAATAACATAACAGTTCATTAACAACATATCAAACAGAAAAAAATAAGAATAAAAGCCAAGACAACATATTAGGGGGATTCAAAAGCTTGTGGATTTAAAAGATTCAACGGAGGGGGCAGATGGCAGATCTAATCCACAGCTTGGGTTCCTTGAGGGGGTTCCAGGGGGCAGGGGCGTCACAAGGGGGGGAAAGTGGGACTGAGTTACTAGGGCCCAAGGTGGAGGGGCCTTAATTATTTTATACTTTAGCTATTGAAAAATAGCTAAATAGCACAAGGCTTCGAGCTTGTAGATCTGCTATTTTTGCTATTTTTGAAAAGTTGTGAGAATTGTGTGCAAATCTTTGAATTAGGGATGCGGCATCGGTACTCGCAGTATCGGTACTCGCCCCGATACCAGCCTATTTTGCTGTACTCATACTCGTCCAATATTGCTCACAGCAACACCAGATACCATTTTGTTTCATAAATATGTTGGTAACAACATATCAAAAGTCCTAAGACACAGTTTTGTGTGTGTTAGTTCAACTAATGAACAGTGTTTTCACCTTCTCTCACTCTAGCCATGACAACATAATTATTTAAAGCATTTTATTTTGGAGCGCCACACACTATTTAAGCACTTGTACAGAAACTTAACTTAAAGTATCGGTATTCGGTATCGGCAAGTACTCAAATTAAGTACTCGTACTTGTACTTGGTCAGCAAAAAAGTGGTATTGGGACATCCCTACTTTGAATGTATATTACATTTTGCTACTGGGGGGTCCCTGGAACAAAATATTTTGAGATGGGGGTCCGTGGCCAAATACATATCATTTTGGGGGTCCTTCACATGAAAAGGTTTGAGCACCACTGACATAGAAACATAGGTTTTTCAAAAAACCTTAGAAGGATTTGAAAAATGTTCACGATTTTTCAAAAATAGAAGATCTACAAGCTTGCAGTGTGGCACTCGGTGCCGCGCTGTGAGCTTGTATATCTGCTATTTTTCAATAGTTAAAGTACCCAGGGCCCAAGAATTTGGTGTGACACCCCAGCCAGGGGGTTCAATCCTGGGTTTCCTGGAACACAATAAAACTGAAATCCAAAGTGAAATCATTAAATCTCCTCTGGCTCTCTCTCCTCTCTCCCATGCAGTCGTCCCATCTGAACGGTTCAGTGGAGCAGGACCCCCAGGGTGGCGCGTGGACGGCCAGCGTGGCTCACACCGGCCCGGACGACCGGAGGGCTTCACTGAGGCTGAGTGCAAGGACGGGCCCCGAGCGCTGGCACCTGGAGGGCCAGCTCAGTCACAACCTCCTGGATCTGTTCAGGGGGTTACCGGGGAGCGGGAGGCTGCTGTTAACCGGCGGGAGGACGGAGGAGGAGGGGGCACAGGAGGGGGGCTCCTTCAACTACAACGGCCAAGCTCTGGTGCAGATTGAGGAGTGCACTGTCAGAGCTGCCGGGGTGGTCATGGCGGGGAACGGCCACCAGGGGTCACTGTCGTATCACAACAACTGCACTGTGTTACAGGCAAGAGCTTGGAGTAGTCTCAGAATTGGAACTGTAACACTATAAAAGCTGCTAAATGGGTAGTCTCTCTCCTGATTAGCTGATGTTGGCATTGGCAACCCTTCTGAAAATGTATTTTCAATTTGAGCTGGAAACACTCTACAGCAATTGTTTACTATCACAATATAGAGCTTAAACTTTTTAACAAAAAACTATAATTTTCGTTTGAACAAAGAAAATCACCGTTACCCAGATATTTAGATCAGTGGTTCTCAGACTTTTCACGGACCCCCAAATTAATATATATTTGGCCACGGCCCCCATCTGAAAAGATCTTGTGCCAGGGACCACCAGAGCAGAGAAGCTTTGTGTTGACGGATTATTCCTATTCATATTATATATATAGAGAATAAACAATCTACAAGCTCACAACATGTTGCATCGTGGTGAGTTGTGATCTTGTAGATTGGCACATTTTTAATAACCTAAGTATAAAATAGTGTTAAAGTGGTTAAAGTGATTGTGATGCTATAGATCAGTGGTTCTCAACCTTTTTACACCAAGTACCATGCACCTTAGAAAATGTGTGTCTCTCCATGTACCACCATAATATCCCATTCTATTCTGCTATGCACAAGCCAATCATTTGATGATGGGGTCAATAGGACCGATTCCGCTGGTCATCAAATTACTAGGAATGCAACAAAACTAAAAACATCACCACGAAACAAGGCATCATGGGTTGTGTAATCAATAGAAATAAGTCATTTTCCCCCTTTCACTCCTGCAGTTGTCACATTGAGACAGACATTGAGAGCCCTTTTCAACTAAGTGCTTGGTCAGAACTTCCTGTAGTATAATATAAATATTTCACTACACTTTCATCTTTTTTCTTCTTTTTTGGGAGACCCCTCTGTGTACCACCAGAGGGGGGCTCAAGTACCACCAGTGGTACATGTACCACAGTTTAAGAACCACTGTCATAGATTAACTATTCACTTGCTGGGGACCCCACTTTGAGAACCACTGACTTTGATCACTCCCTGTTTTGATTGATTGATTGATTGATTGAATACTTTATTAATAGGGGATAACACAAAAGGCCCTGATGAGGGCTTGTTTCCTTTGTGGTCCTACAGTATGTATTCAATTCCTCAAGTTCCTGTTCTGGTGTTCGGCAGCAGTGTGTGATATGGCAGCCTGTTTGTGTTTGCAGGAGTTGGGGAGTCCAAACCGACTCCAGGCCTCCGGGTCAGTTCTCACCTCGCAGACGCTCTTTGACTCGCGTGTCTCCATGGCGATCGATAACAAACAACTGGAGGCTTTGATAAAGATGAGGAACTCAAAGGTATGGAAAATACACAAGTACTAGAGCGGTGCCCGTCGGGTACTGGCCTACTGGGGAATGACGCAAATCACCATTTCTCCCTGGTCAGAAAGAGCCAGCCTGTCTCCCATCTCTGCCCGTTCCAAGAGAGCTGGTAGCTGGGGAAAGTCAAGTACATTAAGCATAGTAAATGAGAGAATGTACAGTAAGCACAGTAAATTCATTTGATTGGCTTATTACGCATTCCTACAATGACATCATTAGAATATTAGTGGTTTGGTTTGGTGTAGCTTTGTGGCAATACTTCCATATTGCCACTTGACAAAGCGCTAACCAGACTGACACTCATTTGTATTCTTTTCTGGGGTTTTTTCTCTTCTTTTTGGATTAGCAAGTCTATTAACTATATTGTTTTTCAGTTTTGTCAAATCAAATGTATATTTGGTTGTATCTTATTTATATGGGGTAGGCATTATAAGCATAAGCTTCTGCCTATACCTTTTCGCGTTTTCGGACCATACAGTGTATACTGATTGCTATATTGAATGTATTGTACTATACTGGCTGTACTAGCAATACCAGAATGTAGAAAAGCACCTAAAAATGTACTTAAGTACAGTATTTAAACGTACTTATAGTTTCTTTCCAGCACTGAGCATTTTACAAAATATTTTTGTCTTTCAGACCTGTGCCAAAATGAATGAATGAATGAAAAACCTTTCGATTACTGTATGCACGTGTTGGAGTAAATAAGCAATAAAAGTGTGTTTCTGTGCTCTGCTGTTTCAGCTTGGAAATGATGCTACAGCCTCTCTCAACCACTCTGTGCCCCTGATGAGGCGGGTGGGCATCCCCACGGATGCTGTGGTCACATTGAACTCACTGAACCATGCCAACGGATCCCACCGTTATCTCCTGCACTGCACTGTCACCAAGCAACAGGTAGGAGGCGATAAGGCACCGCTTCTCAAACAGTCCCTCAAAATGATGTGCATGTGGCTGACCACCATCTCAAAAGCAGTTTGTGCCAGGGGCCTCCAGAAGCACAGATTCGAGTACAAAATGTTCGCTTCAATAATATATATTCAAATATTTGCACACATTCTTTGCGATTTTTCAAAAATAGCAGATCTTAAAGCTCCTAGTGTGGCACAAAGTGAGGCGCTATGAACTTGTAGATCTGCTATTTTTTGATAGCCAATGTATAATGGTTATAGTGGTTGTGATGCTGTATTAATACATTTTCTTTAAAATATAAATTATATATATATATATATATATATATTAGGGCTGGGACTTTAACTGATTAATTGCGATTAATTAATTACAGAAAATTAACGCGATTAAAAAAATTAACGCATTTTAATCGCACTTAGTTTTTGCACCACAGAACCTTCAGTTTCGGGCATACCGATCATAGCAATGCACCAACCAAGAAGAGACAACAAACGCAAAGGGAGAAGTAGCCAATCAGAGCGCTTTGCTTGGCCCAGTGGATGTGAAATTTAGATTTAAAAACTCACTTGTTGATTCACTCGTACAACAAAATGTGTTTTACTTGAAAAAAATGCTTCTCAGGTCAAATATCGGTGTGCGATTAACATGCGATTAATTGCGATTAATTAATCACAGAGCCTGTAATTAATTAGATTAAAATTTGTAATCGCATCCCAGCCCTAATATATATATATATATGTGTAATTATTTTTTATTTTTATTATTATTATTATTATTATTTATTTATTTCATTTTATATCAACAAATCAATGTCGTTTTTTATTCTTTGTCACAAACAGAGTCATGACAGTTTTTAGAAATGGCAAATCTACAAGCTCAGAGTACCCGTAACATAGGCTGAAGTTACTGAAGACACAACATAACATAGGCTAAAGTTACTGAAGACACAACATAACATAGGCTAAAGTTACTGAAGACACAACATAACATAGGCTAAAGTTACTGAAGACACAACATAACATAGGCTAAAGTTACTGACGACACAAAGCCACAAATGAGATCCAAACGAAGGAGCGTAACATTGTGAGCCGAGAAAACGCAATGTTATGTCATTGCAAGCACTGAGTGTGCGCGCGCACGTGTGTGTGTTTGAGTGAGTGAGTGAAAGTGAGAGAAATACGGAGAGAACGTTTTTATGTAGTTTGGGGTCTTTTAACCTCAGCCAAGTGACTTAATTATAATTTGCAATTGAATAGCTGAAAAACAACAATAACGGTAAATTGTGTACAGCTGGTTCATTGATATATCTGGAACCTTGACATGATGTAAACCCCCTCCCCCTTCACACACACACACACACACACACACACACACACACACACACACACACACACACACACACACACAAACACACACACACCCTTCAAAAACTGGTTGGGAAACACTTTTATGTTGTCGAAGGATTCACACGGTTGAGTTTCCACAGCGCTTTAATAACGGCTCATCTCTGAAATCACACGCACATTGTTTCCGCCCGAAAGAACAGTCAGGGCCATATGCAGTGAAACATGTCCACAACATTAGAAATCTTTTTCCCATTTTAAAATACAAGGCACACAGGAACGCAGTACAAAAAAAACAAGAACAAAATACAACAAAACAAAACAAGCCCTAACATATACCCACCTGCCCGCACACTAGCCCTGAGGGGAGAAGAATAGAAAAGTAATAGACTAAGACTAAACAATTTCAGAAGACTTAAGACTAAATAGTGTGTTATTTAAAAGACTATGATTAAAGCTGGCCTTACACATGCTGACTTTCAAATGATTTCACGGCCACAGTCAATTCGTAATAAAATCAAGACAAGTCAATGCATTCCCATCATTCAGTCGTTACTCAATCATTAGGTATGAGGTGGTAGTGTGACCGTTTTTTTGCCCCGAAATGAGACTCGGATTCTGTTCCGAGAATTCCCGCAAGTCGCAAGTCAGATCTTTAGAGGCATCTCACATCTAAATACATCTGAAATCTTTGAAAAAACATTATAAAGTCTTTGAAAAGAGGGTAGTCGACACAACATAATATTATGATAAATGGCAAAATGAAGGTAACTTTACCATGTCTGAGGAGGAATGGGAGAAAACGTGTACAGTATTAAACATCATGTTCAAAGACATGTAGAGAATTTAATTAAGATTTAATTAAGATTTAATAGAGATACAGGAGCAAACTGTTGGAGAGCATGCGGGCAAGGGATAGCGAATCATTTCCATGTGTTCTGGGACTGCCCAGCCTTGAGTTCCTACTGGAAGGAAATCCACAAACACCTGGAGGCTGTCTTTGGTTTAGAGATTCCATTTCAATTTGACACGATTTATTTGGGCAACATCCATTATGAAGAAGAACTAGACAGCAATGATAAGAACTACTTTTGATCCTTCTAGTAGCGAGTAAAAAGGCTATAGCAAGAAAGTGGATGCAACCACAACAACCTACTGTGGATGCCTGGATTGAGGTGGTCCACGAAAATGGAAAAATTGACCAAGAAGAAATAAATGTGCTCACAATTTTAAATCATTTGTAAAATGATAGATACAAAACCGTCTGAATATGTGAAACCGACTCGATCTGACTTTGTCTGACTGTTCTGATAATGTGGAAGGTGAATTTATGTATGTAATGTTTGTCCTCTTGTATATATGTCTAGAATTGTTTAAGGTACACCTGTATTTGTTCTTGAAATAAGTGTGAATAAGTGAGGGCTCTCCCCGCTCGTTGTGCCCTGCTGCTGCTTTTTATTTTTCATTTTGTTACAAGATTGGTCATCAAAGATTTTGTAATTTGTGAAATACACCATATGAAGGAATGTTTATGATGATCAAAATAAAAACAGAATTAAAAAAAAGAAAAGAGGGTAGTCTTTTAAAAAAATCTTTCCAACATCTTGTCAAAGTCTTGTAGTTAAGGTTAGCTTAAGACTAAAAGACTAAGATTTTGATATTTAGTTGACTAAAACTAGACTAAGACTAAACAATTTCTAAAGGCTAAGACTAAAACTACAGTAAATGTGTGTTATTCAAACGTAACACTGCTGCCCTCAGTCTGAACGGGTATTTATCTATATCAGTGGTTTGCAAAGTGAGGTCCGGAGACCACTAGGGATCCTTGAGGGTGTTCCAGAGGGTCCCCAGCAAAATGTGTTTTGACAATAAGCTCACAACGCGTCCCGTCGGGTAGTAGTTTGTAGATCTTGTAGATCTGCTATTTTCAAAGAAATCCTAATGTTTTTTGTTTTTTTTTAAATGCTGAATAACACAAATCTTGTATGGGGTCCCTGACAGGAAATCTTTTCAGATGGGGGTCCGCGGCCAAATACATATTAATTTGGGAATTATTTTAACAATGATTTTAACAAAGACTTCTGTCATTCCATATTTCAATAGATGGCTCAATGAATTTATATCAGTAATACACTTGGAGAGGCTGCCTTGCAATAAACAGGACAGTCTAACAACATTGGGATCTGGGTTCCTATCACGGGTCATCTCAACTCTGTGTGACTGCTCCACTTTTTACTAGATTCATATAATGTGTCCATCTTGTATGATAGGTTAATTAATCTTTTTTATATGCATTTTTCTCTGGTGTTTGTTTGACTTCTTATGTCTTGTTGATGTATTGTTTGTATTGTTACTGTATGTCTTTTATAAAAAACGAAACATAATAATAATATAAAAAAGGGGTATTGGGAACAAAAAAGTTTGAGAACCGCTGCCTTACATAATGTCTTTCTTCGCTAAATACAGAACTCCCTGAGGTGATTTATTTGTTTTTCATGTTTATATTTGACAGCTGACACAAGAAGTGATGGTGGAAAAGAGCTCCGGGAATGTGAGAGTCCAGAGTGTCTTGCGGCACACTGTGAGCTACCTGAAGAGATCTGGACTACCTGAAAACAACACGGTTCAGGTCAGACACAGTTTACTGGACCCGATCCACCGCCTCTTGTTGTGGTCCATGTTGTGGTTTTGTCATAGCCGCATAAGATGTCTATGTGTGCTGCTTCGCTTCATTTGCTCATCTTGCACTGTTTGACATTGTATAACAGATGTGTCCAAAGTGTGGCCCGGTGGCCAAACGTGGCCTGAGGACACATTTTATACTGCCTGTGGCTTCATTCCTAAATTGTATTATTATTTATTTTTTAAATTTTTATCCCACGATTTTGTAACCCATTTTTTTACCCAGTGCCAGTTACCTAAGCTATGTAATCCTGGGCTCTGCTCTCCCTCTGCCGTGCCTGGGGAGACAACGGACTGACCTCATGCTTCCTTCAATGCATGAGTAGTCCAAGTTGTTTCTTTTCACCTGACAGTGGGGATTTCCCCGGTTTGGACGTAGCGCGTGGAAGGAACACGTTATTCCAACCAGTTCCTTTCCCCTCCATCAGGCGCCCCGGCTGGCCAGGGGGAGGCATTATTGAGACCAGGATTACTGCATGTTTTTGTGAGGGTATGTACCCTTGGAGACACGGGGAGAATATGCAAACTCCACACAGAAAGGCCCTTTCACCAACCCCACCTAGGGTGTGGGCGCTGATGACGCGGAGGAGAGAACACGCCCCCAGCGCCCCCCAGCGTCCTAAATTGTATTATAAACGGACTGCCAGTACCGTCAAACAACAATATTATAACAATAGTAATGGCCCTTTCCCACTGCGCCCGTTAACGATAACGACATGTCGGCGTTCACATCAATTATGACGGCTTTATTGATGCGGTGTGGACGCCACGGTCGCTACCATCCACTTCAATTGGAAACGATATTTCATTTGTTATCGTTATCGCGCCCAGTGGGAAAGGGCCTGAAAGGATTCCTTGTTCCCTGTTGTCTCATTCTGAAGGGGTCAAAGAAAGGCAATTTTATTGTATTTCTTTACCTTGCATGTCTGGTTACATTTGGTAATTCAGAGCACACACCTGACTAAAAGAAAGATTGATATTAAATATTGATGATGATAGTTAAATAAAATCGTTCAAGTGTGATGCATATGTACAGTATGTGACTTTATGTTATGTTGTTGTAGTCCGACCGAAAGCACATTTCGTCAGGAGATGTAGTCAGCCCTTATTTTCGAATGTGGCCCCCTTTGAAAAAGGTTTAGACACCCCAGTTGTATAATATTATAGCGCAGGAATATATCGTTGCTGTCGGGCAGACATCTCCATATTCTAACTTTTTGATTTCTTTCATAGGTTACTGCCCTACTTGATCATCCTACAGCATCACACACAAGCATCAAAAGTAGCAGATACACATTTGAGCTTGTAGATCTGCTACATTTGATGATTTTGATTTGAATTTGAATCGTGAAAAGTAACAGTTTTTAACATAATGAGGTTTCCACTCTGACAGAAACAATGTTCATAACATATATCAAAACATTTATGTGTGATTGGTTATGCAAAATCTCCAACCACATTAACCCTGGCATCCCTCATTTTTGGAACATTTTCAAAAATTCAATTCAATTTCCAACAGCGATCTACAACCTTAAAACATGTTGCTACGTGACTCGTCGCGGCTATTTTCCCCACAACCAAGTATGTCAATTAAATAAAAAAAACAACCAACCAAAAAAAAAAACAAGCCCACAAAAACACTCATCGCTTCCTCCCTTTCTCTGTATCTCTCACTCTTTCCCTTCCTGTGGCTTCAAAACCGCCTTTTTATATGACCAACATTATTATGTGATTGTCCGATTGATGACTCTTTAAAGTTATTTGTTATGTGTAAGTCCCATGATGTCTATGACATCTGACATATTACCGTTTTATGCCCATTCCTTGGGGATCCCTGTCTGTAGAACCAGCCACACAGATATGGGCTGTCTTGGCCATCTGTCTTGGCCATATATGGATTCTGTTAGTGTGGTATGTGGCCGATGTGGACTCCATATATGGGCATTCCCATATGAAGTCCTGTTAGATATGGGCTTAATATTGATGACATCAGGGAACGGGTTAAGGTTAGGGTCCATATATGGGCATAAAAGGAATTCTGTTATTGTGACATCACGGTGAAGCCAGAGCGTGATGTCAGAGCGGCAAACCCATTCTGTTAGAGTGGTTTCCTTGACATCACAGTGACGTCAGAGCATGATTTCAGAGCTGTGATGTCAGAGCGACAAACCCATAGAACCACAGTGTCAGTAAAATAAACGTTAAAAAATATGCTTGGGTATTACCTGAAGTCTGTCATAAATATGGCCGTTTGTTAGCGCAAACGGCCATATTTACCACGGAGTTAAGGGGAACCGTCTGGCACAGCTGGCACTGGCTCCAAGACAAAGGACTGCCACTCCGCACCGAGGTAATACGATGCGCACTGGCTGGCATGGAGGCCATGGGGACTCTTTTATTGTATCAACCAGTGGTTGGTGGAAGAAATACTCTTTTTTTTAACCAACACATACATTTTAAAGCGAACATTTTTTACTCAAATCTTTGATCCTGGGGATCCCTGGGACACCATGTTTTGAGATGGGGTCGGCGGCCAAATACATACAACGTTGGGGGTCCTTGACATGGAAACATTTGAGCACCGCTGATATAGAAACGTGTTTTTCAGAAAACTGTCAGGATTTGGAATCGGCCTCAGGTCTTACTCTTAAAGGTGATACACCATGAAAATTCACTTTTCCTATTTTAACTCTTACTGTGCCAATCCCGAACTAGTTCGGCTTTATTTGTCCTTATCAGGGTGCCGATCCCGAACTAGTTCGGCTTTTAAAAAAAAAAAGATTTTTTGTAAAAAAAAAAAAGCCGCGCCGCCGGCCGTCATCTGTTTACACGGCCCGCGAGAGCGTCGCGCCGCCGATATTTACCATCCACTCCAATGCAATCCAGGATCTTTAGAGCTAATTTTCTCTGTTCCTTGCATATCCATGAGGTGTGCAAGGTTTAATCATGGCTAAAATAGGAAAATAGGGCTTCTAAAATGCTTGGTAGTCAATAGCTAACTTCAAGCTAACTTCATCCTGTTCCTGTACATGAACAAAGGAAAGTGTTCAGGCGAGTCATGGCTGCACAGGGCTTGTGCATATACCAGCACTTTTCTATGGGCGCCCTCTAGTGGTTCAGGCCAAAGGTGGTACTGCAGCTGAAAATGCTCTGAGAGCCATTCAAAAATGAGAGGCTCTCTATTCAGGAGTGGTAATTTAGCCTCAAACCTTTTGAAAAACGTTTTTGGGACATAAACGATATGACAAATACTTTTTAAATGCATGGTGTATCACCTTTAAGGGGTTAAATAAGAACAAATGTCAGAAAGATTAAGTATAAATAAATATACTGTATACAGTACCAAAATAAAAGTACTCAAAACTACTAGAAAATAGCCAAAAATTGCTGATCTACAAACATTTTACCAAAAATAGATTACAATGGAAATAGCCAAAAATAGCCGCTCTACAAGCCCACAACATGTTGTGATGCCATGCGTTGTGCGCTTGTAAATTGGCTATTTTCAAATATTCTAAATATATATATACATAGTATTCATTAACCACTTAAACCCCCATACTTAGTTGACCGGAGCCCCACTGGGCTCTATACTAGTGACCTTTCCCTTTCCGCTCTACAATATATCCAGGATTTAAGTGGTTAAACCCGTTAAACCCATGAATTAAGTCCAGGACGAATCCATGTGTTTCAGAGTCATGCCTAATTTATAGCCTACTGAGAAGGTGATGCTTGCTCGCAAGAACTTCTTGTTCCTTCGTTTGCATTCCTAACCACTTTATAGCAGTTTAGGCTATGTCTGTTACTAGTGTAATATCTAGTTTTGCATAAGCAGTTTTCTTTGCCCCATTACAGATATCCCTAACACAAGACTAGCTGCTAGTCTCCGCTCTGTACAGGTTCTGATTAGGGATGGGAGGATATGAACATTTCATGTCAAGATTATTGTGACCAAAGAAATTGTGATTTAAGATATTATCGCGATAATCAAAATATCCCCATCATCCATTATCCTGGGGCCAAAGAATATAGCCGGGGAGCCACTGGGCCAAAATGAGAGAGGACCTGTGATGTCATGACATACTCCAAATTTTTGTTTGTCCTATTAATTTGGTCAATAAGGTACACAGAATGAGAGGCCTGCTCTGCCGGAAATCCTGCGAAAAAAAGTTTCCCATTGACTTAACTATACTGGAAAAAAACACGCCAGAAAAAGTAGCATGTGAGGGGTCAAACTAAGGGTTCTTCATGATTCTGAATCCATTGCAAACATTTGTTTTGCATGAAAAACATTCCTTGGGCTAGATTTCAGCCTCTCAAACCTGTGAAAAGTGATGAGTCATCACTTTTCACCGTTATTTTGGTCCGTTTTCTAGCCCAAGGAATGTTTTTCATGCAAAACAAATGCTTGCAATGGATTCAGAATCATCAAGAATCCCTAGTTTGACCCCTCACATGCTACTTAAAGCATATTCTTTTTGGTGTGTTTCTTTCCTTTATATTGAAGTCGATGGAGTGAATATACAAATGGCCATAACTTTTTTTCGCAGGATTTCCGGCAGAGCAGGCCTCTCATTCTGTGGACCTTGATGACCAAATTAATAGAAAAAACAAAAATTAAAAGTATGTCATGACATCACAGGTAACATCCTATTCTTTGAGCTTTTGGGCCTGTGGCTCCCCGGCTAATAGTAGATCAGCTATTTTTGGCAAAGATATTTGGTAGAGAGTGAGTATCAAGTACGTTATTTCCAGGTCCGTACCAGATATGCAGCTCGGCAAATAAAAGGTCAATTGATCCCAGTGCATGACGGAGGATAATTTCATGATAAATTTTAATCTCCACAATATGATTATCGCAAGTGTTTTTGAGCGGTGGTCACGCCGCTCCTATACGTGGCCGTGTGTGTAGACGTGTATGTGGGTGGGTGCGTCCGTATGTAGCCTCAAGCCTGTGGTACCTTTTCTGACCACACATGTTAAGGGAGGGGCACTGTTTTCAGGCCAGGCCAGACCAGGCACACACACACACACACGCACACACACACACACACACACACACACACACACACACACACACACACCCACACACACACACACACACACACACAGGGGGGAAGGGGGGGGGGGGTTGGTGGGTAAACCACCGCTCAGTTCACACGGGTGTGATTTTTTTTTATCACGATAAACGCTAATAACGATTATCGTCCCATCCCTAGTTCTGATGCATTGATAGTGTGTTGCAGCTTGCTGCCTTGTGCTGGCCTGTAGTTTCTGCACTATCCTCTTTATATTTATTAGATGCCCTGGACCACACAGCCAGACCGTAGTCAAGGTGGGATCAGGGGCGTCACACCAAATTCTGGGCCCTGGGTACAAGGATTCACTGCGGGCCCCCCATGAATGTTAACTATTGAAAAATAGCAGATATACAAGCTCACAGCGCGGCACCGAGTGCCGCGCTGCGAGCTTGTAGATCTGCTATTTTTGAAAAATCGTGAAAATGTGTGCCAAGAAACCTACAGTATGTTTCCATGTCAGTGATGCTCAAACTGTTTCATGTGAAGGACCCCCCATCTCAAAATATTTAGTTCCAGGGACCCCCCAGAAGCAAAATTTGAGTTAATGTTCACTTAAAAAATACATATATTCAAAGATTTGCGCACATTTTCACGACTTTTCAAAAATAGCAGATCTACAAGCTTGCAGCGCGGCACTCGGTGCCGCGCTGTGAGCTTGTATATCTGCTATTTTTCAATAGCTAAAGTTACTAGGGCCCCTCCACCTTGGGCCCTGGTAACTCAGTCCCACTTTCCTACCCCTTGTGACACCCTGGGTGGAATAGAAAGGACCAGGCCAGGGCCTGGATAACCTGGGCGGCAGATGTTGCCATTAAGTAGTGGAGTAAGAAGTACTCCGAACATGTGGCTATGTGACGCGTTGTGAGCTTGTAGATACATGTATTGTATAACATAGGACATAGTTGGTCAATGTATTTTTTGTAATAATAATCAAAATCTACAAAGTAACTTGTAGCTAAAGTTTTCTAATAATTGTAGTGGAGTACGAAGTACAATATAGCAGGGTATGCGAGTGACAGCATCATCATACCTGGAAGTTATGTGGGAACGAGTGGAAAAAAACTACTTTCTGGCCTTGACAGCCTAAACATCCATCTGATTGCATTAAACAATGTTAAACTCACTTTGCCACTCAATTTGCCATTCCCTTTATGCATGCGCTTACCCTCTATTTGCCTAAGAAGTAGTACCATAATAAAGTAAAAGTATTTCAACATTTTACAGAACTTGAGTAAATGTACTGTACTTAGTTACTTTCCACCAACTGGTGTTAAGTGCTCCACAAATCTCCTGATCACGGACAGCCCCCTTCACATTTTCACGCTTATGTTTTCAATATGAGTGGACCATGTAAAAGATAAATTGAGTTTGAAATTTGACTTTTGCACGTAACGTGAGCCAAAACAATACATTTAGCCTTTGCAATGTTTTAATACCGTCAAGATAATGTGATATGCTTTGTAATTCCCTGTCTAGAACCACAGTCATGTCTTTCGGATTAGTTGCTGGCGTTGTACCGTACGCTGCGATGTCGTCAGCCTGCTTTGGTCCTGTCTAAGATCAATGGCAGGTCAATATGGTTGAACGATAATAGCCCCAGGCAGCTTCCCTTGTGTGGAATGTATGTTTGATATTAGAGAGACTCCCATTGAAGAAATACTCTCTGTATTGTGATCTGTTGTTTATCCACATCACTGCAGAGGACGAGACCTCCATACGCTGTAACACTGTTTCCCAAACACTGGGTCGGATGGAAACCTCATAAATCCTGTTACTTTTCAGGATTCTAATTCAAAAATAGCAAAAGTAGCAGATCTTCAAGGTCGCTTTGCGCCGCATTTCGAGCTTGCAGATCTGCTACTTTTGATGCTCCTGTGTGACGCTTTAGTATGATCAACTATAGGTCATTCATTTACAAAAAAACACAAAGAGTTAAAATGATGGAGTCAGGAGGTTTCTGCCCGACAGTGACGAAATACAAGAGAACGCACAATAAGCGTTGTCAGATAGTGTCAATACTGTACTGAACTTATCTCTGAGCAATTAGTAAAAAAAAAAAAAAACGCTTTCTAAATCCTGACCTAAGTTTTCTGAAAAACTTCAAATATTCATTCAAAAAAAAAATATATATATATTCATTCAAAAATACAAAAGCATTATGTTGCCATATCGTCACTGTCAGGCAGAAACCTTCTATCTCCAAGTTTCAAATTAGATTTTTTTCCCCCCATAAATTAAAGCCCTACTTCATCTTACAAAAGTGTCGCACAAAAGTAGTGAAAATAGCCAATCTACAAGCACACAACGCCTTGCATCGTGCTCCTAGATCTGCTTTTAATTTATCTCTGAGCAATTAGTAATGACATCCCCGTCTGTGTGTGTGTGTGTGTGTGTGTCAGGCCCTGTGCTCCATGGACGGGTCCTGGTCTCAGCTCCAGTCCAAGGCACAGCTCACTGTGGACGGACACAGACTGCTGCTCTCTGGTCTTAACGTCAGCGCGACGACTGGGAGACTGTCCTTCCTGCTCTCTGTCAGTCAGACGGGAAGACCACACTACCTGGACGCCGCGATGGCCGCCCAGTTCACAGGTCACAGCTGTGTAAATTTCATTGATTGAATCAGGAATGTAAAACAGTGTGTGGTAAAGTAAGACATTTAAGCTAAAAGGATAACACACAAAAACTCCTATGTATTCAATGCATCAACATAGCATAAAAAACTAAATGTCATCAACAAATAACACAATGGGAGAATTACATAAGATTGATTTACAAATACTTTGTTATTATTATGTATACAATTGTGTGAAATCTAAAAAGAAAAACATTTTTTTCCAGTATTGTGGTCCTTCAAAACTGGCTATTTTATCTGCTAACATAAGACTATACTGTATATAACCCCATACTTCACATTTGATAACCAAAGTAGCAGTTTATGTCCAATTGATGTCCACTTAAACGTCAGCATCCATATTGTGGGGGAAAGCTTTCGCAGAAAATAGCAGATCGATAAGGTCGATCTGCTACTTTCTACAAAGGTTTCCCCCACAATAACAGAACATACACCAGCATAGAGACCTGAGGGCCTCCGTTCAACCGATATGGGGTTTAATCAGTGGACGTGTCGTCATCTCTAGGTCCCCTCAGAAGCGTGTCCATGGACATGCGCTGTGCGGGCCGCAGGTTCTACCTCCTGGGGGACGTGAGGGGCTGGGCCACACATGGAGGCTCCCGAGAGGCCAGAGTCACCCTGAAGCACAGAGCGCACGGACACACCAGCCCCGTCTTACAGGTGAGGGCAGTGGTTCCTTTTCAGGCCGCGACCCCCAAAATAATCACATTTTAACTGGGGACCCCCCCCCCCATCCTGACGAGCACTAAGAGTTGAGGCATTACATTTTGTATAACATGGTTCTATTGTGAAAATAGCAGATCTACATGCTCTGTGAGCATGTAGATCGGCATGTAGATTGCTATTTCTGCCTCTAATATTTGATAATTTGACCAATGTTTAATTTGTCATTTTAGTCTCTAAAATGACACATTTAGACCTCTAAAATATAGAGGTATTAAAAAGTCCTTAAATTGTCACATTAGAAATTTGTAGATACCCTCTAGTGTCTATACACTTAAACGTTATGTTGGTTTGTTTACTGTTGAGTGAGGAAACAATGTTGCACATTAAATTAATTATCTGGGGACCCCCCCAAATAATTTGGGGACCCCCAGACCAGACCCACAGGTTGAGAACCACTGATGTAGGGAAGCT
The DNA here is from genome assembly GCF_963921795.1 of Nannobrachium achirus. NCBI lineage: Eukaryota > Metazoa > Chordata > Actinopteri > Myctophiformes > Myctophidae > Nannobrachium > Nannobrachium achirus. The sequence goes on along the minus strand of NC_137814.1, from coordinate 49,442,704 downwards.
TTTTTGGTTTTATAACCATTACTGTTAAATGGCTATTTCACTTTCAAAAACATTTTAGGCTCATTTTATCGTCTACTCAGACCTTTGGGAGCACCCCGGACAGTATTTCGTGTGAAAACCCAATTTCTTTATTTAACAAAGTATTCTACGTGATAAGTTAAATATACATCTCTGACATTTATAAGAAACCAAACCGTGTGTAAATTGGTGGAGAATTCAGTGAGTTATGATGATTTTGATAGTGGACACAGATCTCTTGCTTCATTAGACATACAGTAGAGTACAGTACATGGGGCATACAATAGGTGCAGTGTGCTGTCCCTACAAAACGTGACAGCCATGATAGGACACAACGCTACAACGAGGTACCGGTATCTACGTTTATACATCTGTGGACCAAACACATGTAATATCGTCACTCTACCACGTTTAATTGTTAGCAGATAACTAAGGTATTCAGGTTGTGAGGCTGTAGTCACTGTCTGCCATAAATAAACACCCCAGATGGGACTCGAACCCACAATCCCTGGCTTAGGAGGCCAGTGCCTTATCCATTAGGCCACTGGGGCTGTAGTAAGGGCACATCAAAGGCGGCATTCACAGCCAATAGAGGGCGGAATGGAACAGAGAGCTGACAAGATACATTCCAGATGTGTAACAGATTAACAGATTCATATTTTGCGCCCACATTAAACTCTGCGAAGCAGCTCTTCACATGCATGAAATGTGTTTTGGAGGAGGTTTGGTAATATAAATCCATCATCACACTTATCATGGGGCCTCTAGAACTGAGACTCTCAAAGTGGAATCCTCTTTTTGTCATCTCTGGGGCTTTAGCAGTTGACACAGACAGCTACAAGTACAGCTCATTTCAGAATGCAGAAGCTCTAACAAGCTGTAAGAAAACGGAACACTTCATACCAACTCTCAGTTCTCTCCACTGACATTCAGTGAGTCATAGACATTTCGTTGCCGTCTGGCGGAAACCTCTTACCTCCATATTTCAACTTTTTGTATTTTTTCGTAAATCAACCTATTTAAGACTGAAGCCGATTCTAAAAAAAGGTTTCTAAATCCTGACCTAAGTTTTCTGAAAAACTTAAAATATTCATTCACTGTCAAGCAAAAACCTTGTATCTCCAAGTTTAAAATTTGAATGTTTTTTCCATAAATTAAAGCCCTACTTCATCTTACAAAAGTGTCGCACAAAAGTAGTCAAAAATATTTTCACAAATTTAAATCGTTTTTAAAATAATAACAAAAAAGGAAGGTTTGGACATACAAGGTTTCCACCCGGCAACGATGATATACTGTAAATAGCAGCAAGAACCCCAAAAGGGGTTCCCGTCTCGAAAGATATAGTTTCAAAATCCATCCAAAGTGGGTTAACGCCGTCATACTACAGCGTGACACGAAAGCATCAAAAGTAGCAGATCCGCATGCTCGAAACGCAGCGTGAAGCGCCGCGTTCTGAACTTGTAGATCTGCTATTTAGAATTTCAATCCTGGAAAGTAACAGTTTTGTACATGAGAGGTTTCCTTCCGCCCGACCAGAGACGAGCGGACATAACTTGCACAGCTGCTTACAATAGACAGGTGCGAAGGAGAGGAACGGCCAACATCGGGAAAAGAAAGTAGTCCCACTTGCTTCACGTACAAAACAAATTTATTAAACTACAATGTTTCAGTCAACTCACCTTCATCTGCTACCTGTTAACAGATGAAAGTCAGTTGACCGAAACGTTGTATGTTATAAATTTGCTTTTTAGCTGGAGGAAACCAGCTCTATGTTTCGGTCATTTAGATGAGCTACCTCTTGACTACCTATTGTTGATAGGCTGTCCATGTCACATGGTAACCAAGCTAGTGTCAGGATTGGATAATATAAGGGCCAATTGCAGGGCAGTTTACCCCAGAAGCGCCCCTCCAGACAATGGGGGAAAGAACTGCATTATGGCCAATGGCAGGACAGGGAGCACTCCTCCAGACTATGGGGGAAAGAACGGCTAGAAAAGTAAACATTAACAGTTTACCCCAGGAGCTCTTCCAGACTATGGGGGAAAGAACTGCTAGAAAAGTAAACATTAGCAAATAGGCAGCTGGCTAGCCTTGTATGATAAATAAAACAGAAGAAAAGAGCGAGGCCTATTAACCAGTGGTGGAAAAAGTACTCACATTTTATACTTAAGTAAAACTATCAATACTGCACTGTAGATGTACTACGTTACAAGTAAATGTCCAACTTTTGTCCAAGTTTTGTGTCTGTTCTGTGATGCCACGTACATTACTTTAACTTTAAGAAGGATCGATGCAGGGAATGGATACATTATTTCTAAAGTGTGTGTATATATTTATATTTTAAAAAGTTTTGAGGCCCCCCATATTACATACATATAATATATGTGTATCAATTCCATTTCATTTTGGGGGCCCCAGACAGTTTGAAGTGGGGCCCGGGATGAGATCAATATAAAAGAAGGGTAAAAAGGGCCTTAACATGACATGTGATGTTTAACTTGAAATACTTTCACAGGGTTTACTGGGGCTTCTTAACACGTTGCAGTCCGAAATAGAATGGTGGTTGGTAGATTAGCCGTGAAATTTCTATTATTGTATTGTGATCTGAGACATAATATTATGTTTATAAACATGACCCCGCAGCCCCTCCATCTTGAACAGCGCCGCTGTTTTTTCTTTTTTTTTTTCCCCCAGGCCAGTAACTCACCATGATTTTCTCGATCTCCGTTGGGATAGAATGGGGGTTTTGGCCGATCGTCGATGTCCCCGTGCGTTTCGCGTGCGCGATCCTTTCACGTAAATGTCCCCGCAAATAGTCCATGTGTGACTGAAGAACAGAACTGAAAAGTTTCGCTAGCATAGCCCCAAGCATGGCTGCAGGAGGAGCTCGAGTGTGTAGACAGTAAACGGATGGGTGGAAGGTGCCTTGGAGAAGGAGAGGCGCTGACGTCACCTCTGCTTCATGCACGGTCTGCATGAGCTATCAGTGCACGAGTGGTGACTAGGGAAGGTTAGACGATCGCCGATTTTCGGATCAAAAGCTTTTATTCCGGTTTTAAAGACAAAGTCCGGGAATGTACGACGTGGCTGAGAGTCCCTGGGGGGATGTGCGATATAGTACGGTTTTAACATTAAGGGGCTCCCCTTGGCTTAGAAGGTGTTAAAGATGGCACACATAGTTTGTATACTGTTTATTTATATTTAACATTTTGAGGGGCCCAAATATATCCATTTGGGGCCTCTCAATCTCTCAAACAGAAACACCCAGGGGGCTCCATGAGTTATCGTCGAATATAAATAAACAGTCAAAAGGCCCTTAACATAGTCATGTAATGTATGTGTTTAAAGGGGTATTTCACTTTCAAAAAAACTTTTGGTAATCTTATCATCTAATCAGGCTTTTATGAACACCCTGAACAGTTTTTAATTAGCTTGATTGAATATTTAGATATTTGATGTAAATGTTACCAGGCCCTCCAGGCCCAGGGCCTCTCCCCACACACACCCATTGTAACTTCAAACTTCATTTTAACCATGATGGATTCATTAAAAACACCCATTTTTCTGGTGACTCATAATACCCTCCTAATATGTGAGCAGGCCGGGTTTTTTCAATAACTTTTTTCATTTATTTTTAATAATTATTTGTTTGTATTTAATTTTTTCCATTTTCCCAAATAATTATTACAAATAAATGAAAAAGGTTATTGAAAAAACACGGCCTGCTCACATATTAGGAGGGTTTTTTGCCTTTATTGGATAGGACAGTAGACTGACAGGAAATGGGGGAGAGATAGGGAGTGACACACGGCAAAGGTCACCCGGATCGGGAATCAAACCCGCGACGCCGACAGGCATTGATGCCGAAATGGCAACAAATACAAATGTGTTTAAAAGCATTACAGCATTACGTTAGCAAAAAACATCCGAAAACACACAAACACACACGCACGCACGCACGCACGCACGCATGCACGCACGCACACACACACACACACACACACACACACACACACACACACACATATATAAAATTGTGACTTAGGTGTGAGTCACGGAAATTAACGATTCTTCCCACCACTAGTGAGAGCGGAAATAGGGTACGTTCAGACAGTGGACGCGTCGGCTCAAATATTATTCGGCTCCCCCATTTGCAGAAGGACAGATCAAGGAATGTAGCCTACCTTACACTACTCAACATTACCTGTCTTATATTTCTTATTATTGCTTTGTTCGGCCCTCACTCATTGTACATAGACTGTTCCAAGTCCCGGCCTTTTTAACCCACCATTTCACCAGCTTATATATTGACTGTGTCAATTCTTGTTAAGTGAAGACAGTGTGTGGGACTACCGCTTTTTCTCTATTAGAATTGATTTTAAAATATTGGTGATTGGTGGCCATTACATCACTCAATACAACAGACGTAAATAATGTACTGTATATAACTAGTAAGACGCCTCAGGGCGACCATGTCTTGGCCATCTGGCCAGTGATGTATATCGGACCAGTTACCCATACAGTATATGGAGACCCCAAGTACATGTACTGTATATGGAGATATGCTGTGAGAGCCCAAACATGCTTATTCAATTATTCATTATGTGAAAGTCCTATGATGTCTATGACATCTGACATCATACCCTTTTATGCCCATACATGGAGATCCCTGTATGTAGAACCAGCCACACAGATAAAATGTTTTGTTTTTGGTTGTCTTTGAAAACCTTTGTGTAAAGCGGCTTGAATAGAAAATGTGCTTATAACAGAGTTAGGGCTTTGCATACAGGCTGTTGCGTTTTTTCCGTTTGCTGCATGATGAAAACGATCCGTAAAGGAGTCATAAAAGGAGTCAATGAGTTTTTACTGCATGCGAAAAGACGCACGAATCGAACTGGGTTCGATCGGGGGGGAAAAATGCACTGCCTCAGCCGCTTGTCGCACGGTAAATTCGGAGCAGGTGAGCATAAGGTCATAGAGAATCATTGGTTTCTTAAATAAAAATGAAATCGACCGTTTTTCTGTGCAAAAAATCCTGCCTGTCTGCAAAGCCATTGGTACAGATAACGGCAGTATTTTTTTTCTTCTTTTTTTTCCAGAGCTTTACAGAGAACATACATGCAGCTGTTTGCCATGCTGTACTGTAGGCATAGAGCTCAGGAATTAGTTACTGTACGGCCACATGGAACTTCTGGAATCCAAGGAGAGCACATGAATAGTTGTGATGATGTCTGGGGTAGCTGATATACTGTATCCCCATGGCTTACTAAACTTGAACACTTGACCCCAGATATGGTCGAGGCAGATGGCCGCCCACCCGCCGTCCTAAAAATCATCAATCATTGCTGAATTCTCAACCAATTCTTCTCACACGGTTTGGTTATTTATGAATGTCAAACATCCTGCATAGGGCAGATGTGACTTATAAGGATTGGAATGTGACCTGAGGGCAGCATTCAATTTCATTGGTCCTCGTGCCTGGCCAATCAGTAACAGTTGGAGGCGGGGCGGGAGGCGGGTTCAATGCAATTTTGAATTGTTCAGCGGCAGCCATCTTTGTATCACAGTCAGTCAGTCAGTCAGTTAGTCTGCTCCTGCTGCCTTCAGTGAAAGCCTGCAACTGCTTCAGTGCAAGCCTACTAATACACTAAACTTCACTACTCGCTACACTGCCTAAGCATATTGCTTCATCTGCAAGGTAAGAATTTTAAATATGAATTTGTTGATGTTTGCTAGAACTACATTTAGAAACTTTCATTAAGCTAAGGTTTGCTAGCTGACTAACTTAGCAAGGTGTTGATTTCATTTAGCTAATGTTAGCCACTGTAGCTTTGCCTTGTTACCATAGATAGTCTGCTAGGTTGAAACTAGCTGTTCCAACTCTGCCTTGAATTGTAATGTAATTAAATTAAATGATTTTAAAATGTAGCAACCTAGCAGGTTGCTAATGTTAACATTTTCAAACATAGCTAGCAAGCTACTGTTGTTAGCTAATGCAGCTTGGCCTTGTTACATAGCTACTCTGTTGAAATTAGCTGTTCAAACTGCCTTGAATTGCAATGTTATTTAAATCGTTTTGTTGTGTTGAGGCGCCTCAGTGCGGCTGCAGAGTTCATGTGCAACCTCTTCCAGAGAGAGATCTATCTCATTGCCCTCAGGGCAGCATTTTAACATTGGTCTATGCATATCATTTAAGCTGCCCTCAGACCAGCATTGAATAACTGCCCTCAGAGCAACATTTTAACATCGGTCTATGCATGTCATTTAGGCTGCCCTCAGAACAGCATTGCTCTTTGCATATCATTTAAGCTGCCCTCAGAGCAGCATCTTAACATTGGTCTATGCATATCGTTTAAGCTGCCCTCAGAGCAGCATTGACAAAGTGCCCTCAGAGCAGTAACATTGCTCTTTGCATATTATGTAAGCTTCCCTCAGAGCAGCATTGACAAAGTGCCCTCAGAGCAGCATTTTAACATTGGTCTATGCATATCATTTAGGCTGCCCTCAGAGCAGCATTGACAAAGTGCCCCCAGAGCAGCATTGCTCTTTAAATATCATTTAAGCTGCCCTCAGAGCAGCATTTTAACATTGGTCTATGCATATCGTTTTGGCTGCCCTCAGAGCAGCATTGACAAAGTGCCCCCAGAGCAGCATTTTAACAGTGCTCTTTGCATATTATGTATGCTGCCCTCGGAGCAGCATTGACCAACTGCCCTCAGAGCAGCATTTCAGCAATGCTATTTGCATATCATTTAAGCTGCCCTCAGAGCAGCATTGACAAAGTGCCCTCAGAGCAGCATTTTAACATTGCTATTTGCATATCATTTAGGCTGCCCTCAGAGCAGCATTGACAAAGTGCCCCCAGAGCAGCATTGCTCTTTGAATATCATTTAAGCTGCCCTCAGAGCAGCATCTTAACATTGGTCTATGCATATCATTTAGGCTGCCCTCAGAGCAGCACTGACAAAGTGCCCTCAGAGCAGCATTTTAACATTTGTCTTTGCATATTATGTAAGCTGCCCTCAGAGCAGCATTGATCAACTGCCCTCAGAGCAGCATTTCAGCATTGCTATTTGCATATCATTTAAGCTGCCCTCAGACCAGCATTGATTAACTGCCCTCAGAGCAACATTTTAACATTGGTCTATGCATGTCATTTAGGCTGCCCTCAGAGCAGCATTGACAAACTGCCCCCAGAGCAGCATTTTAACATTGTTCTTTGCATATTATGTAAGCTGCCCTCAGAGCAGCATTGACAAAGTGCCCTCAGAGCAGCATTTTAACATTGCTATTTGCATATCATTTAGGCTGCCCTCGGAGCAGCATTGCCAAAGTGCCCCCAGAGCAGCATTGCTCTTTGAATATCATTTAAGCTGCCCTCAGAGCAGCATCTTAACATTGGTCTATGCATATTGTTTAAGCTGCCCTCAGAACACCACTGACAAAGTGCCCTCAGAGCAGCATTTTAACATTGCTCTTTGCATATTATGTAAGCTGCCCTCAGAGCAGCATGGATCAACTGCCCTCAGAGCAGCATTTCAGCATTGCTATTTGCATATCATTTAAGCTGCCCTCAGACCAGCATTGACTTACTGCCCTCAGAGCAACATTTTAACATTGGTCTATGCATGTCATTTAGGCTGCCCTCAGAGCAGCATTGACAAACTGCCCCCAGAGCAGCATTTTAACATTGCACTTTGCATATTATGTAAGCTGCCCTCAGAGCAGCATTGACCAACTGCCTTCAGAGCAGCATTTTAACATTGGTCTATGCATGTCATTTAGGTTGCCTTCAGAGCATCATTGACAAAGTGCCCCCAGAGCAGCATTTTAACATTGCTCTTTGCATATCATTTAAGCTGCCCTCAGAGCAGCATTGACAAAGTGTCCCCAGAGCAGCATTGCTCTTTGCATATCATTTAAGCTGCCCTCAGGGCAATATCTTAACATTGGTCTATGCATATCGTTTAAGCTGCCCTCAGAGCAGCATTGACAAAGAGCCCTCAGAGCAGCATTTTAACATTTGTCTTTGCATTTCATTTAAGCTGCCCTCAGAGCAGCATTGACAAAGTTCCCTCAGAGCAGCAATTTAACATAGGTCTATGCATATCATTTAAGCTGCCCTCAGAGCAGCATTTTAACATTGATCCTTGCATATCATTTAAGCTGCCCTCAGAGCATCATTGACTAACTGCCCTCAGTGCAGCATTTTAACCTTTCTCCTTGGATATCATTCAAGCTGCCCTCGGAGCAGCATTGACAAAGTTCCCTCAGAGCAGCAATTTAACATAGGTCTGTAACTTTGACAGTGTACAAATGGAACCAAATGGACCTGTTAGGGTCCATTTGGTTCCATTTGTACATTGGAACCAAATGGTTCCTGAGGTCAGGTTGCAGCGGTTAACAGCAGCAGGCTGTTGCCGTTCTGGTGTGAACAGTTCTTTGCACTTTTGTTTTTGTAAAAATGTTTCGTGTGAACTTAATTCCACTCTCATACATTCATAGGTTGACGGAGGAGGGGGTTCAAGCATCAGTCTGCTGAGGACCTTAATCACCAACAGCAGACTGCAGGGAGAGCATACAAGACCATTCTTGGGCCAAGTCCCATTGTACTGTTTACGGTGCCTGAAGAGGTTTAGGGTCCAGCTCCCATATCCTGAGGTCCCCCTACAACTGCATCCTGACGGGTGGAATCATCATGTGGTACTGGTACAGGAGCTAGTTCTGCTCTTCAGTGCGGTCAGCTCAGCGAGCAGTTGGAGGTTAGCTTCCTTCCCTCCAGTCACTATGTGGCCATTTGTCTGTGGCTTATGTTTGGCCAGATTAATTAAACCTTGTTGTCTCTCCAGCCTTACAGGACACCTGTTGATTGAAGGTTGAAAATACTTCATAATTCCATTGTAATGTAAATAAATAGTGTTTGCCCTGTACATGTATGAATAGTAAAAGAGAATGTTACCATGAAACAGCAAAGAATGTTTAACATGGGAGAGAAAGACAATGTTACCAGATGCAATAAGACCAGTATCTCTCTCTCTCTCTCTCTCTCTCTGTCTTTCTGTCTATTTGTACACTGTCAAAGTTACAGACGTGTAAGGGTCGATTTAGACCCCCATAAAGGAACATAGAGAGTCCCAGAAATACACTTTGAGAACCACTGCTATAGACAAATTTAAGCAGCTTAGTTTTTTTAACCTTGAACCTTGGAAGAGGAAAGAAGACAGCTTGACAATGACAATGTTGTGATATGAGACTATTGTCCGTACTGTAACAAAATGGAATGTTTGAGAACAACTGCTCCAGTGAAGTAAGTGAGGTTTGAGTGTTAATAGATGTTTTAAAACTATAATTGATTTAAAATTGTAATTCTGGTATGACAGTTGATTCTGATGTATTTCTGTGAACACTGTAAATGACCACAATGTTTACAATAAAAAAAATTGATTTCTATCATTTGCATGCTTTATTGGGTAATTGGGTAAACACTATAACTTTAATATAACTGACTCCTCCTCACACGCATGAGAAACATTGCTACACAAAGCACAAAAAGAGTAATGTACTGTAAACCTTCATTATACCGATACTTATTGATAATGGCTTCATATTTATTCTATTTTGCTAGAATACTGATGTTTTAACTATAACATACTGGTCATGCTACTGATTTATCTCTTTGTTATTATCTTGCACGATAATAGTTATTACAACAATGAGTATATGAGATACTTCAATGGTTTCCTGTGTAAATAAGCCAAGTGCTTTTCTATGATCTCCTTTTAGTTGACCTTGTACCAGTGAACTGTACCTTCATGAAACTGTACCTTTTCCTATGCAAACCTCTAATAATCAGTCCAATAGGACCCCCATAACTCTGAGGAAGATATTATATTATGGTCTGTCTGTCATTCTGTCTGTAACACTTCATGTTCCATATACTGTATGGGCAATAATAACGTCAATGACAGCCCCACAATATTGGACACTGTCACGGTCCTCAATGCTGTCCTAGTTTAAAACTTCATAAGTTTTGTTCAATATACAGTATTGATGTTTGCTTTATTGACATGAGAAAACATACATTTACATTGCCAAAACTGTTGACAATGGGGAACATACTGTATATACAGTTGGAGGGGGTACAGCAGTGTGTAAACAGAGCTATGTCGCATTGTGTCCTTTAAAGGAAACTGTTGACAATGGGGAACATACTGTATATACAGTTGGAGGGGGTACAGCAGTGTGTAAACAGAGCTATGTCGCATGTGTCCTTTAAAGGTAGCAGCTCTATTTCATATTGTGCAGCAGGTCTAGATGATCCATGGTTTGTAGTCCTTAGGGTGGTTGTGTTCCAGTCTTTAGCCTTCTTTTATCGTCATTGCTAACATGATGGTCGTCTTCAAACTGGTTTAGCCTCCATCATTCTATATACTCTATATACTCATACTGTCAGTCAGTCAGACAGCTAACAGTCTGACTTTCTAAAGTGTTTAGAAACAAAAAATAACCACATTATCTCTATATAATATGGGCCTGTACAGAAGCATAGGGATGAAGCGGGTCATCCATAGAAAATCTAAATATTTGGCACGGAGAAGGACAGGTCTTTGCCATGGACACATTTATCCAGGTACGGACATATTGATGACCTCTGGATGAACTCTTTTGGGTTGTTTCACTCCCAGGCCAGCGCATAATGGAGCTTGGTACCCATAAGAACATGACTCACTCATCTGGTCTCAGATAACATACTGTATATCAGTCTTTGGTAGAACGTATTATGACCTTAGGAGACTACAATCATTGTTGGCTACACTTGCTTTGCATCCCATCTATAAAGCTTCACAAATATACTTACAATGAATTTAATCTATTTATAATGCTGTATAGTTTGAGTAACTAAAATCCAAAACATACTCATGATACTTTATAAGGTAAAGTATCATAATACCTTACTAGTAAGATGCCCTAAGGGTGAGGGCGCGTGCAAATGGTCGTGTGCACGCACCCGCCTGGGTGACTGCAGACTGCTGGGCACTGGAGCTTTGGCATAGGATCAACTTTGACCGTCTGACATCATAGAGAGATAGAGATTGACACAATATGGGCATTCCCAGATATGGGCTCATGTGGTCTATTTGCAAGTGTCTTGCAGTGTGGCCATATATGAAGCATGAAGTGTGACATACAGACAGACAGACAGACAGACAGACAGACAGACAGACAGACAGACAGACAGACAGACAGACGGAACATAATATCTTCCTCAGAGTTATGGGGGTCCTAGTGGACTCATTGTTGTAATACCTATTATAGTGGAAGATAATAACAAAGAGATAAATGAGTATCATGACCAGTATGCTATAGTTAAAACATCAGTATTCTAACAAAATAGTATGAATATAAAGCCATTATCAAAAATTCTCGGTATAATGAAGGTTTACAGTACATTACTTTGTGTGCTTTGTGTAGCAATGTTTCCCGTGTTTGTGAGGAGTCAGTTATATTATAATTACTAGAAGCTCGGCCGCCCGAAGTCGGCGCCCTGGCCAACTCGGGAACAATGTAAATAGGGGATGAATGCCACGCCTTTTAATGCAAACCCCATTATACCTGTTGTCATAGGATCTGTTTTGACCATCTGTTTGCGTGTGTCCATTTATGCCCATATATGGGGATATCTGTCTGTCTATGTCCATTTTATGTCCATATGGAGATCTCTGTAGAAGCCGTTTTGACCATCTGTTTGCTTGTGTCCATTTATGCCCATATATGGAGTTATCTGTCTGTCTGCGTCCATCTTATGCCCATATATGGAGATTCCTGTAGGACCTGTATTGACCATCTGTTTGCCTGTGTCTATTTATGCTCATATATGGAGATCTCTGTATCTGTTTGTCTGTGTCCCTTTATGCCCATTATGGAGATCTCTGTATCTGTCTGTGCCTCCGACTGTGTTGCAGACACAGTGCTGGTTCCCCCTTTAATGCAAACCCCATTATACCTGTTGTCATAGGACCCGTTTTGACCATCTGTTTGCCTGTGTCCATTTATGCCCATATATGGAGATATCCGTATCTGTCTGTCTGCATCCATTTTATGCCCATATATGGAGATCTATGCAGACACAGTGCCGGTTCCGGAAAACCGTGATGTCAGACATCAGAATCCGAACCTTTCGTGCTGGTTCCAGAAAATCGCGGATCGGGTCGAGGCCGGGTACTGCACTACCTGATGCGGCGGGGAACGCGCGTGCCGAATTTGAAATAGGGAATGAATGCCCCACCCTTTAATGCAAACCCCATTATACCTGTTTATATGCGTCCATTTTTTGTGTCCATTTTATGCCCATATGCCCATATATGGAGATCTCTGTATCTGTCTGTGTCCCTTTTATGCCTATTATACTCTAGCCCAAATGCCCAGATCTCTGTATCTGCCCATATATAGAGATCTCTGTATCGGTCTGTGTCCCTTTTATGCCCATATACGGAGATATCTGTCGGGTCGAGGCAAGTGAGAGCAAGTGAGAGCCTTCGTAACTCACCCCTTACTTTACTTACAGAGCGCCCCAGAGTTCCCTAGCCCCATTCCCCTTTATTATTTAAGTTTAGCGTGAGAGGGAACTGCCCAGGCTTATCCACATTATTCACCTGGTTCTCTTAAAGGCACAGCCCGATAATTCCCCGGAACCCAACCACTCTGAAGAGCACCCTGAACTTTACTCACCTCGAAGTGAGAGGAAGAAAGACTTAAGTTTATGCCACACTCAGAGAGATTTTTTGTTGACTCATCTAGTGTATGTGATGTCAGAGCCTTTTATGAAGTGATGTCACAATGAGTCAGCGCTTGCTCCGGAACAGCCCGATGTCAGTCATCTCCGCATACGGAGATTCCAAACCTTTCGTGCCGGATCCGAAAAACTGTGTATCTGGTCGGGTCGAGGCCTAGCTAAGATCGTAGGCAAAGGTCTGAGCTGTCTGTGTGCGAAATTTGGAGTCTGTAGCACCAACCATGTGCTGTCAGGGCTCATCCATGCGATTCGGGCCAATTCGGATTCGGCGTCCATTGGCTCCAATTAGTAGTCAGGACTCCGCATATGGAGATTCCGAACCTTTCGCGTTGGTTCCGGAAAACCGCATATCTGGTCGGGTCGAGGCCTAGCTAAGATCGTAGGCAAAGGTCTGAGCTGTCTGTGTGCGAAATTTGGAGTCTGTAGCACCAACCATGTGCTGTCAGGGCTCATCCATGCGATTTGGCCCAATTCGGCCTCGGCTTCAATTAGTAGTCACGAAGTGTTATAAGCAGATTGTAGAGATTACCCAATAAAGCATGCAGAATCATTATTTAATGTTTTCAACACTGACTTTAATACAAATGATAGAAATCATTTTTTAATGTAAACATCATTTACAGTGTCATACCAGAATTCCAATTTTAAATCAATTATAGTTTTAAAACAATTATTAACACTGAAAACCTCACTTACTTCACTGGAGCAGTGGTTCTTAAACATTCCATTTTGTTACAGTACAGATAATGTCTCATATCACAACATCATTGTCAAGCTGTCTTCTTTCCTCTTCCAAGGTTAAAGATTAAAAAGCTGCTTAAATAGTCTATATCAGTGGTTCTCAAAGTGTATTTCAGGGACTCTCTAGGTTCCTTGATGGGGGTCTAAATTGACCTACAAGTCTGTAACTTTGACTGTGTACAAATAGACAGAAAGACAGACAGAGAGAGAGACTCGTCTTATTGCATCTGGTAACATTCTGTCTTTCTCTCCCATGTTAAACTTTCATTGCTGCTTCATGGTAACATTCTCTTTTACTATTCATACATGCACAGGGCAAACACTATTTATTTACATTACAATGGAATTATGAAGTATTTTCAACCTTTAATCAACAGGTTTCCTGTAAGGCTGGAGAGACATTCATTCTTTCATACTTTATTACTAACAAGGTTTAATTAATCTGGCCAAACATAAGCCACCGACAAAAGGCCACCTAGTCCAGGGCATGTAGTGTTCAATGTGTGTCCATTTGGCTGATGGCAGCCAAGAAGAATGTACTTTTGGAGCGGATGGAAAGGCTAAGGTACCGCTTGTCTGAACAGAAGTCCCCCACAATCCGTTCAGCCTTGGCCATGCATCGCCTCTCATATATTCCATGGAGGAAAGGAAGCTAATCTCCAACTGCCCGCTGAGCTGACCGCACTGAAGAGCAGTACAGCTCCCGTACCAGTACCACACGATGATTCCACCTGTCAGGAAGGATGCAGTTGTAGGAGGACCTCAGGATGGGAGCTGGACGCTAACCCTCGTCAGGCACCGTAAACAGTACATTGGGACTTGGTCCAATATGCTCTCCCTGCAGTCAGCTGTTGGTATTTAAGGTCCTCAGAAGACTGATGCTTGAACCCCCTCCTCCGTCAACCTATATGAATGTATGAGAGTGGAATTAAGTTCACACGAAACATTTTTACAAAAACAAAAGTGCAAAGAACTGTTCACACCAGAACGGCAACAGCCTGCTGCTGTTAACCGCTGCAACCTGACCTCAGGAACCATTTGGTTCCAATGTAATAATGGAACCAAATGGACCCTAACAGGTCCATTTGGTTCCATTTGTACACTGTTAAAGTTACAGAACTATGTTAAATTGCTGCTCTGAGGGAACTTTGTCAATGCTGCTCTGAGGGCAGCTTAAATGATATGCAAATAGCATTGCTGAAATGCTGCTCTGAGGGCAGTTGGTCAATGCTGCTCTGAGGGCAGCTTACATAATATGCAAAGACCAATGTTAAAATGCTGCTCTGAGGGCGCTTTGTCAATGCTGCTCTGAGGGCAGCTTAAATGATATGCATAGACCAATGTTAAAATGCTGCTCTGAGGGCAGCCTAAATGATATGCATAGACCAATGTTAAAATGCTGTTCTGAGGGCATTTTGTCAATGCTGCTCTGAGGACAGCTTACATAATATTTAAAGAGCAATGTTAAAATGCTGCTCTGAGGGCACTTTGTCAATGTTGCTCTGAGGGCAGCTTAAACGATATGCATAGACCAATGTTAAGATGCTGCTCTGAGGGCAGCTTACAAAGAGCAAGAGCAATGCTGCTCTGGGGGCAGCTTAAACGATATGCAAAGAGCAATGCTGCTCTGGGGTCACTATGTCAATGCTGCTCTGAGGGCAGCTTAAATGATATGCAAAGAGCAATGCTGCTCTGGGGGCACTTTGTCAATGCTGCTCTGAGGGCAGCCTAAATGACATGCATAGACCAATGTTAAAATGTTGCTCTGAGGGCAGTTAGTCAATGCTGGTCTGAGGGCAGCTTACATAATATGCAAAGAGCAATGTTAAAATGCTGCTCTGAGGGCACTTTGTCAATGCTGCTCTGAGGGCAGCTTAAACAATATGCATAGACCAATGTTAAGATGCTGCTCTGAGGGCAGCTTAAATGATATTCAAAGAGCAATGCTGCTCTGGGGGCACTTTGTCAATGCTGCTCTGAGGGCAGCCTAAATGATATGCAAATAGCAATGTTAAGATGCTGCTCTGAGGGCAGCTTAAATGATATTCAAAGAGCAATGCTGCTCTGGGGGCACTTTGTCAATGCTGCTCTGAGGGCAGCCTAAATGATATGCATAGACCAATGTTAAGATGCTGCTCTGAGGGCAGCTTAAATGATATTCAAAGAGCAATGCTGCTCTGGGGGCACTTTGTCAATGCTGCTCTGAGGGCAGCCTAAATGATATGCATAGACCAATGTTAAAATGCTGCTCTGAGGGCACTTTGTCAATGCTGCTCTGAGGGCAGCTTAAACGATATGCATAGACCAATGTTAAAATGCTGCTCTGAGGGCAGCTTAAACGATATGCATAGACCAATGTTAAGATGCTGCTCTGAGGGCAGCTTAAATGATATTCAAAGAGCAATGCTGCTCTGGGGCACTTTGTCAATGCTGCTCTGAGGGCAGCTTAAATGATATGCATAGACCAATCTAAATTTTTTTCCTCTGAGGGCAGTTAGTAAATGCTGGTCTGAGGGCAGCTTAAACGATATGCAAATAGCATTGCTGAAATGCTGCTATGAGGGCAGTTGGTCAATGCTGCTCCGAGTGCAGCATACATAATTTGCAAAGAGCAATGTTAAAATGCTGCTCTGGGGGCACTTTATCAATGCTGCTCTGAGGGCAGCCTAAACGATATGCATAGACCAATGTTAAAATGCTGCTCTGAGGGCAGCCTAAACTATATGCATAGACCAATGTTAAAATGCTGCTCTGAGGGCAGCTTAACCCTTAAGTTCTGTTCGGGTCATTTTGACCCGTTTTACATTTTCATTTGGAAAGAAAAGGTAGAAGTTTACATTTTTTCCACCTGAAACTCACTGGCCTTAAAGATTCTTCTGAGATGAACATGTAAAAAAAATATTTTTGCACTACACCCATGCTACACCCCCCTCATATTTTTTGAACCTTAAGTGCTGTTCGGGTCATTTTGACCCGGAAAGCACAGATGCACAAAAATACACAGACTTACACAGTATTATGCCAAAACACAGACACACAGTCACCGAAGCCCCATTCTGACCCCCCCCCCCCCCCCCCACCTCCTCACCTCCCCCCTACACCTAACCCCCCCTCCCCTGATGCACAGAAATACAAGGAATCATGTACAAACACAGATACACAATCACCCCCTAACCCCTTCCACCCCTCCCCCTCCAACCCCCCTCACCTCACCCTTACCCCCTCCCCTCCAAACCCCCCAACCCAACCCAACCCCACCTCCCTCCCACCCCCCCACCCCCACCCCAGATGCACAGAAATAAAAGAAAGCATGTATACTAGACACACAGACACAAATTCACCTCCTTCCCCCTCCTATCGCCCTCACCCCTCCCCTCCTCACCCCTCACCCCTCAACCTCACCCCTCACTTATCTGAAGTTTTCCTGGTGATTGTAATGTATCTTAGGGGAAAATCCGAAATGGTACATTATTTTACATAAACATAAGGTGCTGTAAAGTAACACTGTAATTCAGGGGTGCTGTGGATGGAAAGGATGTTTACAGGGGTGCCCTGAGACCAAAGTGTTTGAAAACTTCTGTCCTAGTGTATACGTTCAAGTGTAGTATATTCATATGTGACGTTCATGTGTGTTCACATGTGTGTTCAGCTATGTGAGAATGATGTCTTGTTCTTGAACCACAAGTATTCAATTAACCCTTTGTAAGCCACGGGGAGCCCCTTAATGTTAAAACCGTAGTATATCGCACATCCCAGCAAGGAGTCTCAGCCACGCCGTACTTTCCCGGACTTTGTCATTAAAACCGGAATAAATGATTTTGATCCGAAAATCGGCGATCGTCTAACCTTCCCTAGTCACCACTCGTGCATTGATAGCTCATGCACGGTCTGACATGAAGCAGAGGTGACGTCAGCTCCTTTCCTTCTCCAAGGCTACTCCCAGCCATCCGTTTGCTGTCTGTACAATAATAGAAATTTCACGGCTAATCTACCAACCACCATTCTATTTCGGACGGCAAAGTGTTTAATGGGCATGTTGGGAAAAAAAAGTTCATAAAAACATTGTCTGATTTTCATTGTTTCCTATAAGCATGAGCAATATTGCCCAGTATTAAATAAAGTAGTTTTTTTTTTTTACATGAATTTCAGCTAAATCAGTAAAAACGCCTAGCTCTTTCAGTGTTTAATGTGATATAGCAAAGCATAAATGCAAACATTTACCATATATATCATATGAAGTGTTGGGTATTGAGTCAAAGTCAATGTATCATGATGATTTGTTAAGTTAAAATGTATATTAATGTTGTTTTTTTAAACCAAATATCCCCCGGGTCGAAATGACCCGAACAGAACGAAGGTGTAGTGAATCTGAACAGAACTTAAGGGTTAAATGATATTCAAAGAGCAATGCTGCTCTGGGGGCACTTTGTCAATGCTGCTCTGAGGGCAGCCTAAACGATATGCATAGACCAATGTTAAAATGCTGCTCTGAGGGCAGCCTAAACGATATGCATAGACCAATGTTAAAATGCTGCTCTGAGGGCAGCTTAAATGATATTCAAAGAGCAATGCTGCTCTGGGGGCACTTTGTCAATGCTGCTCTGAGGGCAGCCTAAATGATATGCATAGACCAATGTTAAAATGCTGCTCTGAAGGCAGTTGGTCATTGCTGCTCTGAGGGCAGCATACATAATATGCAAAGAGCAATGTTAAAATGCTGCTCTGAGGGCACTTTGTCAATGCTGCTCTGAGGGCAGCCTAAATGACATGCATAGACCAATGTTAAAATGCTGCTCTGAAGGCAGTTGGTCATTGCTGCTCTGAGGGCAGCATACATAATATGCAAAGAGCAATGTTAAAATGCTGCTCTGAGGGCACTTTGTCAATGCTGCTCTGAGGGCAGCTTAAACGATATGCATAGACCAATGTTAAGATGCTGCTCTGAGGGCAGCTTAAATGATATGCAAAGAGCAATGCTGCTCTGAGGGCAGCCTAAATGACATGCATAGACCAATGTTAAAATGCTGCTCTGAGGGCAATGAGATAGAGACACTAGTTTCTAGTGTCTCTATCTCTCTCTGGAAGAGGTTGCACATGAACTCTGCAGCCGCACTGAGGCGCCTCAACACAACAAAATGATTTAAATAACATTGCAATTCAAGGCAGTTTGAACAGCTAATTTCAACAGAGTAGCTATGTAACAAGGCCAAGCTGCATTAGCTAACAACAGTAACTTGCTAGCTATGTTTGAAAATGTTAACATTAGCAACCTGCTAGGTTGCTACATTTGAAAAATATTTAATAACATTGCATTTCAAGGCAGAGTTTGAACAGCTAGTTTCAACATAGCAGACTATCTATGGTAACAAGGCTAAGCTACAGTGGCTAACATTAGCTAAATGAAATCAACACCTTGCTAAGTTAGTCAGCTAGCAAACCTTAGCTTAATGAAAGTTTCTAAATGTAGTTCTAGCAAACTTCAACAAATTCATATTTAAAAGTCTTACCTTGCAGGTGAAGCAATATGCTTAGGCAGTGTAGCGAGTAGTGAAGATTTCAATAGTTTAATGTAGTAGTAGGCTTGCACTGAAGCAGTAGCAGGCTTTCACTGAAGGCAGCAGGAGCAGACTAACTGACTGACTGACTGACTGTGATACAAAGATGGCTGCCGCTGAACAATTCAAAATTGCATTGAACCCGCCTCCCGCCCCGCCTCCAACTGTTACTGATTGGCCAGGCGTGAGGACCAATGAAATTGAATGCTGCCCTCAGGTCACATTCCAATCCTTATAAGTCACATCTGCTTATAGCGGCCCCAGGCCTTGGGGAGTTATTTGTCACAGTACATTTGCACACAATGTGAGATTTATTCTCTGCATTTTACCCATCCTATAACAACTAGGAGCAGTGAGCAGCCATATGTGGCACTCGGGGAGCAATTAGGGGTCAAGAGTCTTGCAAGAGTCTCACATCAACACATAGCTGCCTGGAATCATACCTGCGACAACCATTGAGCTCTGGCTCCCCAGGCAGGCTCAGTAACCACTCAGCTATGGCAGCCCCATCTATTTAAGTTATCACTTACTGTATGATACTATGATAAAGAAATTGGGGTTTCATATGAAAACTAAAACACCTTATATTACATCGATATTAAAAGGATATTTCTATCGTCTTTTGGGAAGAAAGACTGTTTTTATCTATCATGGTTAAAATGGAGTTTGAAGTTACAATGGGTTTGTATAGGAAGGGGGCGTGTCTGATCAAATTAATATCAAATGTCTAAATACTGAATCGAGCAACTTTCCCCAAACGCCTGGGTAGACGATAGTCCAGCATGACACAACCGCTTCAAGAAATTCTGGTAGGAATTGTTGATTATCCCCATCCTGACAATCACTTGCAATTGTAGGAGGTATTAGATTCTGTTTCACTCGGTTCTACAGATAAGTTCACTACTTAAGTATAAGTATTGAAAATAGCAGATTTACAAGCTCACAACGCCTCGCAGTTCTTGTGAGTCATGTGACAATGACCATCAAACATGGTTTTGATACCATTGGTATAACTTGGCTTAACAAATGTGTATTTTGGTTTGGGAGTAAACCCAACTCATTCACAGAGAGAACATGCAAAACTGCATACAGAAAGGCTGCCATTGTTTGAACTCAGCCAGGACCTTCTTGATGTGAAGCAACAGTGGTAACCACTGCACCAGTGTGCCACTGTGTGTCATGAATGCAATATCCATTCAACCCCAAATAGAAATCGCTTGTTCAGGGGCCTTTATACTATAGTATAGTGTCAACCTCCAAAAGCACTTTAACTTCTACCCATAGGGGGCACCAGAAATGTATAAAGTTGTACCATATGTACAGTATGTACAGTATGTCATACTATAGAAATGCCATCCTCCCCAGCTTCCTCACGCTTCCTCTGTCACATGCCATGACTTAGACAGCTGTGGCTAATGTGCAACTCAGCCTGACTGGTAATCTTGTTTGGCTGACAGAATGATGAGTTTAGGAAGAACTTTAGATTTGACAGAAAATGCCTGTAGCAGAGGATGGTTTCGATCCATCGACCTCTGGGTTATGGGCCCAGCACGCTTCCGCTGCGCCACTCTGCTTTAAACCACCCCAGATGGGACTCGAACCCACAATCCCTGGCTTAGGAGGCCAGTGCCTTATCCATTAGGCCACTGGGGCGATATGAATAGATGATAAGATGAAGCATTAACAAATTGTCTCTGTCGGTTGAAAACCTCATACTGTATTTCTAAAACATACTTTTCAGTGTTGAAATTCAAACGTGTCAAAAGATGCGCAAGCTCAAAGCGTGTTGCCTCACGCTGCGTTTCAAACTTGTGGATCTGCTACTTTTGATAGTTTTGTGTGACGCCGCAGTATGATCAAGTAGGCAGGGCGTTACATTTACGAGAAAAGAAAAAGTTATAATTTAAACATATTGAGGTTTCTGCCCGACTGCAGCGAAGTGATTCTGCTGTGGTGACCTTTAGGTGGAGTTGTCTTTGTGTTTGTAGGTAGAGAAAGACCTTTCAGTGGAGTTGTCTTTGTGTTTGTAGGTGGAAGAAGAACTTTCAGTGGAGTTGTCTTTGTGTTTGTAGGTGGAAGAAGACCTTTCAGTGGAGTTGTCTTTGTGTTTGTAGGTAGAGAAAGACCTTTCAGTGGAGATGTCTTTGTGTTTGTAGGTGGAAGCGTGGGGCAGAGTCACTGACTCACAGCTGAGGTGTTCCATGGCTGTGAACCCTGAGCTCACCTCCTCACTGGCACTGATCATCCAGGGCCACCGTCTTCCTGACAGGTACACGCACGCACGCGCACGTACGCACACACACACACACACACACACACACACACACACACACACACACACACACACACACACACACACACACACACACACACACACACACACACACACACACACACACACAGGTTTGTATCTATCTGGAATGAGGGCGCCGACGATGCCCAAACTCCTAGTTACTATACAAACGTTTTAGGGCGCCGATTTTACGAATGCCATTTATTTTTAACAATATATTTATTCGATTTTTCTTTTTTTCACAGAGATTTCAATAATTGTTACATGCGAATGCCATTTCTAACTGTAAGCCTAAAGCCAGAAAATAGTGTAAATCAGGCATAATGAACCAGGAAAATGTCCATTTCTCACATTCTGCTATACTTGTGGGGACATTAATGTACACACAAAATAGAATCTAACAGCTTGCAATGCGTCACAATGTTTTGCGCTGTGACCCGCCGTGGGCCTGTACGTAGATCTGCTATTTTCAGCACACCACACCGGTGTATGACGATGTGTTCATAGTGTGGACAGAGAGACAAAGAGTTTAGGAAGTCAAAAGGAAATCCAGTGACCCGCATGATGCACTTCAACACTGGACACATTCCATCTGTGTGAAGGTCTGTGACACTGGAACAGCCATTCACAACCTCGTGTGGCCCGTGAGGATACTGCATGCAAGTGGGCCCCCAAATAAATGGCAAAACACCAAGATTTTTGTCACAATTAATATTTTAATAATAATTTAAAAAATCAAACCTCGGTTCGAAGTGGAGCGGTGAATTTGAGCAGTTCCAGGTAAATATATAAAATATATAAATATATTCACCTATTTATATATTGACATGTGTCAATTCTTGATTGCCCGTGGCTCGCTACGGTGGCTGCATGCTGAATAGATGGAACAGAGATATTTTGGATAGACTGTTCAAAGTCCCTGACTTTTTTCACCTATTTTATATATTGACATCGTGTCAATTCTTGATTGCCCGTGGCTCGCTACGGTGGCTGCATGCTTCGTGAGCCTCCACTCTAACGGCTATCACGGGCAGACGCAGACAGTAGAGGGGGTCGACTCGAGATACGCCAACATACCATGCTTGTTAGTTGTTATTAACGGACTACACACACACACACAACAGCTGATCTTCACGCAGACAACACCTCGATGTGCGTCTTGCGCGAGGCGTTGTGAGCTTGCAGCTCTCTCTCTCTCTCTCTCTCTCTCTCTCTCTCTCTCTCTCTCTGAAATACGATTCTCTCTCTCTCTCTCTCTCCCTCCTCTCCCCCCGTCTCCCTCTCGCTGCCGTTAACCTTTGTTTTTATCGCGACGTGGTGTGTGTGTGTGTGTGTGTGTGTGTGCGTGCGTGCGTGCGTGCGTGCGTGGCGCGCGCGCGCATGCGTAGATCCTGTTCGAACTGAACGAAACAAAAAAATCCCATCATTCTCCATGCATCCGGGCGGAGGGGAACTCAATTCGATAGGTACCGAAATGTTGTGTAACTGCTGTGCGCACATGCGCAGATCCTGTTCAAACTCAACGGGACACTTCTCACTTGTGAGACTGGACACACATTTCTGCCTATCTATAGGTACCGAAATGTTGTGTAACTGCTGTGCGCACATGCGCAGATCCTGTTCAAACTCAACGGGACAGTTCTCACTTGTGAGACTGGACACATATTTCTGCCTATAGCGGAGCTGCTGTGTTTCACACACCGCTCCAAAAATGAGAGACATGGTATACTTTCTTTAAAACATTGAAAATGTGTTTTCATTGTGATACCGATAATAATAAATAAAATAAAAACGTGAAAGCATCTGTCATTTTATTTGGCTATTAAAAAAGATATGCTAATCTTAGAACAGACTGGGAAAAAAAACACATTTAACCGCTTGAACCCCGGCATCCCTATTATGGGGGGACGTTCACCAACAATAGCCAATCTACAAGCTCACAATGCGTCACAATGTGACTCAATGTGAGCTTGTAGATCTGCTATTAGATGGAAAAAGAACTCATCAAGTACAGTGCAACTCAGGTCTGTTTTACTAAGCATAGAGGGTCTAAGTTGTTTAACTGAAGTGATATGGATGCTGTCTGATATGCCACCTCCGCTTTGCGTTGGTGGCATATCAACTTGTTGGGCTCCTATCACTCGATAATGACAGCTGAGCGAGATGTTATCCCTTACATATTGACTGATGGATGTACTTTTGTCCAGTAAGGAGATGATGCTGAAGGTGGTGCAGAACCTTCCCCAGCTGTTGATCTACCTACCTGCTCAACTCAACTGCAGGGCTCAGGTTGGTTTACACTGTTACATACAGCACATACAGTACGTTATGTGTATCTATGGCATATCGTTGCTGTCGGGCAAAAACCTCTCATCTTCATATTTTAACTATTTGTGTTTCTTTTTGGAGCTGTGTGAAGCACAGGCTCCCTATACGTGGCTGTGTGGGTCTGTGTGTGTGTCTGTCTGTCTGTCTGTGTGTGTGTCTGTGTGTATGTAGCCTGAACTTCCTAAACTTCGGCACGCCACTAGTCCCACAGTTTTGCCACCACACACTCGCGCCATATGTCAAATCGACCGCCTTACTCGGGAATCGTGGGCTATTACTTTTCTAAGAGAAAGGTTCTATAGTTTAATTGATATTAATTTATTAGTGAATTAATTTTCCCCATTGACTTATAATGGGAATCGCAAAAACTCACATTCAATTATTTGTCTCTCGCAAACCATAGGGGCTAGAGTTTCAAGACTTGGAGAGGAGGTTCATAATGATTTCAAGGATTAAATAAAAAATAATTGTGTCATTTGGCCGCATGGTGGCGCCATAACACCCCACTTTACGTTTTGGCCTGTAACTCTTGAACCGTAGGTCGGAAAATTAAAAATATTTTTTCCCTGGATTCCTTGGGTCATGACGCATCTCCCCATATAGGCCACACCCATTTGCGCCATGATAGATTTTCCGCCATCTTGAATTTTCTCCAAAACACACTTTTTGCTCCTTTTCCTACATATTTTCTTCAAATGTCACAAAAATCGGTACACATGATCCACACACACACACACACACACACACACACACACACACACACACACACACACACACACACACACACACACAGCTCCACTTCACACGGGTGTGATTTTTTGTAAATTAACTCCCTATTTGATCATACTACATCCGTCACACAAAAGCATGAAGTAGCAGCTTGAAATGTGACGCGAAGCAACATTTGAGCTTTCTACAGTGAAGAGATTGCTGTTTTTGGAGCTGTGTGCAGCTCCCTATACGTGGCTGTGTGGGTCTGTGTGTGTGTGTGTCTGTCTGTCTGTCTGTGTGTCTGTGTGTATGTAGCCTGACTTCGGCGCGTAACTAGTGCCGCACCATTTACGCCACTCGCGCAATATATACATCAAAATGTGCGGCTCGGCCGGGAATGGTGTTCTATTACCTTTCGTTCCGATCCGCCTTACCATGCCGACGTAATCGGCAAAAAACGACGCTTAATTGTCCCCATTGACTTATAATGGGACAATGCAAGAAATCACTTTCAAGTATTTTTCTCTCGTAAACCATAGGAGCTACAGTTTCAAACCTCGGAGAGGAGATTCATAATGATTTTAAGAATGAATCGAAAAATAATTACATCACTCGGCCTCATGGTGGCGCTATAACGGCCCACTTTACGTTTTGCCCCGTAACTCTTGAACCGTAGATCGGAAAATTAAAATTCTTTTTTCCCTGGATTCCTTGGGTCAAGACGCATCTCCCCATATAGGCCACGCCCATTTGCGCCAGGATAGATTTTCCGCCATCTTGAACTTTCTCCAAAACACACTTTTTGCTCCTTTTCCTACATATTTTCTTCAAATGTCACAAAAATCGGTACACATGATCTACACACACACACACACACACACACACACACACACACACACACACAGCTCCACTTCACACGGGTGTGATTTTTTAATTTGAATCCTGAAAGGTTTTGGACATACAGTAATGAGGTATCCACCCGACAGAGATAACATAGGTTTTATTTATGCACTGTAATGTATGTATGCAATATATGTTAGTGGGTAGGTGTATTTGCAACTTCTATTGGCGACAAATTCCGGTTCGGATGTGCTGTTGTTAAAGCCCCAGTGGCCTAATGGATAAGGCACTGGCCTCCTAAGCCAGGGATTATGGGTTCGAGTCCCATCTGGGGTGTTTCTTTATGGCAGACAGTGACCATAGCCTCACAACTTGAATACCTCAGTTATCTGATAATAATTAAACATGGTGGTGAGATCGATCAATTCAAAGGAGCTTTATTGGCATGAGAGAACATATGTTTATGAAATCGTATACATACAGTAAATACACAGTAAGTATGGCAGTCAACCCAGCCGCTACCCATATTATGCAGGCAAGCTAGTCAAAACTGCAATGAAAGAAATGTCTGACTGAGTAGTGTATAAAGTACTTGAGAGTAAAAGTAAAACTTTGTTTTATAACCATGACTGTTACTATACGTTGTTTTCATATGAAACCCCACATTTGTACTTTAACAAAGTATCTTACAACATCATAACATAAATCATTGACTGACATTTATTATAACTATAACCAAACTGCGAGGAAATCAGTTGAGAATTGAGTGAGTTTACTTTGATGATTTCAAATGAACAGTGGAGAAACCTCCTGCTTCAGTAGACATTCATGGGTCAATGCATGCATCAGGACAGGGGTCTTCAATGTTTTCAGGCCAAGGACACCTTAGTTGAGAAAGAGATGAAGCAGGGACCCCCACAACTTTTTCATAGATTCCATATAGTTTCATTCTTTGACAGCAAATCCTGAAAACACAAACTGACATGTATTTTGGATTCATGTCAATTATTTGTTTTCAGATACGTATTTAACCACTTGAACCAGCAATACTTAACTTGACATTTCACTCTGTACTTAGCCTGCTCTTTTTCCCCTCTACGCCAAACGTCTTTGCCAAAAATAGCCGATCTACAAGCTCACAACGCCTCACACTGCGAGGCGTTGTGAGCTTGTAGATCTGCTATTTTTGGCTAAAGTTCTCAGGACATCAATGCTGGGATTCAAGTGGTTAATATAAAAAAGGAGAAAAAAGTTTCTATCACACAAAGATTTGGAGGACCCCCTGCTTCAAGGTGCATTTGCAACACATCAACAAAATGGACAACACCTGTGCTGCACCAGTCTGCCAAGAAACCATGTCAGATGTCAGATGTGGTTTGAACTTTGAATGCAACTCATACCAAGGGAAAAGGCGCGCTCAACTCGCGGACAGTCTTGAGATAAACCGGTGCGCAGATTGTTGATAATGCATAAAAGGAAGAAACAATCCGCACTCTCTGCAGTCTTTTTTAATAATGTTGATGATCCGCAGCAGCGGTCAACCAAAACGAACAGTCTCGTTTTGGCACATAGGCCTTCCTCAGTGTTGCACCGTGTGGCTGGAAGCCACATGAGGAAGGTGCTGGTCTGTCAGCATTAAGCAAGACACATAGTTTTAACATTTGGCATTTTGTACGGTGTCCGTGTAGGAATGTGATTCATTGTTATTATTTGACTGTGACAAATTCAAATTTGGGATCCCTCCCCATGTCTCTGCCTGTCTGCCCGTCTGTCTGTCTTTCTCTCTCTTTCTCCCTGTTTTCGTCTGTCTGTCTGTCTGTCTGTGTCTTTCTGTCTCTCTCCAGTTCAACCAGTCTGACTCCAGTGTAGGGGGCTTAGTGGAGCTGTCGTCAGGCCGCAGGAGGCTCTGGGGTCTGGGAGAGATTGCCGTCATCGATGGGGGCTATAAGCAGACCCTGGAGCTGAACCACTCCTTCCCACAGGTGCTGCTTCAGTGTACTACTGTGTCAATGCATCCTCTGCTGCTTAATCTGCTTAAGGGTCTGCTGCTTAATCTGTTTTATACATAACTCCAATGGTGCAGACCAATGACAACTTCATATCTTCACAATTACAAATAATCAGACCTTAACTTTGAAAACATTTCTCACAAAGTCTAAATATTGAATTGAATTGATTGAAACCTTTATTTATTCTCGAAAAGAGCATTGAGGTTTATTCTCATTTGTAATGCTGTCTAGATTACACACACACAAACATCAATTAATTGTTTCTGTGTTTTGTATCTGTATAAGACCAAAACAGAAAACTAGAAATGTTAAAAACGTGACATGGTGAGGTAGTGAAATTACCTAGAGTAGGTTATTAACTCACCCACCGCTATTTTTAAGACCCTTCTAATGGTCCACACCGCCAGGATTTTGCCTACCTTTAACGTGGGCGCGCGCGCGAATCCATTGCGCGATGGTTCACCGATTCCATTCACAATACGATCCAGTCACGGTAAGCTACGACGGTAAACAGCCTGCCATTTCCCAAAGCGAAACCGATTGAGCCCAGCGTGGGTGTTGTGTAACATTAAACCGGATGGGATTTCGGCAGTCTGGAACATCCAGATCCGTTTTTTGTGAATAGGGCCCGTCCATAGAGCGCTATGGACGGCGAATCGGCGATCATACTTTTTTGTTTTATAGTTATTAAAGCTAATTGATAACTCGTCATATTCGTCATAAGCAGAGTGGACCCATAAATATAGCTCGTCAAGCTCGTCATAAGCAGTGGATGAGTTAAATTATCCATTGGATATTGGGGCGTTCATTTTTTACGTTGGGATGTAAATTGTTCCATGAAACTGGCGCATAGTAGAAAGCTGATTTTCTCAGTTCAGAGTCAGACTGAAGTGGTACATGAAACCCAAAATCACTTTTTCTATAAATAATATTATATAAATGAGTCACTTGTGATAGGGAGCAATGATATGTTTCAGTTTGCCCATAGGCTTGGGGATTCAGAGCTTTCTGCTGTTTCTGTAGCTATTTCTGGGCAGATATGACAAAATAACCTAAATAAATAAATACATTTATTTAAATCAGTGGTACTTAAAGTTGGGTCCTTGAGGGGTTCCAGGGGGTCTCCAGCTAAACTGAGTTAATTTAGCATCAAAATCAGTTGATCCACTTTAACGCAATATCGCTACAAGCCGATAGTTGTTGGCTAGTTGGCTATTAGCCAAAGAGTTGTTTGGCTATTTTCACTATGTTTGCCTTTTAAAGCCAATCGTTTGAGTGTTTCGACAAAGATATTTAGAGCGAAAACAGGAGGGCGCTTAGAGCCCTTAGGGAGTCCGGAATAGGGTTTAAGTGGCTAATCTACAGTTCAGTGGATTTATGGCACAGGAAATCCATTCAAAATGCACTTTATCATTTCAGAAACAACCACGTAATTCAAGTTAAGCTGCAGAACCAGCTCTTGGCGACAGATGCACTGCGTCGCTGTGTGTTGTGTATCTTTTTGTTTCTGCCAGTGTGAATGCAGCGTACTGTAAGAGCTGGTTGAACCCCCCCCAGCATGCGTATTCTGGGGGGAACATTCGACCAAAATAGCATAATCTACAAGCTTTGCTACTTCAACTCCATTTCACTAAGATTAGAGGGTTAAAGTGATTTTAACTGCTTGTGCTTGAGTGTTTGGACTGGCAGACTGTCAGACAACGATAACAACTGTGTGATCAGTATCATATCCTGAAACTTGCACAGTAGAGAAATAGAAGCTCTTCATCTCATCTTCACGCTAAACTTGTTAAAACAATCTCACCTGTGTGAAGTGAGCAGTGCTGATGCTGATAATGATGATGATGATAGACTGACAAGATGTCACAGGATATCAGTATGGGGAAATCTCGCTCTTTCGATGGGTCTTTCGTGGGTGAGTAGCTAACCTACCGACACAGGTTAGCTACTCACCCACATCACAGTTACTGAGGTTAGGGTTAGGCATAGAGGTTAACATTCACCCACGTCGGCAGGTTAGCTTTTCACCAGGTTAACATTCACCCGTGTTGAAAGAATGAACCGTCGAACAGATGCTATGTCGCACTATCGACACGCTCCCTATCAGTATTTGATACCATGGGAAAACACATGGACATACACGCAAAGTCACGTATTTGAGCGGTTGGCAACGCTCAAAACGGGAATATACTGTACTGTACCCATAAAATCTTGTCTGTGACCCAAACATGGGTCCTGAGTCTCCTGACCCACTGTTTGGGAAACGGTTTGATCTCCTCTGAGGTTGAGTAACGGTCAGTGTGCTTGGTTAGGGTTGGGATGGTTAGGGTTGGGATTCTGAACCGTACGAACCCGGGGGAACCGGATCCAACATTGATGAATCGGAATTGGTTCCTTCACATTTGGAACCATTACCAGAACTGGTTTTATCACTGCATGCTGCCAAAGCTGGTTATGTGGACTTCACGTCTGCTATATAAATTACAATACCGGTGATTCTCAAACCTTTTATTTTTGAGCGGTGGTCACAACGCTCCTATACGTGGCCGTGTGTGTGGGTCTGTCTGTCTGTCTCCGTGTCTGTCTGTCTGTAGCCTGCAGTAACCTTTTCTGACCACACATGTTAAGGGAGGGGCGCTGTTGCGCGCGCACACACACACACACACACACACACACACACACACACACACACACACACACACACACGCGCACACACACACACACACACACACACACACACACCACCGCTCAGTTCACACGAGTGTGATTTTTAAGGACCACCATAACCACCAAATGGATTTGGTTCCATTTGTACACTCTGAGAGTTACAGACCTGTAAGGGTCTATTTAGAACCAGCGACAATTTTATTAACCCTAGCGGGTCTTCATCAGGTCTGATGAAGACCCGCTAGGGTCGAAACGTTGTTTCTCCTTAATAAAATTGTCGCTGGAGCTACAAGAACAGTGTGCGGACTTCCCTTCTTCCTATGGTGTGTATTTTTTGGTCCAGCACCTGAAACATTTTTGGAGATGTGCGTGCTTCCCTCTCTGCTCTATTTAGAACCCCCTATAGGAAACGTTAAAGGGAACCGTTTAGGAATCGTTAATGAACTGGAATGGTTAAACTCTAAAAGGATCCCAACCCTCTGCTTGGTGTGTGTGGTTGTCCAGCTGAAGCCTCTCCCCAGGACGGTGGCAGTGAGGACCCTGTACGAGGCCAGGAGCAGCAGCTACCAGCTCCAGCATGGAGCAGTGTGGGGCAGCCAGGAGGTCAGCCTGACTGGACTCTACGCTGTTCCTCTGGGTCTGCAGACCGGGAACCACACCCTGAAAGGTAGCGCAAATGACCACCTCAGACCACCAAAAGCCTGTACTGTACGTCTCAAACTCAATTTGATATAGGCTTCAAAGGGTCAAAAATATACAGTTATCTGCCATTATATCTATGGGAGTTGTCTTCTCATCAATTTAAGAAGGTTCTGAAATCACTTCTCTTAACCAGTATATCGTCGTTGTCGGGTGGAAACCTTGTATGTCCAAATACCGTTCGTTTTGTATTTATCATTTTAAAAATGATTTAGACTAGTGAAAACAGCCGATCTACAAGCACACAACAACTCGCACCGCGAGGTGTTGTGTGCTTGTAGATCTGCTGTTTTCACTACTTTTGTGCGACGGCCTCGTATGATGACGCAGGGCTTTACTTTGGGAAAGAACGTACACATTTTAAACTTGGAGATACGAGGTTTCTGCCCGACAGTGACAATATACTTTCCATATGTTCTGCTAAATGAACCTGGGTCTATTCATTATTTTCCTTAGAGGTTAATCTTCTGTGTGTCTTCGACTGTTTATTGCTGTGAAATGATTTTGTTTCATTTCTGTTGTTCTTTTTACTCATTTTTATTATTTTTTTGGTTTATTGTTTTATTTGTAAAGGATACATATATTCTTCTTTGATGTGATTTTTTGAAACCCGGAGGGTTTTTAGGCATCTCCTTCACATTTTCCAAATCTTTTTAAACGATTTAAAAAATAATTGCAAGTGAAACAAACAAACAAATAAAACCACACTTAGGGCTGTCACCATTATGACATTTTATGTGATTAATTGTCACACAAATAATTGCAATTATCGATTTAATTGTGTTTTGGCACTGAACACTGGAGCGTGTGAATAAACATTACATTTCTGTTTGGCTTTGAAGTTGTGCAGGGCCGATATGACAAATAACCTAAATAAACAAAAACATTTCTTTAATTCAGTGGTACTCAAAGTGGAGTCCTTGAGGGGTTCCAGGGGGTCTCCAGCTAAATTGAATTCATTTAGCATCAAAATCAGTTGATCCACTTTAACCCAATATCAGCTACAAGCCGATAGTTGTTGGCTAGTTGGCTATACTGGCCTATTTTCACAATGTTTGCCTCTAATGTAATATTTGACACTTTGGCCAATTTGGTATTAAAAAGGTCTTAAAAGTCATTAAATTGTCACTTTAGAAATGTGCAGATACCCTGTATACACGTGTTCTCTATGTTGGTTTGTTTACCTTTGAGTGAGAAAACAATGTTGCACATTAAGCTAATCATCTTGGGAACGCCCAAAATAGTTTTGCAAGTGATGCATTTTGTCTGTGTCATCAGGAAGTGATTGTGCTCTCTGCTCAGCGAGTAGACGATTGCTTGACGCTTTCTTTTTCCTGTAGTTCACATGGCCTGTGTTCCCCGAGGGAGCAGTCTGGAGCTGACACTGGAACGCTCCCCGCAAGGCCGACATGACACACTTCTACTGGGCTGGACCAGGCATGGACGACTGGAGCAGGTCAGAGCACTGCTTCTCAAAGTAGACAAGATTTAGGGGGTTCCAGGGGGTCCCCAGATAAATTAGTTAACCAGTTTAACCAGTTTAACCCTATAGTACAGGGGTGGGCAACTTTGATGATGGCGAGGGCCACTATATTTCCACCTTCACTCCAGAGGGCCACATTGCATATTGCTACATCCTACTTTGTCATTCTAGTATCTCATACAAAAGAAGCAAAAATAGCCGATCTACAAGCTCAAAACGCATCGCGCTGAGATGCGTTTTGAGCTCGTAGATCGGCTATTTTTGCTTCTTTTGAATTGGAATCCTGAATTATTTGTTGTTTTTGAATTGGAATCCTGAAATGTAACATTTTTATCTAATTTCAAACGCATTTAGTTATATAGTCATGTTAACTTTATGACCTAAATACAAATACATTGGACATAAAAAATACATTTTAACTCAGCGGGTGCCCACGAGGTGTCTACACGCCAATCTCTTTGATGTCTCTGGAGGCTCACGACGCGTTGACGTGTTTACTGTATTTACAGTATTAACTTTAAATCTCACCGTTTGGTTGGGGCTGCGCCTGGATGTAGCCCATTAGCCGCTAGTCGCTTCGAGACGACGCTGAGAGCATCGCGCGGCCGCTATTCTCCGTATACTCCAATGCATTTCCCCATCTTTAACGTCCTTTATCTCTGATGTTTGTTTTATGGCTAAAACTGTGGCGTGGTGCGGCAAAATGTCCAAATTTTGATCGGCAATGAACAGCTATGATCAACACTGGCCCATACAGTAAGTTACACAATAACATCCTGTCTGCGCTCATGTGACCAAGTGACGTCATGACGGATGCATTGACGCAGCAGGGCCAGATTCAATACAATGGTGGTGGGCCTGGGCAGCAAGAGGGGATAAATGGGGCAATCCAGGGGCACCCGATGTGTTAATACTACTATAGTCATTAAGCTACTAATATAGACTGACGGAATTAAACCAGGTCATGTTTGAAACAGCTGAAATCAATAATATATGGGGGTTAGGGGAATCCACATGAATCCACCATTAATGGAAAAAAATCAAACAATCAAAATATGTCAGAATCTGGGGAGCCTGCTGGCCTGGTGGTCAAGGCGCATACCACATACTAGGCTATGATGCCTGCTGGCGTTGCCCGTTCGATTCCCGATCCGGACGACCTTTGCCACATGTCATTCCCCATCTCTCTCTCCTTGTATCCTGTCAGTCTACTGTCCTATTGAATAAAGGCATAAAAAGCCCAAAAACAAATCTTTAAAGATCATTTATTTATTTATTGGGTCTGGCGCCATCAAAAAGCGGCTTACCTTTGCGACGTTATAGTAGATAGACAGACAGACATTTATTTATTTATTTTTATTTTTTTTGGTTGTGCAATAGTGCACTTTGGTCTGCCAGGCAGCAGAGGGCGGCGTCATGCGAGAATGAATGTGAATTGTCCTGCTATGTGTTGCCGTACATTCAGGGGATGGTGTTTTTTACTGGTGTTTCAGTCCGAGTGTGGGGAAAGGGTGCGTTCGGAAATGCGCACCGGACTGCGCGGGCGTTTATCGTGGGCTTGCCCAGGCCTTACGGCCTGGGCATAAATATAACGATTGCATTCACCACGGCTTCGTAACTCGCGCGGCGCTCCGCCGGCCGCGCGGCCCTGGCCCGCTCTTCGCGGCCACTCGCGCCTGCGGCGCTCGGGGGCGAAGAGCAGGACCAAGGTCCGCTGGCCTTCGCGCCGCTTGCAATGTCGTGGACAATAAAACGAGCGCACCCTTTCATACACTCTGACTGAATCACCAGTAAAAAACACTCTCTCGTACATTCAGAGCAGTCACTGGCTACAGAGCCTCCGGGCCAGAGGAAATCAACAAGGAAGTGAATTGTTCTCCGTTGATCTAACGCATAATGGATTTTTTACACCATCACAGCGGAAAATGTGTTTACAGTAAACGGCCGCGCGACCCCTCATCAGCTTACAGTCATCAGACGAACGAACCGAACGAGCGCCGTATTGGCATCGACGTTCTGTAAAAAATGGGGCGAGCGTTATCGTTCAAAGCGTGGGGAGAGTTAAAAAAAATGTATATATATATATCAGAATCTTTGATGACATGTCATTAAAATGTATGTTTTATTGAAAAGAAACCCGCACACTCTGCTCCAAATGAGTGAATTATATTTACAAACGCTCATCATTTAATGTGGTCTTCGCCTCCAGGTGAAGGCGGTCAGTCAGTGGCATCTCTCAGAGGAGCAGAGCGAGGCCAGGATAGAGCTCAGACAGCCCTTCAGTGCCACGCTGTCTCAGCTCTCCCTCCACACGCTGTCCCAGGCCTCTCAGGGAGGACCATGGAGCAGCCATCAGGTATGGAACTGGCCATGCCTCACTCTCCTCTAACTACCAACAATGAACAAGGACTGATGTTGGAACATTACATTGAATGCATATTTAACTGACTTAATGTAAAACGTATTAAGCATGGTGTTTTTTCTTTAACTCTCAACAATGAACGAAGGACTAATATTGGATGCTTTAAAAGAATATATATTTAAAGATTTGCACAAATCTTCCCGGCTTTTGTAAAATAGCAGATCTACAAGCTCATAGCGCAGCACTCAGTGCCGAGCTATGAGCTTGTACACCTGCTATTTTTGGATATCCAAAGTATAAAAAAAATGGTTGGTTGCGTGACACATATGCATTCCCGGTCTTAATGGGTTAACTCTCAACATTGAACAAGGACTATTATTGTAACATTACATTGAATGCATTTTTAACTGACTTAATGTAAAACTTAAGCATGGTGTTTTTTTTTCTTTAAAGCCTTGAAAAAGTACTTTTCAATTTGATGAATAGGAACTTAAAGTATACTATGTCAGCTTCATTGATCCAAGCCAGGTCACAATCCACTGATTGATCATTCAAATAAACTGAAAATGCATGTGGCCCACGAATCTGACCACTTAACCACGTAAGATGGAGCGAATGCTTTTGAGATTTTCAAGTGGGCCCTTATCCAGGAGTTTCACAATAATGAATGTGACTGATACAAGTCTGACACACCACAGACATACTCTTAACTCATCTGCTGCGATTTTAAACATAGCTGAACTCAGCAACTGTCAGATTGTCCTTACCTTTTAACGTTGGCGCGTGCTCGCATCGTGCAAGATCTGTGTGCAACTCATGTAGCAGGCACGTAGACTCGAGCACAGCTTTCCATTAAAACAATTCCATTGAAAATAGACATTTCCGTTGTCAGGCTATAATTGCCACTGTTTACAGAAAAACTAATGGAAAAGCCGAGCTGTGCGCTATGGTCCTGCGTGGGCACGTTCGCGCACATAGCACACGATCTGTGCGCAGATCATGTGCCATGCGGGTAAAGCATCGATAACAGTTTCCAAATAAAAAAAAAACAAGTTCACACCTCACCAATGCTTTAGTGTCACAACAGGGTGTTTTAACAAAGAAACAAGCCTATATTTATATCAATAGACCTGTATAGTAGGTATTGAGCGACGTGCACAGGACATCTCTAGATAAGTGAACCCCCAAACATTGAATCTCCAATGCACCACTGCTTAAGAGTGTACAAATGTAACTAAATGGACCCGTATGGATCCATTTAGTTTCGTGCAGATTGCTGTTAGCAACTTGTTAGCAACTTAATAACAACCTGCAAAGTGCATGCATATCGTCGTTGTCGGGTGGAAACCTTGTATGTCCAAAAGCGTTCGTTTTGTATCATTTAAAAAATGAACTAAACTAGTGAAAACAGCCGATCTACAAGCACACAACGCCTCGCACCGCGAGGCGTTGTGTGCTTGTAGATCGGCTGTTTTCCCTACTTTTGTGTGACGGCCTTGTCTGATGAAGCAGGGCTTTACTTCGTGGAAAAACGTACACATTTGAAACTTGGAGATACGAGGTTTCTGCCCGACAGTGACGAAATGGACCTACAGTACAGTACAACACACTTTGCTGCACCAGGGCTGCCAACAAAACATGTCAGATGTGGCTTGAAGCCACGTGAGGAAGGTGCTGGGCTGTCAGCACTAAGACACATAGTTTTAATGTTTGGCATTTGAATGGTGTCCGTGTAGGAATGTGAACGTCATGCATTGTTATTAGACTGTAACACATTCAAAATGTTGATAGCCCCCCTCCCCCCTTCTCTCTCTCTCTCTCTCTCTCTCTCTCTCTCTCTGAGTTATTCTAGTGTAATGGTGCTTCTCAATTGTGTTAATTGAACTGTGCAATTTGTGCAAAAGATTGATTGAATACTTTATTAGACAGAAATGTAATCAGGCTAGCACGTGGTACAGTAAGACAATTAAGGCTAAAAGGATAACACAAAAAAGGTCTTATGTATTCAACTCATCAACATAGCATAACAATTTACACAATAATACATGTCATCAAAAAAGAATTACGCTCTCAGTAAAGAGTTAATTATTGTTAAACACCTGCGTTACTTAATTTACAAGAGGTCTACACAACTAGAAAAATATTGTTCCTTCGAAACAATTGTGGGCTCGCTTCAAGCCAGAAAACAATGGCTATAAAAGTACAAAATGTCAAGATCGCAGGCAGTGCTCTCTTTGACGTTACTGACGTCAAAGATTGGTCCATTTTGTTCCAAAAATGTGTTGTGCAAAAGTTGACCCGCTGGTGGCGCTATAACAGGCCAATGTAAGAAGGGTGGTATCTGTTCCTTGACCTATTGGGAATGTGCTTGCAAGATTTCACGCACATTGCAGGCTGTGTTCATGATTTGAGGTGTTTTTGGCTTTGGCCACTTTATCGCTGCTTGCAGCTATATTCATTATTATTATTTTTTTTGTGTGTGTGCACTTCATAGGCATATTAGATAAAGGTCCTTAGATTGTGTGTAGAATGTTTCATGCAAATTGCAAAAAAAAATCCTAACGGGTTTAAGTGTTTCACAAACTGCTCAAAATGATATAGCGCCCCCCTTTGGCCAATTGGGGTAAGATTGGTTTTAGTGATATTTGGACTAACACTCTACATCTTTGCCAAATGCCATGAACATGTTACTTTGCATGTATGATTTAGAGGCAGAAGAATAATTTGCATAAAACTGCAATATTCATTGAATTTATTTTAAAAAGCATGTTTCAATTTTAAAGAAATCCGATCTGACAGATCTTTAGATATCGGTCCAAAGTTCACGTAAAAAAAGTTTTGTGCACGTGGAGCGAAAATTCCAGAATAAAAGCGGGTTTACGCGTTTTACAAACTGCTCAAAATGGCGGAAAATTGAAGGGCGGAGCTTACTTAACAACGACACAGATGTCTTCCGCTTGAGTCAAAGCACGCGTGTAACAAGTTGCATGTCTTCAAACGAAACGAGTCATGACTTATGCCCGTTTGAAGTTTGAATTTTCAAACGCTTCGTATAGCGCCCCCCTTTGGCCGATTGGAATAAAATTGGTTTCAGTGATACTTTGACTAACCCTCCACATCTTTGCCAAATGCCATGAACGTGTAACTTTGCATGTATGATTTAGAGGCAGAAGAATAATTTGCATAAAACCGCAATATTGATAGAATTATTAAAAAAATATATTTCACTTTAAAAGAAATCCGCCAAGATTAGTTTGACCGTATTGGTCCAAAGTTCATGTGAAAAAGGTTTTGTGCGCGTATCGAAAAAAACCCAGGAGGAGATAGATTTTTACTGTTTTTCATATAATTCCGAATTGTGGGAGACCTAAAGGTCAGAGGTCAAAAGTTAGAGGGTAAAAGTTGTTCGGCATGAGGAGATGCATAAGTGTATACAGGTTTCATGGCTGGACCTCAAACACAGCATGAGCTATACCTGTTCAAAGTTCGCACTTTCGAAGGCTTCCTACAGCGCCACCATTTGGCCGATTGCTATAGAAAATAATAGCACACTTCGCCACTGTAAACTGAACACATTGATGTTTTTATTTTCATTTTCTCACTAAGTATGTAGGAGTAGAAAGGAACCGAAGTTCCCGTCTACAGTATGATATGACTGATAGATAAATAACTAGAAAAATATTGTTCCTTCGAAACAATTGTGGGCTCGCTTCAAGCCAGAAAACAATGGCTATAAAAGCACAAAATGTCAAGATCGCAGGCAGTGCTCTCTTTGACGTTACTGACGTCAAAGATTGGTCCATTTTGTTCCAAAAATGTGTTGTGCAAAAGTTGACCCGCTGGTGGCGCTATAACAGGCCAATGTGAGAAGGTTGGTATCTGTTCCTTGACCTATTGGGAATGTGCTTGCAAGATTTCACGCACATCCCAGGCTGTGTTCATGATTTGAGGTGTTTTTGGCTTTGGACACTTTATCGCTGCTTGCAGCTATATTTATTATTATTATTTTATAATTTTTGTGTGTGCACTTCATAGGCATGTTAGATAAAGGTCCTTAGATTGCGTGTAGAATGTTTCATGCAAATTGCAAAAAAAATCCTAGAATAAAAACGGGTTTAAGCGTTTTACAAACTGCTCAAAATTATATAGCGCCCCCCTTTGGCCATTTGGGGTAAGATTGGTTTCAGTGATATTTGAACTAACCCTCTACACTATTTTGTCATGAAAATGTGACTTTGCTTGTATGTTTTAGAGGCAGAAGAATAATTTGCATAAAAATGCAATATTGTTTGAATTATTTAAAAAAGCATGTTTCAATGTTAAAGAAATCCGATCTGACAGATCTTTAGATATCGGTCCAAAGTTCACGTAAAAAAAGTTTTGTGCACGTGACGCGAAAATTCCAGAATAAAAGCGGGTTTACGCGTTTTACAAA
Organism: Nannobrachium achirus; assembly: GCF_963921795.1. NCBI lineage: Eukaryota > Metazoa > Chordata > Actinopteri > Myctophiformes > Myctophidae > Nannobrachium > Nannobrachium achirus. The sequence goes on along the minus strand of NC_137814.1, from coordinate 49,403,770 downwards.
CTGCTCAAAGTGGCGGAAAATCGAAGGGCGGAGCTTACTTAACAACGACACAGATGTCTTCCGCCTGAGTCAAAGCACGCGTGTAACAAGTTGCATGTCTTCAAACGAAACGAGTCATGACTTATGCCCGTTTGAAGTTTGAATTTTCAGACGCTTCGTATAGCGCCCCCCTTTGGCCAATTGGAATAAAATTGGTTTCAGTGATACTTTGACTAACCCTCCACATCTTTGCCAAATGCCATGAACGTGTAACTTTGCATGTATGATTTAGAGGCCGAAGAATAATTTGCATAAAACCGCAATATATATTGAATTATTAAAAAAATATATTTCACTTTAAAAGAAATCCGCCGAGACTAGTTTGATCGTATTGGTCCAAAGTTCATGTGAAAAAAGTTTTGTGAGCGTAACGCGAAAATCCCAGGAGGAGATAGATTTTTACTGTTTTTCATATAATTCCAAATTGTGGGAGATCTAAAGGTCAAAGGTCAAAAGTCAGAGCGTAAAAGTTGTTCGGCATGAGGAGACGCATACGTGTATACAGGTTTCATGGCTGCACGTATATCAGAGCATGAGCTATACCTGTTCAAAGTTCGCACTTTCGAAGGCTTCCTACAGCGCCACCATTTGGCCGATTGCTGTAAAAAATAATAGCACACTTCGCCACTGTAAGCTGAACACATTGATGTTTTTATTTTCATTTTCTGTCTAAGTATGTAGGAGTAGAAAGGAACCGAAGTTTTGAGGAGAACTTGATATGACGGTTAGATATTGTCACTAGAAAAATATTGTTCCTTCGAAACAATTGTGGGCTCGCTTCAAGCCAGAAAACAATGGCTATAAAAGTACAAAATGTCAAGATCGCAGGCAGTGCTCTCTTTGACGTTACTGACGTCAAATATTGGTCCATTTTGTTCCAAAAATGCGTTGTGCAAAAGTTGACCCGCTGGTGGCGCTATAACAGGCCAATGTAAGAAGGGTGGTATCTGTTCCTTGACCTATTGGGAATGTGCTTGCAAGATTTCACGCACATTGCAGGCTGTGTTCATGATTTGAGGTGTTTTTGGCTTTGGCCACTTTATCGCTGCTTGCAGCTATATTTATTCATTTATTTATTTATTTTTTGTGTGTGCACTTCATAGGCATATTAGATAAAGGTCCTTAGATTGTGTGTAGAATGTTTCATGCAAATTGCAAAAAAAATCCTAGAATAAAAACGGGTTTAAGCGTTTTACAAACTGCTCAAAATTATATAGCGCCCCCCTTTGGCCATTTGGGGTAAGATTGGTTTCAGTGATATTTGAACTAACCCTCTACACTATTTTGTCATGAAAATGTGACTTTGCTTGTATGTTTTAGAGGCAGAAGAATAATTTGCATAAAAATGCAATATTGTTTGAATTATTTAAAAAAGCATGTTTCAATGTTAAAGAAATCCGATCTGACAGATCTTTAGATATCGGTCCAAAGTTCACGTAAAAAAAGTTTTGTGCACGTGACGCGAAAATTCCAGAATAAAAGCGGGTTTACGCGTTTTACAAACTGCTCAAAGTGGCGGAAAATCGAAGGGCGGAGCTTACTTAACAACGACACAGATGTCTTCCGCTCGAGTCAAAGCACGCGTGTAACAAGTTGCATGTCTTCAAACGAAACGAGTCATGACTTATGCCCGTTTGAAGTTTGAATTTTCAAACGCTTCGTATAGCGCCCCCCTTTGGCCGATTGGAATAAAATTGGTTTCAGTGATACTTTGACTAACCCTCCACATCTTTGCCAAATGCCATGAACGTGTAACTTTGCATGTATGATTTAGAGGCCGAAGAATAATTTGCATAAAACCGCAATATTTATTGAATTATTAAAAAATTATATTTCACTTTAAAAGAAATCCGACCAGACAGTTTGACCGTATTGGTCCAAAGTTCATGTGAAAAAGGTTTTGTGCACTTGACGCGAAAATCCCAGGAGGAGATAGATTTTTACTGTTTTTCATATAATTCCTAATTGTGGGAGACCTAAAGGTCAGAGGTCAAAAGTTAGAGGGTAAAAGTTGTTCGGCATGAGGAGACGCATACGTGTATACAGGTTTCATGACTGTAACTCAAACACAGCATGAGCTATACCTGTTCAAAGTTTGCACTTTCGAAGGCTTCCTACAGCGCCACCATTTGGCCGATTGCTATAGAAAATAATAGCACACTTCGCCACTGTAAACTGAACACATTGATGTTTTTATTTTCATTTTCTCACTAAGTATGTAGGAGTAGAAAGGAACCGAAGTTCCCGTCTACTGATTGCCTGCCTGATAGATAAATAATGACAATATCTAAAGTGTGCTCGCCTTATAGGCGAGCCCACAACTAGAAAAATATTGTTCCTTCGAAACAATTGTGGGCTCGCTTCAAGCCAGAAAACAATGGCTATAAAAGTACAAAATGTCAAGATCGCAGGCAGTGCTCTCTTTGACGTTACTGACGTCAAAGATTGGTCCATTTTGTTCCAAAAATGTGTTGTGCAAAAGTTGACCCGCTGGTGGCGCTATAACAGGCCAATGTAAGAAGGGTGGTATCTGTTCCTTGACCTATTGGGAATGTGCTTGCAAGATTTCACGCACATTGCAGGCTGTGTTCATGATTTGAGGTGTTTTTGGCTTTGGCCACTTTATCGCTGCTTGCAGCTATATTCATTATTATTATTATTTTTTTGTGTGTGTGCACTTCATAGGCATATTAGATAAAGGTCCTTAGATTGTGTGTAGAATGTTTCATGCAAATTGCAAAAAAAAATCCTAACGGGTTTAAGCGTTTCACACACTGCTCAAAATGATATAGCGCCCCCCTTTGGCCAATCGGAGTAAGATTGGTTTTAGTGATATTTGGACTAACACTCTACATCTTTGCCAAATGCCATGAACATGTTACTTTGCATGTATGATTTAGAGGCAGAAGAATAATTTGCATAAATCTGCAATATTCATGGAATTTATTTAAAAAAGCATGTTTCAATTTTAAAGAAATCCGATCTGACAGATCTTTAGATATCGGTCCAAAGTTCACGTAAAAAAAGTTTTGTGCACGTGGAGCGAAAATTCCAGAATAAAAGCGGGTTTACGCGTTTTACAAACTGCTCAAAATGGCGGAAAATCGAAGGGCGGAGCTTACTTAACAACGACACAGATGTCTTCCGCTCGAGTCAAAGCACGCGTGTAACAAGTTGCATGTCTTCAAATGAAACGAGTCATGACTTATGCCCGTTTGAAGTTTGAATTTTCAAACGCTTCGTATAGCGCCCCCCTTTGGCCGATTGGAATAAAATTGGTTTCAGTGATACTTTGACTAACCCTCCACATCTTTGCCAAATGCCATGAACGTGTAACTTTGCATGTATGATTTAGAGGCAGAAGAATAATTTGCATAAAACCGCAATATTGATTGAATTATTAAAAAATTATATTTCACTTTAAAAAAAATCTGGTTGATCAATCTCACCGTATTGGTCCAAAGTTCATGTGAAAAAAGTTTCGTGCGCGTAACAAAAAAAACCCAGGAGGAGATAGATTTTTACTGTTTTTCATATTATTCCGAATTGTGGGAGACCTAAAGGTCAGAGGTCAAAAGTTAGAGGGTAAAAGTTGTTCGGCATGAGGAGACGCATACGTGTATACAGGTTTCATGCCTGTACCTCAAACACAGCATGAGCTATACCTGTTCAAAGATCGCACTTTCGAAGGCTTCCTACAGCGCCACCATTTGGCCGATTGCTGTAAAAAGTAATAGCACACTTCACCACTGTAAACTGAACACATTGATGTTTTTATTTTCATTTTCTCACTACGTATGTAGGAGTTATAGGAAACCGAAGTTTTTGGGATACTTGCACTGCTTAGTATAGAAATAAATAAATAATTTGACGATATCTAAAGTGTGCTCGCCTATAGGCGAGCCCACAACTAGAAAAATATTGTTCCTTCGAAACAATTGTGGGCTCGCTTCAAGCCAGAAAACAATGGCTATAAAAGTACAAAATGTCAAGATCGCAGGCAGTGCTCTCTTTGACGTTACTGACGTCAACGATTGGTCCATTTTGTTCCAAAAATGTGTTGTGCAAAAGTTGACCCGCTGGTGGCACTATAACAGGCCAATGTAAGAAGGGTGGTATCTGTTCCTTGACCTATTGGGAATGTGCTTGCAAGATTTCACGCACATTGCAGGCTGTGTTCATGATTTGAGGTGTTTTTGGCTTTGGCCACTTTATCGCTGCTTGCAGCTATATTCATTATTATAATTTTTTTGTGTGTGTGCACTTCATCGGTCCAAAGTTAACGTAAAAAAAGTTTTGTGCACGTGGAGCGAAAATTCCAGAATAAAAGCGGGTTTACGCGTTTTACGAACTGCTCAATATGGCGGAAAATCGAAGGGCGGAGCTTACTTAACAACGACACAGATGTCTTCCGCTCGAGTCAAAGCACGCGTGTAACAAGTTGCATGTCTTCAAACAAAACGAGTCATGACTTATGCCCGTTTGAAGTTTGAATTTTCAAACGCTTCGTATAGCGCCCCCCTTTGGCCGATTGGAATAAAATTGGTTTCAGTGATACTTTGACTAACCCTCCACATCTTTGCCAAATGCCATGAACGTGTAACTTTGCATGTATGATTTAGAGGCTGAAGAATAATTTGCATAAAACCGCAATATTGATTGAATTATTAAAAAATTATATTTCACTTTAAAAGAAATCCGCCGAGACTAGCTTGACCGTATTGGTCCAAAGTTCATGTGAAAAAGGTTTTGTGCGCGTAACGCAAAAATCCCAGGAGGAGATAGATTTTTACTGTTTTTTATACAATTCAAAATTCTGGGGGATCTAAAGGTCAGAGGTCAAAAGTCAGAGCGTAAAAGTTGTTCGGCATGAGGAGACGCATACGTGTATACAGGTTTCATGACTGTACGTATAACAGAGCATGAGCTCTATCTGTTCAAAGTTCGCACTTTCGAAGGCTTCCTACAGCGCCACCATTTGGCCGATTGCTGTAAAAAATAATAGCACACTTCGCCACTGTAAGCTGAACACATTGATGTTTTTATTTTCATTTTCTGTCTAAGTATGTAGGAGTAGAAAGGAACCGAAGTTTTGAGGAGAACTTGATATGACGGTTAGATATTGTCACTAGAAAAATATTGTTCCTTCGAAACAATTGTGGGCTCGCTTCAAGCCAGAAAACAATGGCTATAAAAGTACAAAATGTCACGATCGCAGGAAGTGCTCACTTTGACGTTACTGACGTCAAAGATTGGTCCATTTTGTTCCAAAAATGTGTTATGCAAAAGTTGACCCGCTGGTGGCGCTATAACAGGCCAATGTGAGAAGCGTGGTATCTGTTCCTTGACCTATTGGGAATTGCTTGCAAGATTTCACGCACATTGCAGGCTGTGTTCATGATTTAGGTGTTTTTGGCTTTGGCCACTTTATCGCTGCTTGCAGCTATATATATATATATATTTTTTTGTGTGTGTGTGTGTGCACTTCATAGGCATATTAGATAAAGGTCCTTAGATTGTGTGTAGAATGTTTCATGCAAATTGCTAAAAAAATCTTAGAATAAAAACGGGTTTAAGCGTTTTACAAACTGCTCAAAATTATATAGCGCCCCCTTTGGCCATTTGGGGTAAGATTGGTTTCAGTGATATTTGAACTAACCCTCTACACTATTTTGTCATGAAAATGTGACTTTGCATGTATGTTTTAGAGGCAGAAGAATAATTTGCATAAAAATGCAATATTGTTTGAATTATTTAAAAAAGCATGTTTCAATGTTAAAGAAATCCGATCTGACAGATCTTTAGATATCGGTCCAAAGTTCACGTAAAAAAAGTTTTGTGCACGTGACGCGAAAATTCCAGAATAAAAGCGGGTTTACGCGTTTTACAAACTGCTCAAAATGGCGGAAAATCGAAGGGCGGAGCTTACTTAACAACGACACAGATGTCTTCCGCTTGAGTCAAAGCACGCGTGTAACAAGTTGCATGTCTTCAAACGAAACGAGTCATGACTTATGCCCGTTTGAAGTTTGAATTTTCAGACGCTTCGTATAGCGCCCCCCTTTGGCCGATTGGAATAAAATTGGTTTCAGTGATACTTTGACTAACCCTCCACATCTTTGCCAAATGCCATGAACATGTAACTTTGCATGTATGATTTAGAGGCCGAAGAATAATTTGCATAAAACCGCAATATATATTGAATTATTAAAAAATCATTATTTAACGTACAAACTTCTCACCACATAGCCTGTGTAGATATAGGTTCAAAGTTCATGTGAAAAAAGTGTTGTGCACTTGACGCGAAAATCCCAGGAGGAGATAGATTTTTACTGTTTTTCATATAATTCCGAATTGTGGGAGACGTAAAGGTCAGAGGTCAAAAGTTAGAGGGTAAAAGTTGTTCGGCATGAGGAGACGCATAAGTGTATACAGGTTTCATGGCTGTATGTATAACACAGCATGAGCTATACCTGTTCAAAGATCGCACTTTCGAAGGCTTCCTGCAGCGCCACCATTTGGCCGATTGCTATAGAAAATAATAGCACACTTCGCCACTGTAAACTGAACACATTGATGTTTTTATTTTCATTTTCTCACTAAGTATGTAGGAGTAGAAAGGAACCGAAAATCCCGTCTACTTACTAGATAAATAAATAATGACAATATCTAAAGTGTGCTCGCCAGGTACTGGCGAGCCCACAACTAGAAAAATATTGTTCCTTCGAAACAATTGTGGGCTCGCTTCAAGCCAGAAAACAATGGCTATAAAAGCACAAAATGTCAAGATCGCAGGCAGTGCTCTCTTTGACGTTACTGACGTCAAAGATTGGTCCATTTTGTTCCAAAAATGTGTTGTGCAAAAGTTGACCCGCTGGTGGCGCTATAACAGGCCAATGTGAGAAGGTTGGTATCTGTTCCTTGACCTATTGGGAATGTGCTTGCAAGATTTCACGCACATCCCAGGCTGTGTTCATGATTTGAGGTGTTTTTGGCTTTGGCCACTTTATCGCTGCTTGCAGCTATATTTATTATTATTATTTTTAAAAAAATTTGTGTGCACTTCATAGGCATGTTAGATAAAGGTCTTTAGATTGCGTGTAGAATGTTTCATGCAAATTGCAAAAAAAATCCTAGAATAAAAACGGGTTTAAGCGTTTTACAAACTGCTCAAAATTATATAGCGCCCCCCTTTGGCCATTTGGGGTAAGATTGGTTTCAGTGATATTTGAACTAACCCTCTACACTATTTTGTCATGAAAATGTGACTTTGCATGTATGTTTTAGAGGCAGAAGAATAATTTGCATAAAAATGCAATATTGTTTGAATTATTTAAAAAAGCATGTTTCAATGTTAAAGAAATCCGATCTGACAGATCTTTAGATATCGGTCCAAAGTTCACGTAAAAAAAAGTTTTGTGCACGTGACGCGAAAATTCCAGAATAAAAGCGGGTTTACGCGTTTTACAAACTGCTCAAAATGGCGGAAAATCGAAGGGCGGAGCTTACTTAACAACGACACAGATGTCTTCCGCTTGAGTCAAAGCACGCGTGTAACAAGTTGCATGTCTTCAAACGAAACGAGTCATGACTTATGCCCGTTTGAAGTTTGAATTTTCAAACGCTTCGTATAGCGCCCCCCTTTGGCCGATTGGAATAAAATTGGTTTCAGTGATACTTTGACTAACCCTCCACATCTTTGCCAAATGCCATGAACGTGTAACTTTGCATGTATGATTTAGAGGCTGAAGAATAATTTGCATAAAACCGCAATATTGATTGAATTATTAAAAAATTATATTTCACTTTAAAAGAAATCCGCCGAGACTAGCTTGACCGTATTGGTCCAAAGTTCATGTGAAAAAGGTTTTGTGCGCGTAACGCAAAAATCCCAGGAGGAGATAGATTTTTACTGTTTTTTATACAATTCAAAATTCTGGGGGATCTAAAGGTCAGAGGTCAAAAGTCAGAGCGTAAAAGTTGTTCGGCATGAGGAGACGCATACGTGTATACAGGTTTCATGACTGTACGTATAACAGAGCATGAGCTCTATCTGTTCAAAGTTCGCACTTTCGAAGGCTTCCTACAGCGCCACCATTTGGCCGATTGCTGTAAAAAATAATAGCACACTTCGCCACTGTAAGCTGAACACATTGATGTTTTTATTTTCATTTTCTGTCTAAGTATGTAGGAGTAGAAAGGAACCGAAGTTTTGAGGAGAACTTGATATGACGGTTAGATATTGTCACTAGAAAAATATTGTTCCTTCGAAACAATTGTGGGCTCGCTTCAAGCCAGAAAACAATGGCTATAAAAGTACAAAATGTCAAGATCGCAGGCAGTGCTCTCTTTGACGTTACTGACGTCAAAGATTGGTCCATTTTGTTCCAAAAATGTGTTGTGCAAAAGTTGACCCGCTGGTGGCGCTATAACAGGCCAATGTAAGAAGGGTGGTATCTGCTCCTTGACCTATTGGGAATGTGCTTGCAAGATTTCACGCACATTGCAGGCTGTGTTCATGATTTGAGGTGTTTTTGGCTTTGGCCACTTTATCGCTGCTTGCAGCTATATTCATTATTATTATTATTTTTTGTGTGTGCACTTTAGATAAAGGTCCTTAGATTGTGTGTAGAATGTTTCATGCAAATTGCAAAAATAAATCCTAACGGGTTTAAGCGTTTCACAAACTGCTCAAAATGATATAGCGCCCCCCTTTGGCCAATTGGGGTAAGATTGGTTTTAGTGATATTTGGACTAACACTCTACATCTTTGCCAAATGCCATGAACATGTTACTTTGCATGTATGATTTAGAGGCAGAAGAATAATTTGCATAAAACTGCAATATTCATTGAATTTATTTTAAAAAAGCATGTTTCAATTTTAAAGAAATCCGATCTGACAGATCTTTAGATATCGGTCCAAAGTTCACGTAAAAAAAGTTTTGTGCACGTGGAGTGAAAATTCCAGAATAAAAGCGGGTTTACGCGTTTTACAAACTGCTCAATATGGCGGAAAATCGGGGGGCGGAGCTTACTTAACAACGACACAGATGTCTTCCGCTCGAGTCAAAGCACGCGTGTAACAAGTTGCATGTCTTCAAACGAAACGAGTCATGACTTATGCCCGTTTGAAGTTTGAATTTTCAAACGCTTCGTATAGCGCCCCCCTTTGGCCGATTGGAATAAAATTGGTTTCAGTGATACTTTGACTAACCCTCCACATCTTTGCCAAATGCCATGAACGTGTAACTTTGCATGTATGATTTAGAGGCCGAAGAATAATTTGCATAAAACCGCAACATTGATTGAATTATTAATGAAATATATTTCACTTTAAAAGAAATCCGCCGAGACTAGTTTGACCGTATTGGTCCAAAGTTCATGTGAAAAAAGTTTCATGCGCGTATCGCAAAGATCCCAGGAGGAGATAGATTTTTACTGTTTTTCATATAATTCCAAATTCTGAGGGATCTAAAGATCAGAGGTCAAAAGTCAGAGCGTAAAAATTGTTCGGCATGAGGAGACGCATACGTGTATACAGGTTTCATGGCTGTACGTATAACAGAGCATGAGCTATACCTGTTCAAAGTTCGCACTTTCGAAGGCTTCCTACAGCGCCACCATTTGGCCGATTGCTGTAAAAAGTAATAGCACACGTCGCCACAGTAAGCTGAACACATTGATGTTTTTATTTTCATTTTCTCACTAAGTATGTAGGAGTAGAAAGGAACCGAAGTTTTGAGGAGAACTTGATATGACGGTTAGATATTGTCACTAGAAAAATATTGTTCCTTCGAAACAATTGTGGGCTCGCTTCAAGCCAGAAAACAATGGCTATAAAAGTACAAAATGTCAAGATCGCAGGCAGTGCTCTCTTTGACGTTACTGACGTCAAAGATTGGTCCATTTTGTTCCAAAAATGTGTTGTGCAAAAGTTGACCCGCTGGTGGCGCTATAACAGGCCAATGTAAGAAGGGTGGTATCTGTTCCTTGACCTATTGGGAATGTGCTTGCAAGATTTCACACACATTGCAGGCTGTGTTCATGATTTGAGGTGTTTTTGGCTTTGGCCACTTTATCGCTGCTTGCAGCTATATTTATTATTATTATTTTTTTTTGTGTGTGTGCACTTCATAGGCATATTAGATAAAGGTCTTAGATTGTGTGTAGAATGTTTCATGCAAATTGCCAAAAAAATCCTAACGGGTTTAAGCGTTTCACAAACTGCTCAAAATGATATAGCGCCCCCCTTTGGCCAATTGGAGCAAGATTGGTTTTAGTGATATTTGGACTAACACTCTACATCTTTGCCAAATGCCATGAACATGTTACTTTGCATGTATGATTTAGAGGCAGAAGAATAATTTGCATAAAACTGCAATATTCATTGAATTATTTAAAAAAGCATGTTTCAATTTTAAAGAAATCCGATCTGACAGATCTTTAGATATTGGTCGAAAGTTCACGCAAAAAAAGTTTTGTGCACGTGACGCGAAAATTCCAGAATAAAAGCGGGTTTACGCGTTTTACAAACTGCTCAAAATGGCGGAAAATCGAAGGGCGGAGCTTACTTAACAAAGACACAGATGTCTTCCGCTCGAGTCAAAGCACGCGTGTAAGCAAGTTGCATGTCTTAAAACGAAACGAGTCATGACTTATGCCCGTTTGAAGTTTGAATTTTCAAACGCTTCGTATAGCGCCCCCCTTTGGCCGATTGGAATAAAATTGGTTTCAGTGATACTTTGACTAACCCTCTACATCTTTGCCAAATGCCATGAACGTGTAACTTTGCATGTATGATTTAGAGGCCGAAGAATAATTTGCATAAAACCGCAATATTGATTGAATTATTAAAAAATTATATTTCACTTTAAAAGAAATCTGGTTGATCAATCTCACCGTATTGGTCCAAAGTTCATGTGAAAAAAGTTTCGTGCGCGTAACAAATAAAACCCAGGAGGAGATAGATTTCTACTGTTTTTCATATAATTCCAAATTGTGGGAGATCTAAAGGTCAAAGGTCAAAAGTCAGAGCGTAAAAGTTGTTCGGCATGAGGAGACGCCTACGTGTATACAGGTTTCATGGCTTTACCTCAAACACAGCATGAGCTATACCTGTTCAAAGTTCGCACTTTCGAAGGCTTCCTACAGCGCCACCATTTGGCCGATTGCTGTAAAAAGTAATAGCACACGTCGCCACAGTAAGCTGAACACATTGATGTTTTTATTTTCATTTTCTCACTAAGTATGTAGGAGTAGAAAGGAACCGAAGTTTTTTGATACTTGCACTGACTGCCTGCCTAGTATAGAAATAATGACAATATCTAAAGTGTGCTCGCCTTATAGGCGAGCCCACAATGACAACATCTAGAGTGTGCTCGCCTTATAGGCGAGCCCACAATTAGAGAATCTGGAAGAATTGCTAATTTGATCAACCATTTGCCTGTTATTTCTCCTACGGTACCACATCAACACAGCATCTTATCTTATCCAAAACAATAAGACATGTTTAAGTTTGGGGTCTGAGAGGCTAAATCCCATCAAAAGGTGATCCGTTGCTCAAATGCTGAATAAATAATGGGCCTTCATATGAAAAAGGGCTTGAAACCCCTTTTCAGGCTGTGACCCCCAAAATAATCATATTTTAACTGGGGACCGCCCCCCCCTACCCTGACGAGCACTAAGAGTTGAGACATTACATTTTGTATAACAAGGTTCTATGCATTGCGAGGCGTTGAGAGAGTGTAGATCTACAATTTTCACAATTTCTGCCTCTAATATTTGACAATTTGGCCAGTGTTTATCTTGTAATTTTAGAGGTATTAAAAAGTCACTTTAGTGATGTGTAGATACAGTCTATACACTTAAATTTTATGTTGGTTTGTTTACTGTTGAGTGAGAAAACAATGTTGCACATTCAGTTAATCATCTGGGGACCCCCCTGGGGGTCCCGTTCCACATGTTGAGAACCACTGCTTTAATGGATGGTGTCAGGGGCATTCCACATTTTGGTGGCAGTCAGAGCAGCAGAATGAGAACTTTGAGTGAGTTTGTTCTAAATTTGGGTTGCACCAGATCATGGTCACTCTCCCTCTCTATAGTGTTGTCATTTCCACGGGTGTGACTGTAACCAAATGGACCCATTATGGGTGACCATGTTTTGTTCTGACATTTGAAGGGTTTTTCTTTGTGTTTGCATGCTGTCCAGAGCCATCTGTCCTGGGACAGCGGGGACCCTGTGAACATCTCCCTCAGTCTGAGTAGGCGGTGGCAGGACACCTCCAGCAGGGGGCAGGCCTGCGCTCTCTTCTCAACCAGACAGGTAGCTAGCTGCTGTAGGCCAGTGTATCTCAACGATAGACTGTAAAAAATATGGACGGTGGGAACCCTTTGGTTTCTATGCTGCGAAAATGAAGCTTATTTTGCCCTTGTATGGGTGCCGCCGTCATTGTTTTAATGGGTACCATTAAATGCTATTGGCTGCCAACGGTCACGTGCAACCACAGGGATACTTGGGTAAATGTGTTTAGCCTGCCGAAAATAAAGCACACAAAGAAGAATGATCACAAGCTCCTACAGCATACCCTGCTTTAACATCAATTATAGCATAAATTGGACCATATTTTCACAAAACGCATATCATGGTGATTGAAAGAGGCTTTAAACTAGCGACAGGAATCAATGAACCATAAAGTATTTATGGCAATGTTTATTAAGGTATTCTTTTGATCGCATGTTAAAAGAATACAAAATATCTATTTTGTTTTCGTGCCTGTGAAGGCAGCCCTTTCTTCTGTCGAAGGCTGCATCTCAGTGTCCCAGGAGATGAACTCATACTCCCAGAATGCCGAGCTGAAGTGGGATAGCAGGAGTGTCAAACAAGGCCTGAAGTACCAGGTATGAGGAATCTCCATATATTTAATTCATTTATAGAGAAGATATCCTCTATGACAGTGGTTCTCAAAGTGGATTCCAGGGATTCTGTGGGTTCCTTTATGGGGGTCTAAATTCACCCTTACAAGTCTAACTTTGACAAAACGGAACGGAACCAAATGGACCCTAACAGGTTCATTTGCCGTTTGGTTCATTTGCCATTTGGTTCATTTGTGTGGTGGCATTTATACACTGTCAAATGGACCCATCAGTGCCGTCAGGGTCCATTTGATTCCATTTGTACCCTGTCAAAGTTAAGGGAGACATTAAAATGTCAAAGTTTGAGAACCACTGCTCTATGAATATAGACGAAATGGAAAGATGTCTTAATTTCCACAAGTTGTCGGCTATGGCTGTGTTTTACCTTACTGTATGTGAACTACCACTCTATGTGAACCTGACAATGCATTGATATACTCTCTTTTGTATTCATGTCTAATCGCATGTACACACCTGTTACTCACGTGGACCTACCTTATGTCTAACCTGTGATATGTGTGCTTGTGCTTGTGTGCGTGCGTGCGTGCGTGCGTGCGTGCGTGCGTGCATACGTGCGTGTGTGTGCGTGTGTGTGTGTGTGTGTGTGTGTGTGTGTGTGTGCTGTCCAGAGGACGCTCAGGGGGATGCACACCCTCCAGATGGAGCTCGGGGCTGAGAACATGTGGCCCGCCGCTCCCTGTCCCTCTCACAGCCTCCAAGCAGAGGTCCACAGCAACCTGAGGACCACCCTGGAGCACTCTGTGCTGCTGGGGCTCTGCCCCCCCACGCAGCCTGTGAGCAGGGGCGTCACAAGGGGGGAGGGGGAGCGGGACTGAGTTACTAGGGCCCAAGGTGGAGGAGGTGGCATTAACCCATTTAGGCCTAGAATTAGAAGGATTCAAAAGACACTTATAGAATCGGGTCAAAATTCTAATGTTCACGACTTTTCAAAAATAGCAGATCTACTGTACGAGCTCGCAGCGCGGCACTCGGTGCCGCGCTGTGAGCTTGTATATCTGCTATTTTTCTATAGTTAAAGCATAAAATAATGATACACAAAATGTGTACCCGTTCTAAATGGGTTAATTATTTTAGCTATTTAGCTATTGAAAAAATAGCAGATATACAAGCTCACAGCGCGGCACCGGGTGCAAAAGCGCCGAGTCCAAAAGTCGTGAAAATGTGTGCAAATCTTTGAATATGTTTTTCAAGCGAACATTTGTAACTCAAATTTTGCTTCTGGGGGGTCCCTGGAACTAGATATTTTGAGATGGGGGTCTGTGGCCAAATACATATCATTTTGGGGGTCCTTCACATGAAAAGGTTTGAGCATCACTGACATAGAAACATAGTTTTTTTTCAAAAAAAACCTTAGAAGGATTTGAAATATTCAAACACAAATGTTCAGGATTTTTCAAAAATAGCAGATCTACAAGCTCGCAGCTTGAGCTTGTATATCTGCTATTTTTCAATAGTTAAAGCACAAAATAATGCGTAATAATGCGTTCCCAGTCTAAATGGGTTCAACCCCCTTCCCCTATGAAGAACATTCACGGGGGGCCCGCAGTGAATCCTTGTACCCAGGGCCCAGAATTTGGTGCGACACCCCTGCCTGTGAGTCCACCAAGCTATCCATCCATCCATTTCAATATAGCTCTGCTGGCATTACAGGTTCGCTTCTTCTGGCTTCTTTTGGTTGTGAATTGTGATCCTGTGGACGATGTGCAATAGCTATTCAAGTGTGAAATGTGTCAGAGTACGTCAGAGTAAATGGCGTGAACCATAATATGGTCAACAAACCACTGGGTAAATGGCCACATACTGTAAGCAGAGTGTTAAGAGAACAATGAATGTAGTGTGGAATGTCCTGGCTCTGACATGCATTAAAACACTGGTTTCTTTCAAAATTGGCCGAAAAAACATCTATCAGGAGACCATAAGTGGAGATAAATGTAATTTTCCCAAATTTCTTGTAAATACTTGTATTTGTTGATAACATGTATTATTGTGAAATATTATAGAAAAGTAGCATGAGAGTGTCCTGTTTCATAATTTCCGAAAAATGTGTAATGGCCAGGTCCTATTATGCGATTTGTGATAGAGTGTGAAAGCATCCCCCAACACTAGCGCTGTTGTTTACGAAACAGCACAATATGTAAAATGATGATGTTTTAGCAATATTGGGCCCGATTCATCAATCTGGATGTAATTGTAAATATAGTTTAAATAAAGTGACTACATCTGGCTTATATTTCTGTCTTACCTTCAAAATCCCTGACAAAAAACATTGCTGAATCTGACCCCTAACTTTGGAATTGTCCTAAATGCCTGTAAGATCAAAATATGGGGGAAATCTGGCCACAAAGTGCTCGATGAATCGGGCCCATTGTTCCTGCTGTACCTACAGCCAAAGATGACACTCCATGACTGTGTGTGTTTTGTCCCTCAGAGCGTGTCGTGGTCAGGGACCCACAGGGTGAACTCTGGAGAGAAGCTGCTCTACACGCAGACCCGTCTCTCTGTGGCGGGACGTCCCGTGCCGGTCTGCAGTCTGACGCTGGCCCTCACTAACAGCTCTACTGTCCATGGCTCCAACATGTCCCTGATCACCCAGGTAACATCTAACACAGGCGTCTCCAACGTTTTCAGGCCGAGGACCCCTTAGTTGAGAGAGAGAGATGAAGCAGGGACCCCCCACAACCTTTTCATAGATTCCATATAGTTTCATCGTTTGACAGCACGTTCATCAGTGTATTTTGGATTCATGTCAATTTGTGTTTTCTGACATTTAACCACTTGAACCGCCAATACTTAATACACTTGACCTTTCGCTCCCTACTTGGTCTGCTCTTTATCCCCTCTACACCAAACCTCTTTGCCGAAAATAGACGATCTACAAGCTCACAACGCCTCTTTGCCGAAAATAGCCGTACTACAAGCTCACAACGCCTTGCAGCGCAAGGCGTTGTGAGTTTGTAGATCTGCTATTTTTGGCTAAAGTTCTCAGAATATGGACACTAGGGTTCAAGTGGTTAATATAAAAAAGGTGAAAAAAAGGTTTCTATCACACAAAGATTTGGAGGACCCCCTGTAGTAACTCTGAGGACCCCCTAGGGGTCCCGGACCCATTGTTGAAGACCCCTGATCTAACAGCTCTACTGTCCAGGCACGTACACACAGAGGCATCTAAGGGGGCTTGAGCCCCTGCCCTTTTATCCGTCTGTAAAAAGTGCCCTCTCCAGACCACGAATGCAGTTTTCACTATGGTGAAAGAAACGCAAATGCCCCCTTTCCATGCCATATCTGAAGGCAGCATTCAAGAGAATTGCCTTGTCCAAACTCTCCTGAACTTGAATGCAGCGTCTTATGTTGAAAGAATTGCCCTCTCTGTGTAGAGATCCATGCCGTACACCACATCTCCAGTATTCACTTGATAATGCTTAGTTCAGGGTGGTATCAAGCACCATAAATAGCCGACCTCCAAGCTCACAACGTTGTGTTGTGAGCTTGGAGGTCTACTATTTTCGATAATTTCACCAAAAAAGTTTCAGCCCCTGCCTCTCTAACATTCTCTGCGAATCCCAGGTAACATGGACCCTCACTGACCTGTTTCTCGTCGCTGTCAGGCAGAAACCTCTTATCTCCATTTTCTAACGGTTTGTGTGTGTGTGTGTGTGTGTGCGTGTGTGTGTGTGCGTGCATGGGTGCGTGCGTGTGTGTGTGTAGTCTAGGATAGGTAATTGGAGTGTGGAGGTGGGGGCCAGGGTCCTCTCCTCTCCTCCAGGGTTTCAGGTACAGGCCAGGCTGGACCGCAGTGAGCACTTCTGGTGGAAGGGGGCGCTACAGGGCAGATGTCTACACACCACAGCAGGGTACAGAAATGGTAAACACAGATTCTTTCTATTCAATATAGCCTGCCATAATCGTTGGTGTCTGGCAGAAACACTTAAAGTTTTATCACGAGCTCTGTTTGATTCCTTCTCCACCGCCCTCTTTTTCTTTGCCGCCTTTGCGGTGTATGCCGTTGTGGGGAGTGGTAGAATGGGACGTTTCTTATCCCAATCTGCCATTTTTCACAAAAAGCAAGTTAGTTTTTCTTTCAAGTTTGTCTTTGTTTGTTTGTCTCTCAGAGCGCAAAACGACCACAGCACAGAATAAACTATGAGCAGTGACGTAAACAGCCGTTGGGAGCGCATGCGTAGTATGTTCTTCTTCTTCTGTTTTTCAAACCGGTGGTTTTCAAACCTCATTGGAGAATGAAGCGTCGCCCTTGGGGCTAAAATGATTGACAACCGACGTAGCCAATCGAAAGAGAGATTTGTTTATTGGTTAGTTTGTACCGCGGCGCGGTGATTTTGAACCAATAACCTGGTGGTTTAGCCCAGCAGCTCTCTGCTTTGGAGGCAGACTGCTGCCCCTACAGGCAACCTAGAGACTCGTTTTTTTTTGTCACTGTATAACTTCATTGCTAACCATCTGAATCTAAAATAAAAAATAAAATAAAAATGACAGTAAAATTCTGACAAGCTGGCCCCAGAATTGCTTATATCAGCTTTAACTCCATATTCTAACCTTTTGTGTTTTTGAAGCGGTGAAAACCGCTTCCAAGGTATTAGCCGGGCAGATAACAGAAATAATCGTTCACTTGCGGATACAAGCACCAAAATTGGCACACATACTCCTTAGGGATTGCTCTTTTCATAAAACCATCTGGCCAAATCAAATTTCAAGATGGCGGCCATTTTTCAAGATGGCCGCCATAAAATACCATAGACCTGTCCTATTTGAATGATCTTGGTGTCAAATCATACATTTTTCACTATGTAGAATCCAAATTTGGACCCATGGACTTACTCACTGGCTTCCTTGTACCATATATCAGTCCCGGAATCCTAATATTCTGCTAAATTAGAGGTTTGTGTTATGTCTGACTCGGATAAAATGGGTGGTAGTGTATATCTTAGTATTGTTAGAGGTTTATAGTGTGTTAGTATGTGTGTGTGTGTGTGTGTGTGTGTGTGTGTGTGGGGGGGGGGGGGGGGGGGGTAATGTAGTAATGTAGTAACTCAACAGAGCGGATTTCAATGCACAGCGGCTGACGCGGCTAAAATGCATGGTAGATATAATAGCGCCGTGGGATCACTCTTTGTCTAGTCTCTATTCTTCGACCTTTTCGACTTGGGTAACCCTGCCAGGAGTACAGGAGTACAAGACTCCTGCCGACATAGCTCTGGGGGTCATGGAGACACGCAAACTGCCTCACCACGATAAGGTGATGATCCCGTCGAGGCAGGAGGTAGTTTTTTTTTTGTCTTTTCTTTTTTTTTTCTTTTTTTTTCTAGGGCCTAGGCAGTATAGTACAATAGTATAGTAGGCCTATACTACAACGCTTCTAAACCTCGCACCTGCAGCTGCACAGTGCCGTGCAGGTCAGACCAAAGTGGTAGCATTTGCATCGACTGCAGCATTCCAACTTGCATCCACACTTGGTCAGCTGCTGGCAACTCTCTGCAATGGGTGGGAGCTCAGTCCAATCAATCTGCCACAGATCTCCTTTCTTGGTCCAGCCCCAGTTGTCAGGAGTCTGCATTTCTGGTTGACATACTGTTGACTGACTCCAGATGCAGGCCGCTTGATAGGAAGCGCGCTTCACATGTTGCTTCAGTGCTGCTTGCGTTGGAGGAATGGCTTCGTATGGCCTCTGCTTCCGAGCAAACAAGTCCAACCTCGCATCATTGACACCTTCAGCTGTGCTGGATCGGTCGTACATCATGACCACAAACTTCTCCAAGGTTTTCAGGTCTTCATCATCCACTACAGGTGGGTAATGGCTGAGTTTGCTGAAGACACCAGAAGCCTCATCACAAACATTCCAGGTTTGCCACGCAGACTTCTTCCCCTTTACGCGGAATGCTGAAACAACATCGCAGCCAGTGAAGGCATGGAAGAAGAGCATCCCTTTGCTCTTTTCTGCAAGAGTGCAACACAGGTCATGAACAGAATCCACTTTAAGTTCTGTCTTTGGCCAAAGGCAACCCACTGCCCAGCCCTGAGGCTCATAGGGCAGGAGTCTATGTCCTGTTTCTGTGAGGCTGCTTGATGTACATTAAGTACCCCTAGTGGACATGATAATAGTTTGTCACAGGGACATACCCCAATCCAGCCTTTGATGCTGAGGTCATAGATTCAAGATGTATGACAAGGTCCATATATGGAGTTCCCTGATGTCTTCAATATTAAGCCCATATCTAACAGGACTTCATATGGGAATGCCCATATATGGAGGACACATTGGCCACATACCACACTAACAGAATCCATATATGGCCAAGACAGATGGCCAAGACAGCCCATATCTGTGTGACTGGTTCTACAGACAGGGATCTCCATGTATGGGCATAAAAGGGTATGTTGTCAGTTGTCATGGACATCATAGTACTTTCACATAACAAATAACTGAGTAAGCATGTTTGGGCTCTCACAGCATATCTCCATATACAGTACATGGACCTCCATATATGGGTACCAGGGGGTCTCCATATATGGGTAAACAGCCGTTTGGATGGCCCCCTGTAGTAACGCTGAGGACACCTGGGGGTCCCGGACCCTGTGGAAGACCCCTGGTATTAGCTACAGAGCCCAGGTACAGGTACAAAAGCTTTTATGCTTCAAGTATGATCTAATTGTTCTGGAGCAGGAGCAGAGCAAGGACTGTACTGAGATAGGCTCAGGGGTCATTCTGGGGGTCCCAGGTGAGGAGAGACCCCCACCAAAAGTCATAAAGGTTATTCTGGCTGCTTCAAAAGTGCAATATATGAACTTAGACTGTTTTAAAACCTTCAAAACAACTCTAATATTATGAGAATTGGACATTAACTGGCTGACATACTGTTCTGCGAGGTCCTAACATAGATGACCCCCCAGAAAGGGGGCTGGGGTCAGGAAAATCTGACACCCATCATTTTCTGACAGTTTGGTCCCTATAAATGCCAAAGCAGTAAAAAAATACATTTTAGCAAAGAAATCCTTAGAAGTACACTTCTTATCACACTAGGTAGTAACTCCGAGGACCCCCAGGGGTCCCGAAGCCCCTGTGGAAGACCCCTGGTATTTGTTACTACTTTTTTTTTGTTTTCAGAAAAAAAGTTTATGCTTCAATTATGATCTAATATGACATTGTTCTGGAGCAGGAGCAGAGCGAGTACTGAGATAGGCTCAGGGGTCCATCTGGGGGGGTCCCAGGTGAGGAAAGACCCCAACCAAAAGTCAGAAAGCTTATTCTGGCTGCTTCAAAAGTGTAATAAATGAACTCAGAATGTTTTAAAACCTACAAAACAACCCTAATATTAAGAAAATTGGACATTAACTGGCTGGCGTACTGTTCTGGCATGCAGGTCCCAAACTAGATGACCCCCAGAAAGGGGGTGGGGGTCCGGAAAAGTTGACACCCATCATTTTCTCATAGTTTGGACTCTATAGAACCAGGATCTGCAAAAAGATCAATTTTAGCACAAAAATCCTACGGGAGCTGTTTTTTGGACGCATCGCACCACACTATTAGCAGAATATTAAGATTCCGGGACTGATATATGGTACAAGGAAGCCATTGAGTAAGTCCATGGGTCCAAATTTGGATTCTACATAGTGATAAATGTATGATTTGACACCAAAATTATTCAAATAGGACAAGTCTATGGGATTTTATTGCGGAATGCAAGATTACTGTATATTCAATGGCAGCCATCATGAAAATTGGCCGCCATCTTGATTTTTTTTTTGGCCAGATGGTTTTCTGAAAAGAGCAATGCCTAAGGAGTATGTGTGCCAATTTTGGTGCTTGTATCCGCAAGTGAACGATTCACCTGTAATATGCACTTTATCTGCCTCGCTATATAGCTTTGTCTGTCCCGTGTCCCGTGCATGTCCAGTCCAGAATGAAGAATTGAGGATTTGGTCAAGCTGCACATGACAATTTGGCTCTCCAGACAAAATCATTCATTTATTAATGTAGAACTAAAGCACATAGAAAGTATAGATCTAGAACACAGAATGTATAGATCTCTAGAATAAAAATTCACCGCTTCACTTCGAACCGAGGTTTGATTTTTTTCGTAAATGAACGCCCTACTACTTGTTCATACTACATTCATCCACGAACTTGAAACAAATCTTTTGCTGTTTCTGAAAAGTAACTGTTTTGGACAATTGAGTTTTTCACATGATAGAGACGATATATTTCATCCAATGATTTTTTGGTCTTTCCTTGACTTACAGTACAAAAACAAAACAGTTGCGAGGCGTTGTGAGCATGTAGATCTGCTATTTTCACATGTAGATCGCCTCTTGCTTACTAAATATTTGAACGGTTTGGCCAGTTTGGCGAGTCCTGTCGAATATTCGGCTATTCGAATACTTTGAGGTCGAATAATTCGAATACTAAAAATCACTGTTCGTGAATGCCCTAATATGAATGCGCATGTGTGCATGTGTGTGTTTAGACCCAGAGCCAGGCGAGGACCTCAGAGTGAGTGTGTGTGTGGAGAGGGGACGGATGTTGACCCTGGACGTCCAGAGACAGGAGGAGGACACGGCCGTCCCCCGAGTCCTCGCCTCCGTCTCCATGGGAACGGCCAATCACAGCCTCGTCTTCAGAGCCAGCGGCTGTTCCCAGAGTCTGTTTGCAACTGAGGTATTGACGATTATGGAACGGAGGTGTGAATAGCCCATCTACAAGCTCACAATGTGTCGTGGGTGTGACGTGTGGTGAGCTTGTAGATCTCACTCATTAGAAGGACAATATCCCAGATCCAGGGACGTGTGGTTTTTTAAATTGTTTTTATCCCACACATTTTGTAAGCCATTTTTTTCACCCGGTGTCAATTAAATGATTTAATGTAATCTTGGGCACTACACTCCCTCTGCCAACCTGGGGATTGCAATAGACTGGCCTCATGCTTCCTTCCATGTATGTGGAGTCCAAGACGCTTCTTTTCACCTGACAGGGGGGAGTTTCCCTGGCTGGACGTAGCACATGGAAGGAACACGTTATTCGAACCTGTTCCTTTCCCCATCATCAGGCGCCCCGGCTGGCCAGGAGGAGGCAGTATAGAGACCAGGATTACTGCATGTTTTTGTGAGGGTCACCTCCCTCACTATAGGGACGTGTTTTTAATTTCCATGGTTAAAATGTAGCGTGTTTCTCCCTCCGCGTCATCAGCGCCCACACCCTAGGTGGGGTCGGCGATAGGGCCTTTCTGTGTGGAGTTTGCATGTTCTCCCCGTGTCTCCTAGGGTTGATACCCTCACAAAAACATGCAGTAATCCTGGTCTCAATAATGCCTCCCCCTGGCCAGCCAGGGCGCTTGATGGAGGGGAAAGGAACTGGTTGGAATAACGTGTTCCTTCCACGCGCTACGTCCATCCCGGGGAAATCCCCCCTGTCAGGTGAAAAGAAACAACTTGGACTACTCATGCATTGAAGGAAGCATGAGGTCAGTCCGTTGTCTCCCCAGGTGCGGCAGAGGGAGAGCAGAGCCCGGATTACATAGGCAATTGGCACTGGGTGAAAATGGGTTGCAAAATCGTGGGATAAAAATTATAAGTAAAAAAAAAAAATGTAGCCTGGGTGCAAGCCTGTTTGCTCCGTTCTGCGATTTATTTTGTCTCTCCGCATCACAGTCTGGAAATGATTCAGCTGACTCGTATTTCTGAACGTCCGTTGTGACGTAGGGCAACGTCGTTGCTGATTGGATGTTGTTCTAACGAATCAGAGTAGGGTTAGGGTAGCTACGTTATCAGCCAGCCAATACACACTGGTGTATTTGTCCCACGCCACACCACAGCCCACCTCCCCTTGGAGATAGGAGGCTTTCCAGACTGAGATGCAGAGAGACAAAACAAATCGTGGAACGGAGCGAACAGGCTGGCACCCAGACTAGTTAAAATGGAGACTGGAGTTCGATGGGCTTCTGTAGGTGGGAGGTGTACGTGTCTGATCAAATGAATATCAAATGTCAAAATATTGAATATCAAATATCAAAATATTTAATCAAGCGACTTTAAAAAATGTCTGTGGTGCACACAGACACAGAAGCCTGAGTCCCGGAATAGATGCACTGTGATTGGCCAGTAGTCACTTTGAGCGGCAGCGTGACTTCTGCACTTCTGCACTTCCGCCAATCCTTTTTTACCAGTCGCTCCAATGAACTGCAGCGGCAGAAGAGGTATCTAGCTTCATGTGCTCCAATGAACTGCAGCGGCAGAAGAGGTATCTAGCTTCATGTGACATTTCCACTCCCACAGGAACGTGTTCACCATGTGAGCTTGAGGATACGGAACACCCTGCTGGACAGAGTCAGGACTGCACAGCACCTCCTCACACAGTTCAGACTCCAGGTACACTATTCACAACCATAGGCGGCGGGTCAATAAGGCCAGGGTAGGCTGTGCCTTCCCAAATGCTACGCTGGGTATTTTGCAAATTATATAATATATGAACCGCGGGGGCCCGGCCGTCAGCCTCCGACTGACAGTCAGTCTCAGTCCAAATGAACGTCAATCTGCCTGACCGTCATCGCGCTGCCTCTGTTACACCTATTTCCTGTTATTTTTCTGAGTAAAATGTCACGCATTGGGAAGAAGTAAAGGGGGACACTTTATTGTGAAGGACAAAAGGAAGAGCATTCACAGACAGACAATGTTGTTTTGTTTACGTTTAGTGAGAAGTGTAGTGATGATGGCTGCAGTGGACCGCGCACTTTCAAAACCTTTTGTAATTTGTATCAACTAAAATATACCACAGACACTTTCAAATGAGACAGGCAGCGATGCACAAGCAAACAAAGGCATTAATCATGACGTCGACATTGGACAATTACGCCAGCGAGGAAACTATACAATGATATTATCATCATCACGGATACTTTCTGATTCTGGAAGTGGAACACTTCATCTGTGAGTATTATTGCCTGAACAGGTCAACTGTTAGGACTTCTCCTCTCTATCGCGCAGCTGAAAGCCTGTATCAACAGAATAATTGCGTGTGTGTGTGTGTGTGTGTGTGTGTGTGTGTGTGTGTGTGTGTGTGTGTGTGTGTGTGTGCGCGCGCGCGGCTGCGCCGTCACCGTGCGTAATTTGGTTGCATAAGATGTGATGTGTGTGCATACTGTTGTCTATTGTGTAGACCTACAGATTGTTGTCATTGTGTCAGATAGGTCTGTAACTGTTTGGGTCGCTGTATTCTTGTATATAAATGGCATGGAGGCAGTGTCTGACACAGCCGGTGGAGGCGCGCCCCCCCTCCACCGGGGGGGGGGGGGGGGGGGGTTCGGCGGGGTGCAGCCTCGCCAAACGTTTGGCTCACCCGCCGCCTATGTTCACAACGTTATTGATCCTACTTTAAGAACCAATGGTTTATGGCAGGGGTCTTCAACAGGGGGTCCGGGACCCCTAGGTGGTCCTCGGGGTTACTACAAGGGGGGCCGTAAATTAACAACTTGAACCCTCGCATCCCTATTCTGACTGGCACTGCGAGGCGTTGAGAGCTTGTAGATCGGCTATTTTCGGCAAATAGGTTTGGTGTAGAGGTTAAAAAAAAGAGCAGACCAAGTACAGAGTAAAAGGTCAAGTTTACTTTGTATCAACAATTTAAGTAGTTAAATGTCTGAAAAAACACATTAACACAAATCCAACATGGACTGATGACAGTGCTATCAAACAAGTCTATGAATCTATCTATGAAATTGATGAAAATCTGCAACACAATTTTATACGATATGTATAGTGATGGTCCCTGCTGTATCTCCCTCTCAGCTAAGGGGTCCTTGGCCCCGAAAACGTTGAAGACCCCTGGTTTATGGTGATTCATTGAGGAGACAGCCCTACAACAATTTAGGCCTAGAATTATTGAATGCTTTAACCAGTGAAAAATAGCAGATATACAAGCTCACAGCGTGGCACCGAGTGCCGCGCTGCGAGCTTGTAGATCTGCTATTTTTGAAAAAGTCGTGAAAATGTGAGAA
This sequence comes from Nannobrachium achirus, assembly GCF_963921795.1. NCBI lineage: Eukaryota > Metazoa > Chordata > Actinopteri > Myctophiformes > Myctophidae > Nannobrachium > Nannobrachium achirus. The sequence goes on along the minus strand of NC_137814.1, from coordinate 49,378,798 downwards.
AATCTTTGAATATATGTATTTTTAAAGCGAACGTTTGTAACTCAAATTTTGCTTCTGGGTGGTCCCTGGAACTAAATATTTTGAGATGGGGGTCCGTGGCCAAATACATATCATTTTGGGGGTCCTTCACATGAAAAAGTTTGAGAACCACTGACATAGTAATCTCTCAAGAACAGACTAACTGAGCTCCAGTTAAGTGAAAAGGACCTTTTGGCTGGCCAGATTGCTGACATAGAAACATAGGTTTTTAAAAAAAAACCTAAGAAGGATTCAAAAGACACTTATAGAATCGGGTAAAAATTCAAATTTTCACGACTTTTCAAAAATTGCAGATCTACAAGCTCGCAGCGCGGCACTCGGTGCCGCGCTGTGAGCTTGTATATCTGCTATTTTTCAATAGTTAAAGCATAAAATATAATGTGTACCCGTTCTAAATGGGTTAACATTTTACAAACGGACGATGACTGTCTTTTGTTCTTGTTGTGCTGTGCTGTGCCGTGTTCCTCCCAGTCCAGAGACAGCGACTTCCTCCAGGAGGTGAGCGCTGCGGCCCTTCACGTCACCCAGCAGGCAGAGGCCCTGCTGGGGCAGAAGGATATAAAGGAGGCCTGGGGCCTGTGGAGGTACGGCCCCGCCCGCCACCTCCTGACCCACAGCCTGCCTGGCCTGCTCTCCCTGCTGCAGCACGCCTCCCTACTGGGCCAACAGGAGCTGAGGAGTGAGTCTTTAAGTGTTGCTGTTTGTGTGTGACGTGACACTTATATAAGCATTGAATGTCTTTTGGACACTTCATGTACCATATTTTCCGGACTATAAGGCGCACTTAAAAGCCTTTAATTTTCTCAAAAAACTACAGTGCACCTTATAGTCCAGTGCGCCTTATATATGGATCATTCATTGACATTGACATTCCCTTTAGCACAGCTCCATCTGTTGGATGCATAACGCAACGGTAGCGTCTATTATGTGCGCCTTATAGTCAGGTGCGCCTTATATATGAAAACAGTTTGAAAATAGACCATTCATTGACAGTGCGCCTTATAGTCAGGTGCGCCTTATAGTCCAGAAAATACTGTATATATTCTTCTTTTTTTTTTGACAGCTTTTTGACACTTTATGTATATATTCTTCTTTTTATTGTGCCTTGCTTTTTTTTTTTTTTTTTTTTTTTACTGTACACAACAGTACTTTTTTTCTTTTTCTTACTTCTTTGCAACTTGTAACCTTAAACTGCTGTGCTGCCATCGGGGAAAACCGATTTCCCCCCTTGGGATAATAAAGGTATCTGTCTGTCTGTCTGTCTGTCTGTCTGTCTGTCTGTCTGTATGTCTGTATGTCTGTCTGTCTGTCTGTCTGTCTGTCTGTCTGTCTGTCTGTCTGGATGGCTGATAACTAGACCCCGTGCAGACGTCAACGTTCTCGGGAAAATGGCAACATTTCGATCATTAAAACGATGTTGTGTGCATGCCATGCCGCTAGGTGGCGTTGACGGCGTGACGCATGTCACAGCTGTTGTTTACATATACATGTATCACCATGGCAGCGTGCAGGCTCCACGGCTCTCGGCTTTGCAGCGTGAGCCAACATGAGGCGTGACCTCTTCAAGTTGTCGTTTCCTGCGTTTCCGCTGTTCAGACGGTGGACGCGAGGGAGAGCGTTGTCAAACCTTTCCACCCTAGAACCTGGTCTCACTTTGTAGCATTTTCAACCCCCGAAAATGCCGTTGTCGTCTGAACGGAAGGCATAGCTGACATTTTGTTTTGGCGTTTTCTCATGAAATCAGCGTCTTGGGCCCCTAGAGTAATATTGTTTCCCATACTGCAAAAAAATACACTTTATGCGCAAAGGAAGGAATAATCGCTGTGCAAGTAGGCCTAAATCATAGTAGTTTATAATGCCCCCCTTGAGCACTGTACTCACGGTCACATATGGTTACACATTCTTTTTCACAACACTTGCAGATAATATTATATAACTAAACTGGCTGAAAATGCTCAAACAACTCTTAATTTTATATTCAAGTGGCACTGTTTCTTCTGGCATGGAGAGTCCCCATTCTTGTCTATTTGGCTTGGCTAAAGAGTATATCAACCGCACGTCACTGATCCCACAAGCACGAAAATCAATTATCCGTTTCCCCTTTAAGTATCTTTTAATGCCAATGCAATCACATTTTGAACTTTTACTTTGCTTGCTACTTGCTACTTTTACTTAAAGTAAATTAAAAATGTGAGTACTTATTTACACCACTGAATGGATCCTTACGGTTCCATTTGGTTCCATAATTTTGCACTCAGAGTTATGAGTACTACTGATTGAAGTGATGTTATCTATCTCATTGGTTCTCAAAGTGGGGTCCGGGACTAAATATACCGGCACCAAAACTGGCACCAAAACATCTTTTGATATCCATATCGTTGTTGTCGGGTGGAAACCTTGTATGTCCAAAACAGTTCATTTTGTATTCATCATTTTAAAATGTTAAACCGGTGAAAACAGCCGATCTACAAGCACACAACGCCTTTCACCGCGAGGCGCTATGTGCTTGTAGATCTGCTGTTTTCACTACTTTCGCGCGAGGGCCTTGTATGCTGAAGCAGGGCGAAATTTGAAACTTGGAGATTCAAGGTTTCTGCCCGACAGTGACGATATATCTTTGTCCATGGTCACACAGGGCCTCTGGCAACGGTGGCAGGAGTGTACCAGGACGTGACAGGCCAGAGACTGGAGCGTCTGTGGCGGGAGCTGGTGTCTGTGTGGACCTCCAGCCTGGTGGGGGCGCTGCCTCCGCTGCTACACAACCCTCAGCTCAGACCCTTGGCCCAGGCCAGCATCAGCACCCTGGCCACCGCCATGGACCTGGTGAGATGATGATGGATGATGATAGTGGTGGGCAAAACCGCTAATTTCTGTGAACAAATCATTTCGTTCGCGGTAATGATCCGTTCAAACGATTCGTTCGTATTCACCGTTTATAGCGTGATCGTCCTGTGAAAAACACTTTTGCGGGAGCGTTTTTATTACGTTGCGCGTACAGCCCTCCCGTCCTGTGTGCCGAGGGCTATCAGGGGGTATGAACGAAGGCGTGAACTTAACAGTGTAAGGAAATGATCAAATCTTTCATGATTCGTTCTTATGAACTCATGAACGACACATCACTAGATTATAATGATGGCCCTGGGTCTGGGTGTTTATTTATATATTTACGCAATTGTTTATTTGCATAAATATTTCATAATCGTTTCCATGTTAAAAAATTTATATTTTCAAACATTTTCAAAAATAGTGAAAAAAAAAACTGTGATGCGTTTTAAGCTATATTTCTACTATTGATGTTTTTTTATGAAAGTATAAAGTAATTGAATATGTACAGTTATGTAATTTGTCATATCTGCCTTTACACGACTTTTATTCATAATGTTCCAGTGTTCAATGACAGAAACACAATTGCAAGTGATTCGCAGCTGGGTAGCTGTGTGTTGGCGCACTTTTGGCAAATGATTATATTAACTTGAACTTGAACTTAAATACAAATAAATACAATGTACACTTGCATGTTTAGAATTGGACAACTGAAATGTGTGCGTGTTTGCGGGGGTGCGTGGGTGCGCGTGTGTGCTTCTGTGTGTGTGCGTGCGTGCATGCGCGCTTCTGTGTTTGTTTGTTTGTGTGTGTGCGCGTGCGTGCGTGTGTGTGTGTGCGTGCGTGCGTGCGTTAGGCAGGCCAGCAGACGGTGCACTGGGCAGAGGGCAGGCTGTCCGTCATGCTGTCCGGAATGCGGAGGCGTCTGGCGTCTGTCTACAAACTGTCCCCCAGGTCAGCCTCCTGCACAGGGACGTGCTGGGCCCCTGATTCAGCCCAGGAAAAAGAGTTGGAGAGGCCCTCATGGCGCGCTATAGAGAGAGATCTCTCTATAGCGCTGCTACTACTACTACTTATTTGTCATTTCAGATCATGACAAGTGACAAGCCAGTGGGCCAATTACATGAGTTATATTTCGTCGTTGTCGGGTGGAAACCTTGTATGTCCAAAACTGTTTGTTTTGTATTTCTCATTTTAAAAATGATTTAAACTAGTGAAAACAGCCGATCTACAAGCATACAACGCCTCGCGGTGCGAGGCGTTGTGTGCTTGGAGATCTGCTGTTTTCACTACTTTTGTGCGACGGCCTTGTATGATGAAGCAGGGCTTTACTTTGCGAAAAAAATTACAAATTTGAGCCGACAGTGACGATTTACTTTGTTGGCCGCCCAGCCCCCAAAATGGAACGAAGGCCGACATTTTATTTTTAATTTTTTCTTAATGGCCGTCCTGGACCGGCCTGGGAATGAATCTGCCGTTCGGGAGTTGTCCCGCTTTTCCCAATGGCCAGCACGTCTCCTGCACCCCTCAAAAACACGCAGATGAAGTCACATCTGCCAAAAGCACACCATCCTTCCCCACAAAACCTCATCTGAGAACCTTGAACACCCACATGGTTGAGCGCTCCGCTCAACCATAATGGGTGTTCAAGGTTCTCAAGGTTCCCCAGGGCTCTATGCTAGTGTCTTTTCTGTTTTCTGTTATTGTGGGGGAAGCTTTCACACGGAAATAGCCGAGCTGATAAAAAAATTGTAACAAATTTCACAATCATTCAAAAAGGTTTCAAGATTTTTCAAATTAGTTCTGCAAGCACATTGCGGCGTGTTGTGAGCTCGTGGATTGTTGCTTGTTTTTTTAAATAATCCAAAACTTGCATGCTGTCCTTGGAGTGAATGTCTTCCGGTGTTTCTGGTTGACAATGACATGTACGGTATTGTCATCAGATGGGACTTGCAATTAGACTCCACAATTTTAAAATTACGTTGGCATTTCGCAGACGCTTTTATCTGGTCTGCTTGCGTAGCAAAGTAATGCAAACCATCGCGACGCGTTGGCATTTTTTGTTTCTCGGCAGAGTAGCGGACAAAAAAGAACATTGCTATGTTGAATTGGAAAATGGCTTAATAATAAGCCCCTGCGTGCAATTTGAACATGGCCCCAAGTGACGGACAGATGGCTCTGCTCCTCTCCTTTCATTATAATTTGACAAACAGGGTTTCAAAGGATGTTTGTGTAATGGCTGTCTCTCGACTGTCAGTAATGCCTGGCGGGATAAAGGAAAATTATTTTGGATTTGCGGCTGTACTTTTGTTTTTTGATTCGTTTACGGGAAACCTTCTCAGAACTGGTGTAAGCTGGTGTAAAAGGGATTGAATTCATCCGCGAGTTCCCCCAGGCAGGCAGGGGTGTCCAAGTGCGGCCCAGGGGCCAAATGTGGCCCTAGGGCGAATGTTATGCGGCCCACGACTTCATTCCTCAATTGTATTTTATTGTATTTTTTACCTTGCATGTCTGATTGTGTGAAATAAGGCTATTTTTGTTTTGTTCAGTGTGTTTGTCAGGTGTGTGCACACCTGACAAAAGACCTTTGATATTAAATAGTGATGATGATAGTTAAGTAAAATCGTGCAGACCCCTGCCCCAGGGGGTCCTTGAGGGGCTTCCAGGCGGTCCCCAGATAAATAATATAGCTTTTAACCCTTTTTTATACTTTTGGCTATAAAAAAATTGCCAATCTACAATATCAAATTGAGCTTGTATTTTTGAAAAGAATTTGAAACATCTTTTGTTTTTACAATTTTTTAAACACAAATCTTTTATTATTTATCTCTGGCACTTTCTTTTCTCACCCCAGATGGTGGTCCACAGCATAATTAAATACTGATTAAAGGTCGTTGCACACTGCTGGGTTTTTTCAGCCGAATATAGGAGCGAATTTCGGAACACGTAAATAAAGAAATCAATCTCACGTTATGTCAGTCACGTTTGCACACTGCCGCCCGTTTCGTATTTATTTTTTCGGACCACTGGGTCCAATGCTCTCTCTATGTCTCTCTCCTTGCCCTGAAAAACGCATTTCTCAACGAAAAAAGGCAGCAGTGTGCAACCAGCTTAATTTGGGGGTCTTTGACATTGAAAATGTTTGAGAAGAACCACAGCAGCAGATATTCTGAACACAACACAATCATGTTTATACCTTTTTTTCTTTTTCAGCGACTGCTCCGTGACCGTGGTGGTCCCGCTGCCCCCTCCGCGGACCCCCCGCTCTGGGGTGATAGACGCCCTCCTGGAGGAGTGGATCCTGGGACCCCTGCAGACGCTGGCCTCTCTGAGGCCCACGGCGGAGCTCTACCGCCTGAAGAGGAGGATCATCGACAGCCCCTTCACATGTGAGCTCACAGTAACGCAGTGGTGGAAGGAGTACACCACTCACATGTTTTACTTAAAGTTATACCATGTAACTTTTTTTATAAAACAAATCTTAAAATTGTCCTAACTGTTAAATCGCTAAAGTTTTAGAACCCCCACTTTTCAGCTTCTAAAGCCTTCTCTTTATATGTTTTCTATGAGCCGTGAGGGGGGGAGAATTTCGCGGCAAAATGACGTAATCTGCATCATCTGTATACGTTGTGTATACGTTGGCCAATCATATCGCGGATCATAAACACATGGTACACTACCGGCCAATCACAGCTTATCTGCTCTGGTCTTCAGGAAGTAGCCTCGCTCAGCTACAGTGTTTACCATGGTGAAGGATTCTTAACCTCTTAATCCCCAAATCCTGGCCAGAAAATTACGTTCTACCATGCGTTCTACCCCTCCACGGATTACTATCGGTCGCGGTGATTTGCGGCGCCGCTCCGGTGGTCCGCGGCGGTGGTCCGCGACGACTCCGGGAGAAAAACGGCCGAAAAAAGCAATACCGCTACTGACCACTAGTTTAGCAACTTACACAGTATAGCTTTAAGTAAAAGTATATCAATACTGCAATGTAGAAAGAAACACTCTGTTACAGGTAAAAGTCTGGCATTCAAAATGTACTTGATTAAAAGTACAAAAGTATTGGGATAAAAACATACTTACAAAGTACCAAATTTAAGAAGTTCAAAATGTATAAAAATCAAATGGCCCGAACATAGTGGTTGAAGTGTTATGTTTTTATATACAGTATATGTTTTGTAATAATAATCAAAATCTAAATAATAACTAACTAAAGTTAACTTAACGTTAACATTTTCATGCCGCTGACCCCCATCTGTCAGGGACACCTAGAAAAGAAGATTGGTCTTGAAACATTTCTCGATTGTTCCAATTTCTGATTTTTGAAAGCTAATGTGTCAACAACATTAAAGGGGAAGACCACCCATTTTCAATATTGAAATATGTCATTAATATACCTTAGAGGAGTTGTGTGGAAATAGAAAAAAATTTCCCTCCCTTCTGTGTTGCCTAGAACTGGAGAATTGATTTTGGGGTTTGTATTGTAAAGTACAATGTGTGATGTCATCAAGTTCAATATTGAAAATGGGTGGTCTTCCCCTTTAAGTCGATGGATCGCCTGACGCCTATTGTTGAATAGCCACATTGACGACATGAAGTTGATATGTGTTCTTTATTAAAACCAAATGCCATACTGTGTTTTGTGATGTTATGTCACTGTCAGAATCAGCTTTGTTATACACAGGGTAGAGGTTAGGGTTGTCTACACAACCCTAACCTCTACCAATGTGTCCTGTTGCTTTATGTCCACCATCAGTCAGTCAGCAGGCCTCGCATCGCGAGGCCTTTTGTGCTTGTAGATCTGCTAGTTTCACTAGTTTTGTGCGACAGTCTTGTGTAATGAAGCAGGGCTTTGTTAAAAATTTACAAAATTTACATAAAAATGTACAAATTTGAAACTTGGAGATACAAGGTTTCTGCCCGACAGTGACGATACGCAGTACATTTGGGGTCCTTGATAGATCTCTGTCGGGTGGAACCCTCATACTAAATGTCCAAAACTGTTTTACTTATCAGAAGTCAAATAAAAAAAATAGCATTAGTAGCAGATCTATAAGATCGAAATGCGCCGCTTTACGCCGACTTTAAAGCTTGTATATCTGCCACTTTTGATGCTTTTGTGTGACACTGTAGTATGATCAAGTAGGACATTCATTTACGATAAAAAACACAAACATTTTGAATATGGAGATGAGAGGTTTCTGCTCAACAGCAACGCTATGAAAACAAGAAAAAATCGTTTCTGCACTTTCAACAAAAATAAATCCCACTGTCTTTCTGTCCACCTCCATCAGACCAGGCTCTACTGGTAGCAGACCAGTTTGTGGTGACGTTTGACGGTCACCTGTATGAGTTGCCACCAGCCCTGTGTCCAGTCCTCCTGGCCCAAGATGTCACCCAGGCCGCCTCCTTCACGCTGCTGCTCGCCCCCGCCTCGCACTCACACCAGCGCTCCCTGGTGGTGCGGATGAACAACAGCACGGTCGGCATTCACCGCAACGGACCGGTAGGACTGGAAGTGTTTTTATTTATTTTTACTTTGAGTTTAGTACAGAAAGGAGATGGGTTTTTAGGACAGCTGGTTCCCATCCGTTTCTGGATCGTTCGCGGCCCACGCACCCATCTGACCACTTCACACACAGATGGGTGGCCCGTGAACCACACTTGCATGCTGTCCTTGGAGTGAATGTCTTCCGGTGTTTCTGTTGACAATGACATGTCCGGTATTGTCATCAGATGGGACTTACAATTACACTCCACAATTTTAAAATTACGTTGGCATTTCGCAGACACTTTTATCTGGTCTGCTTGCGTAGCAAAGTAATGCAAACCATCGCAACGTGTTGGCATTTTTTGTTTCTCGGCAGAGTAGCGGACAAAAAAGAACATTGCTATGTTGAATTGGAAAATGGCTTAATAATAAGCCCTGCGTGCAATTTGAAAAAACCTTCCCCTTTTTGTTATTTTAAAAATGATTTAAAACAGTGAAAATAGCCAATCTACAAGCACACAACGCCTTGCATCGCGAGGCCTTTTGTGCTTGTAGACCTGATATTTTCACTAGTTTTGTGCGACAGTCTTGTGTAATGAAGCAGGGCTTTGCTTCATTGAACCACACGCTACAGCAGGGGTGCCCAAAAGGTAGATTGTGATCTACCAGTAGATCACAAAGGCTGTGCAGGTAGACCACATGACATGCCCCTAAAAATATATAATTACAATATATTTATAATAAAAAAATCACAAAACCCCTCTTTTTGCCATATTATGTCACTTCTAAGGTGACTTGATTGATTGACATCAAGAAGGGCCTGTCAGCTCCCTTCATGGCTTCTAAAGTAGGCAAACACAGAATGCAATGCTTCTTCAAGAGTCAGTAGCATTGAAAAGAACCCGAAAACCTACCACTTCCTTTCCCCCATCTCCCATTCCAAGTGTGTTTGTCTCATATAGTATGTACTGCCAGTGCCACTATTCCAAAGCCCCCTCAGTTAACCTTTTTTGGGATCATGTTTAGATGGTCATTTTAAAAGTAGCTCTCAAGTCAAAAAAGTTTGGGCACCCCTGCGCTACAGTACCGTATTTTCCAGACTATAAGGCGCACTTAAAAGCCTTTAATTTTCTCAAAAAACGACAGTGCGCCTTATAGTCCAGTGCGCCTTATATATGGATCATTCATTGACATTGATATTCCCTTTAGTACAGCTCCATCTGTTGGATGCATAACGCAACGGTAGCGTCTATTATGTGCGCCTTATAGTCAGGTGCGCCTTATATATGAAAACAGTTTGAAAATAGACCATTCATTGACAGTGCGCCTTATAGTCAGGTGCGCCTTATAGTCCAGAAAATACTGTTATATGCATTTTCAGATCGTGTTAAGACTAAGGAGTGTAGTTCTCCCCCTAAATGACTTTTCTTTCTATTGATTACTCACGCCATGGAGACTTGAGTTCAATAATATTTTTTGTTTTTTTGTCACATTCCTAAGACAATAACTTGATTACAATAAATACACCCCCATTAATTACAGATGGGGACCCAAATGCATTTGACTAAAACAACATTAAAATGTGCACAGACAACACAGACAACAGACAACCCTGCACTGAAGTGTGCTTCCTTCCAGGCCTGGTTCAGTGTCCCTGTAAAAAAAAAAAAAAACATTTACCTGAGAACCTGTTTTCATGTTGCAGGTGACTGACAGCTGCCACTCCAACCCCACATCCCATAATAATAACATGGTGGTCAGGAGAACGTCCAACGTGGTGGAGGTGACCAATCAGGATGGAGTGTCCGTGTTGTGTGACCTGTCGCTGGACGTGTGCAGCCTGACTCTAGACGGATGGTTACACGGTAGGAACTCACTAGACCAGGGTTTCCCAAAGTGGGTGCCAGTCAAAGGGTGCCGCAGAACAATTTGATAATATTTGGAATTCATCACTTAAAGGACAACTTTCGTTTTTTTACAACAAGGGTTCATATTTTAGATTGTAATTAAAGAATATAAAAGATGAGTGTTAAATTGATTTCATTTCCCTTTTCCTTTGTTTTAGAGCGTCTTATTACAGTGGTTGGGGGCATGCGTACAAGTGGCTAAATATATAATTTTACACAGAATAAGCCCATTCCCAAGATACAACGCAACCTTTCATGGTTGGATGTGACTTATGGGAGCTAGAAGTGTTACTGTAAATAGCAATAAAGAAACTGCTGGCTTATTGTGTCTACAAAGACATATTTAGCCACTTGTACGCATGCCCCCATGCGTACGCATGCCCCACATTTTAGCACGGTAAATGCGATAAAACAATAGAACAAAGCAAATGAAAATATTTTAACACTCACTTTTTCTTTTCTCTAATTACAATATAAAATATGAACCCTTGTTGTAAAAAAACAAAGTTGTCCCCACTTAAGTTTAACCACTTAGAACCTCTATGCTTAGTAAAGCAGACCTGATTTGCACCGTACTTGATGAGTTCTTCATTCCAACTCTCTTCACCGAAAATAGCAGATCTACAAGCTCACAACGCATCACGTTGTGATGCGTTGTGCGCTTGTAGGTCGGCTATTTTTGATGAACCTTCCACCCAGACTAGGCATGCTGGGGTTCAAGTGGTTAAACGTCAAGTATAATGTTATTTTCTCTCAGTTCCGATGGAAACAGATATGTCTCCGTGACATACCATATCTCAGGTGGAAAGATGTGCATATTTACCTAGCGTAATATGATATAAGATTATAAAAATAAACAGTGTAATTCAGGGGTGCCGTGGATGAAAAATGTACTGGGGTATGTCTAAAAAAACATTTGAAAACCCCTGCTCTAGATGGATGTGTTACGTGGTTGGAACAGAGGGCTACGCTGCAACTATCCATTGTTTTCTTAGAGATTATTCTATCGCTGATAATGCAGAGGCATGAAATCTCTTATCTCCATGTTCTAACCTTTTGTGTTTTTATCGTAAATTAATGTCCTACTTGATCATGCTACAGCGTCACACAAAAGCATCAGAAGTAACAGATCCACCACAGGCTCGAAACGCGGTGCAAAGCAATGCGCTTTGAGCTCGTAGATCTGCTACCTTTGCTAGTTTAGAATTTTAATCCTGAAATGTTGTTACCCGACAGAGACAAATGTTTTAAAATATACGTAATAAAGATGTATACTGTATATCAACAAATTGATTAACCAGCATTATTTTATACTTTGTCTAAGTGTGTCGCCCAAAAATTTAGAATATTTACTATTTTCACTATTTTTAGATTTTTTTGTGAAATGTTTGAAAACCTTTCACTTATAATGACATGACCAATATAGGGATTATTTTATTTCTGTCAGATAATACACAAATAGAATGAAACCATTGTATGTATTAACTCATTCTGTGCCTATCCCGAACATGTTCGGGATATGTTCAATCCAAAACAATTTTTTTTTTAATTAATTGACTTACCCTGAGCTGCTTGTAGAGTCGTGGGTGGTCCTGGCTCGTCCTACGCTAGCCAGCTAGCCATTTTACATGGTCCGACGATATATTCCATTAAAAATGGTTTAAAATACATTTTTGAGACCCCCAATGTTCACCAAATGTTCAGCGCCGCTTCCGGAACGTAGTCCAGTGTGCCTATCCCGAACATGTTCGGGATTTTTAATGAAATGAATAAAATGATCCGAGGCCTTCTGAAGCCTGAGCCTAAATTTAAAATCCAGTGGTCCAAATCCTGGGGAAGCCATGCCGGCCGTGAGCCGCAAACGTAGCCGCGAATCGCCGCCGAATCCAATGAAAAACCACATCTTTGGAGGCCCATATCTCTGGATTGTGTTTTTAGGGATGTGGCGCGAGGTTTATTTACGGCGAAATCGCCGAAAAATGATCTTTAAAATGACAAAATGGGAATAGCTATTCTGTTAGCATTATCATCCGGGCCCTTTCCATGACATGCACGAACGTGAGCACGTGCGTCACTGCAACGTGAGTCCCCGGATGCTAATGCAGTCGCCTATGGGAGAAAGCCTGGCATTCTTTGGCGCCATCTAGGGGCTGGCACTGGTAGGGTTAATACGTAAATACAAGTGTGAATATTATATTTGATCTTGGCATTCAGGCTCTGCTACAGTACACACAGTACAGTACTCCCTGCTCAGCACTTACCCCCTATAGGAAGACAAAAGATGACAGCAAAGTATTTGTCCTTCTACAAGTAAAGATGTGTCAACATGTGTTTGCAGGCGTGTCCACCGGTCTCTTGGGAACCAATGACAATGAAGCAGGAAATGAATTACCTCTGCCTGAGGGAGCTCAGGCCGACAACATGGCTGACTTTATTAACAGCTGGCAGGTATCGTACACTATGACACAACTGAACCGTGTGTATTTCATTTCATGATTTTATAGTGTGTGTGTGTGTGTGTGTGTGTGTGTGTGTGTGTGTGTGTGTGTGTGTGTGTGTGTGTGTGTGTGTGTGTGTGTGTGTGTGCGCGATGCAGGAAGTCACCAGCTAAATGATTGATAGTGAGGAACCAGCTGCCTGCCCTGTACAGGTCTTAAAGGAGAATTCCAAAGTAGCCATTTCATTATGTTAATCTGATCTTACAGTATGATATCCCAGAACGATTGGTACTGTTTTTATTTTATTATTTCCATATTGAGTCCACCGCAGATTTGACCGCGAGCGTTGGGATTTAATGCTTTTTGGTAGCACTTTATAATGAAGTACCTCAATAAAGGCTAATTAACAGCTAATAAGGCACTTATTGACAATTAATTAACAGCTAATAAGGCACATTAACAATTAATTAACTCTTATTCAAACATTATTAAACCGTAATTAACGAGTTAATTATAATGAATTAACAACTAATTAAACACTTATAAGATACTTATTAACCTTAATATGTGCTTATACATCTTAATAAGGCAATAATAAGGGGGGTAGTGTATTTATGAGATACTTAATCGTTATGTGCTTATAAGTTCTTAATTAATAGTTATAAATGTATTATAATACTATTTAGATTTATAAATGGTTAATAAGACTTAATTAATAATTATTAGTCCCCTTATGGGAAACTTAATATCCGTTGAGTCCTAATTGTGCATTTAGAAACCCTTTACTATGCACTTATTATGAGATAAATTAACACTATCAAATCCTTAATAAAATCTTTATTATAACAGTATAAACAACAACAAGTCATTAATTAAGCCTTTATTAACACTTTATTAGGCAATTTAAAGCCACCTATTCTAAAGTGGGAACACATCGGGTACACCCGCCACTCTGACATGTCTCCTTTCCGACATGTCACCCGATGTGTTCCCACTTTAGAATAGGTGGCTTTAAATTGCCTAATAAAGTGTTAATAAAGGCTTAATTAATTGTTTATACTGTTATAATAAAGATTTTATTAAGGATTTGTTAGTGTTAATTTATCTCATAATAAGTGCATAGTAAAGGGTTTATAAATGCACTATTAGGACTTAATGTGCCTTATTAGCTGTTAATTCATTGTTAATAAGTGCCTTATTAGCTGTTAATTAGCCTTTATTGAGGTACTTCATTATAAAGTGCTACCTGCTTGGGTAGTAATCGCTTTTTCTCGTTTACATCTCTCTTTCATAATGGTGGGGTTAGAGTTTTGTCAATAACGGGATGCTGTAAAAAGGCGAACGGCCACTGGATTCGATCCACCCCCTCCGGTCAGAGCTAACATGCGCTAGTAATTGATTATGAATTACGGTAAAAAAGCAGTCGTCTGGAAGAAAATGCAGTTCTTCTTTAACAAATAAGCTGGTCTGTTTGGTTCCATTTGTACACTCTATGTGTTATGGGGGGCCATGTTCCAAACTGTCCGTGAAATCAAAAAGTTTGAGAACTACTGTTCTAGCACACAGTCTGAGAGTCATGATCCTTTGTGTGTGTGTGTGTGTGTGCGTGCGTGCGTGCGTGCGTGCGTGCGTGTGTGTGTGTGTGTGTGTCCAGATGAGGACAGAGTGTTCCCCATCAGAAGCATGTTCCACAGTGTCTGACGGGCCCATGAGCTGCCACTCCCTGTTCTCCTCGCCTTTCTCTCCACTCAGCTCCTGTTTCAGAGTGGTGAGTGACTCACTCATCTTCTTAAGGGGCCGGTCGTAGCTGAGCGGGTAGAGAGGCCTCGCCTGGGAAACCAAAGGTCCCTAGTCCAGGGGTCTTCAACAGGGGGTCCTCACAGTTACTACAGGGGGTCCTCCAAATCTTTGTGTGATAGAAACTTTTTTTCTCCTTTTTTCATATTAACGATTTGAACCCTAGCGTCCATATTCTGAGAACTGTAGCCAAAAATAGCCGATCTACAAGCTCACAACGCCTCGCAGCGCGAGCTTGTTGATCGGCTATTTTCGGCAAAGAGCTTTGGTGTAGAGGGGAAAAAGAGCAGACTAAGTACAGAGTGAAAGGTCAAGTTTATTAAGTATTGACGGTTCAAGTGGTTAAATATCTGAAAACACAAATTGACATGAATCCAAAATACACTGACGATTCTGCTGTCAAACAATGAAACTATATGGGTTGTGGGGGTCCCTGCTTCATCTCTCTCTCAACTAAGGGGTCCTTGGCCTGAAAACGTTGAAGACCCCTGCCCTAGTCCATGTCCCTAGTCCATGTAAGACTAGTGGTTGACGCTTAACCACTAGTCTTGCGTGGCCAAACTGTTGCCTCCCACAATTTTCAAATGCTTCCGTCATACATTCTGGAGCACGGAAGCTCTGATCATCAAACTATGAACTGGATGTGAAGCCTCCTCATCACTTCCGTTTCGTCTTTGCAGTCGCACAAATAATATCCTAATATAAACCAGTAAGACTCCCTAATCGGGAGATAAGCGACCGTCAGGTCGCATACACAAGCTTTAGACAGGGCAAGACAGGGCAAACGCTACTCCCCAACACTGCTCGTCAGATTCATTCTATGCGCATGCGTCGACATACACCGGCGTTGTATTCCAGCGGCCAACACTACCGTCTATTTTAACACATTTTAACCTTTTATAGGTTTTAATTTCATTTCCTTCTTTGGGACATACTAGTTTTATCTGTCTCACAAATGTTACCATAAGATTTTTTGCAATCAGTCCGATCACGAGCACGAAGGATCTCTATCCACGCAGCCCCGACCGGTAGCCTGACAGCTAACCGGCTTGACAGCTAGCCGGCTTCTTTCCACTAGCAGCTAGCCGGGTCTGACAGCTAGCCTGGCCAGGCTAGGCTACCTTCCACCGCAACCGACAGATGAGAACATCTACCCAAAAGACCCATACAACGCAACAGGCCCAGTCTCTGGGCCTCGCGGGTGAGTCCCGATCCTGGATCTGTTGATTGATCTACTGATATATACCTAGTCAACTCAGCGGGCCACTCTTGTGGCCCTGCGGGTACGTCCTGCACTGAGCCGCTGCTACCAGTTCCCATCTTACAGCCAACTTGCCTCTGTACATTTCAAAACAACTTTCACTGGCCCCAGTTATCTTTTATCCCCAGGAAAGCATCATGCCCACAGCACCTACCTCAAGTCCCGACTGTGTCAGCTGCCTCCGCCTGACCCTGAAGGTGTCCGAGCTGGAAGGGAGAGTATCCCGTCTCTACCAGATCCGTGACGACGAGACCATCCTGGACTCCCTGCTCAACGGCACGGGTGACATCGCCTCGATCCTGGGTCCTGAGCCTCAGCTCGACGATACAGTCCCTGCGATGTACTCCGGTCCGGCTGCTGCTGCCACAGGCTCTGGCCCAGCTGTTGTCACCTCAGCTTCAACTGAGCTGGACACAACAGTTCCAATGTGCCAGGACAAGAACGGCCGCTGGGTCCGGCGGGCCACTGAGCCGTTTCCAGTCTGTTCCACGCCGGTCCCATGGACGATGGTCAGTCACGCAAAACATCGGTCGCCCTCGCCGCAAGCCTCCAACATCAATACCTCCAATAGGTTCTCCATCCTGGACCCGGACTGTCCTTTACCACCTGCCCCCGTCCTCAACATCCCCCCTCCTTCCTCGGAACCGGTGGTGGCTCCACGTCCACAACCACCTGGGAGACGTGCCCCGTCCACCGCCCGCGTCCAGCTGTTGCGGTCAGCCATCGATCGCCGATCAGGGAGGCTCTCGCCCGCCTCCCCTCCACTAGTGGCCGACGACACACGCACTGAACATAAACGTACTCCTGCCACAAACGTCCAAATGGCCGTAAAATCGCCGCCGTCCGCTGTAGATCCTCCGCCACTGACGCTGGACAGTACTCCACAAACAGCCCCCCTCTTGCCGCATCCCCCCATGTCCACTCCTCTCCCTCTGCTCTCACCCACCATGGCAATAATTGGAGATTCCGTGACAAAGCATGTCAAATTCGCTAATGCAATAACGCATTGTTTCCCCGGTGCGACAACCACTGACATCCTCATCAAACTCCCCGAAATCCTTGCTTCTCTCCCGTCCACCATCACCAGCATCCTCCTCCATGTAGGCACAAACGACAGGCGTTCAGTGGAATGCAGGTCCAATTTCATTAAGATTGTCTCGCTCCTCAATAACTCTGGTCTATCCGTTCACATCTCCGGTCCAATCTCCACGCACAATCGAGGCGAAATTAGTCTCAGCCGTGTAATCTCCCTCCACTACTGGCTCCAATCCGCCTGCCACTTCGCAAACTTCCATTACATACACAACTTTTTCCTGTTTTGGGATCGCCCCTCACTTTTTGTATCCGATGGTCTTCACCCAAGTAGACTGGGCTGTTGTTTACTAATGAACAATTTACGCCGCTCCGTTGCTGCCCACCGATCACAACAACACTGACTCGCTACTCCGTCTGACCCGGCCATCCACACCATGACCACTTCCGGTCAGATCCAAGCAAGCGTTCATTGCCCCTCTACTGCCCCCTACTGGCCGGGCGGACCGTCTGCTATTGTTTCCATATTACCCACCACTGTCATCTCCCCTCATAGTACCTTTATAGACCCGATTCTCCCATTCATCCCTGTTTTAACTACTCAGCGACCTAGGAAAACACAATCCCACCATCAAGATGGAGCAGATCCCCGCAACCTTCGAAAGCTGACTTTTGCCCCCCCCTCACCACAAAGACTCTCCAACAATGTTAAACTTGCACTATTGAATATCAGGTCACTCAATAACAAACAATTCACTTGCAATGACTACATAACCTCGAATCACATTGATATTCTCCTACTCACAGAGACATGGTTAAAAAATGATTTTAGCCTATTAAATGCAGCTTCTCCTCCCACCCACTCCTATTTACAGAAATCCAGACTCTCCAGTCGCGGGGGAGGAGTTGCTATTATTTACAATTCTATTTTTACGTGTACTTCTGTCTCATTTGGAGAGTTTAATTCATTTGAGCACCTGGCCTTCTCCATCAAGCAGCAGTCTACCCTGTTTATTTTAGTGTACCGCCCTCCCAAACCAAATGCTTCATTTATTACTGAATTCTCTGAGCTACTATTAACCGCCATGCCTAAATACGAGAGCGTCATTCTCCTGGGTGATTTCAACACTCATATATGTTGCCCCAGTAATGTTTTCGCAAGGGAATTCACCACTCTTGTGGAATCCTTCGATTTTTATGTTCACCCGACTGGACCCACACATGATAGGGGACATACACTGGACCTGGTATTGACCTCTGGGGCTAACATCACAAATGTGGATACGAGCCGATTGGGCGTATCGGACCATTATACCGTTGTTTTTAATGCACTTACCCTCCCTCCCCCCACGGCACCCCCAGCCCCTACCCGCTCTCGCATCATCAACCCCTTAACTGCCAATAAATTTAGTTCTCTTTTTAGCTCCTCCACAAATGTCCCAGTTGCATATGACTCCACCAACCATCAGCTTACTCACTTTAACACCATCTGTCAAACCACACTCGATGTAGTAGCCCCATTTAAAAAACAGACTCACTCGTCCAAAAAAGTCTCCCCTTGGCTAAATGACCAGACTAGGGCCCTACGAAGGGAACTAAGGAAAACTGAACGGAGATGGAGGACCTCCAAACTACTTGTTTTTTATGAAAGCCTGAAAGACCTTCTGAAGGGCTATAATGAGGCAGTCTCAACTGCACGTTCACAATATTTCTCCAAACTAATTTCCGAAAACTACCAGAACTCCCGCACCCTATTCAAAACCATAGAACAGGTAGTTGGACCCCCTCAAAACCCTAACCTACTAGCCTCCCCTGAACGATGTGAACAATTTCTAAATTTCTTTACTGACAAAATCAACTCCATCCGGTCGCAGCTGATGACCACACAGACCATACCATCAGTGCCCAATCCTAATTGCATAGCAACTTCATTCTCCTTTCCCTCCTTCTCTCAAATATCCCTTCCTACTATCCTGAACATCATCGGACAAATTAAATCGTCCTCCTGTCCCCTAGATATTATCCCCACCACCCTCCTCAAAGAGATTCTGCCCACTGTCGCCCCTCACATCCTGTCAGTTGTTAATAGCTCCCTGTCCTCTGGCTCGGTTCCTCCATACTTCAAAATGGCTCTGGTCTCCCCGATTCTCAAAAAATCCAACCTTGACACCTCCGCTCTGAGCAGCTACAGGCCGATCTCAAAATTACCCTTTCTTTCGAAGGTGCTGGAGAAGGTTGTCTTTACTCAGCTCATCAGCCATCTTAGTGGCGACAACCTTTTTGAGAAATTTCAATCAGGTTTCCGTGCCCTTCACAGCACGGAAACTGCCCTCGTGAGGGTCGTTAATGACCTCCTTGTGGCTGCCGATATTGGTAAGTCGTCCATCCTCGTCCTATTGGACCTGACAGCAGCCTTTGACACCCTTGACCATGCTGTCCTTATTGACCGCCTGGAGAAGTGCGTGGGCATTTCAGGCACCGCCCTTAAATGGTTTAAATCTTACCTGACCGACAGATATTTTTCTGTCCGGATCGGCGAGTCCACCTCATCCCAAGCCCCATTACACTGCGGAGTCCCCCAGGGCTCTATTCTAGGCCCCATCCTCTTCTCCCTGTACCTATTACCCCTGGGAAACATAATACGTGGCCACAACATAAATTTCCACTGCTATGCTGATGATACTCAGCTGTATCTGCCCATCAGCCCAGAAGACAACCTCAGCAGTATAGCCAACCTCCATTCCTGTCTAGCCGACATTAAAAGTTGGATGTCTGATAATTTTCTCCAGCTCAACGATGCAAAATGTGAAGTCCTGGTATTTAATCCGCCTCAAGACTTAACCCCCATAAAGAACATCCTTGGACCATTACTTCCTAACCTACAAACCACAGTCAGAAACCTAGGCGTAGTCCTAGATCCTGACCTCTCCCTCGAAACCCATGTTAAGAAGGTTGTCCAAACCTCCTTCTATCACCTTAGGAACATAGTCAAGATCAAATCCTTCTTGTCCACCCCCGATCTCACAAAGGTCATACATGCCTTCATATACTCACGCCTCGATTACTGCAATGCCCTTTTTTCCTGTCTCTCCAATAAATCAATCCACCGCCTGCAGCTCATTCAAAATGCAGCTGCACGGCTTCTAACTGGCACTAGAAAATTTGACCACATAACACCCGTTTTAGCCTCCCTGCACTGGTTGCCCATCTCGTTTAGAATTGAATTTAAAATTGCACTAATCACCTACAAGGCCATATCCGGCCTCGCACCGTCCTACATCTCAGAACTACTCGAGCCTTATGTGCCTTCACGTACACTCAGATCTTCAGACAAAGGTCTGTTAATCGTGCCTACCTGCAATTACGTTACAAGGGGTGAACGTGCGTTTTCCTTCAGAGCCCCAACTATCTGGAACTCCCTACCCGTAGAGATAAGGTTCGCTGAATCTCTCCCCCGGTTTAAATCCCTGCTGAAAACCCACCTCTACAGAATTGCCTTCAACCCTTAGCACTCCTGATTTTAATCTCTGCCTTATTACAAATTTTCTATACTACTTCTTTTATTATTACTATTAGTTTTATTACGATTACTAGTATCACTACGACCCTGTGATGTGTTATAATGTTGTGTTTTTATTGCATTTGTATTGCTGATTCTTTGTATTAATGTTTCCTCTGTCAAGCACTTTGTGACTCTGCTCTTAAAAAGTGCTATACAAATAAAGATTATTATTATTATTATTATGACACGACTCTAGAGATACTGTGTACCGCTTTGTGTGATTTTAGGCCAAAATCTATAGGAGCAGTGTCCAAAAATGTGTTTTGCAAAAATCGTCCTGAGAAATGAGGGGTGGAGGTTTTGCTTTGGCAGCCAAGGAGAGTGTGAAGCCTCCTCATCACTTCTGTTTCGTCTTTACAGTCGCGCAAATGTATCCTAATATAAATCAAAATCATCGATAGCTTGCTGCTTAGCAGAAATGGAAATACTTTTTTTTTTTTTTTTCTTTTTTTTGTGAATGGAAATGCCAGCTTCCATTACTCAGATTTCGGGAGGTGTAGTTCCAGACTATATAGCATACGGAGACTGTGGAATAGTTGTCTGGCTACGTGAGACTACTCAACCACTAACTGCTCCCAGAGGCCCTGCCCCCATTGTGCCCATCGCTCCTAATACTTAGGGCGGTTTAACTGGAGATGCCAAATCCCAAATGTATATCGATTCTGTCGGCCAGAAACCTCTCATCTCCATAGAACTTTTTTATTGGTATTTTATTTTGTGTAAATGAATGCCCTACCCCTACTTGATCATTCCATAGCGCCACGTATAAGCATCAAAAGTAGCAGATCCACAAGCTCAAAACGTGGCGTAAAGCGACATGTTTTGAGCATGTAGATCTGCTATGCTAGTTTTTATATTTTTGAATTTGAATCCAGTTTTGGACATACGGATATGAGGTTCCCGTCCAACAGTGACAATATTGCGAAACACACGTATACAGTGACAAATACAGAAAATATAATATATTTGGTGCTCGCCAAATAATAATAATTATTATTATGTTGTGTCATCTTATGTTATGTTTAATCGAATAATAATCGAGAAGTGTGTTTCTTTTTTTAAAATATTTATTTATTTATCCACAAATCTCTCTCTCTCTCTCTGTCAGGTGGATCCCAGGCAGTTCCTGTCAGTGTGTGAGAGCAGCCACTGTGACTCCTCTGTTCCAGGCGTGTCCAGAAGCCCGTGTCGACTGGCTGTGGCTTTCGTCCAGCTCTGCCAGAGGAACTACGTCCCACTGGAGGTCCCTGCACACTGCTGTGAGTTACAGTCATGACCGAGAGCTTGTGGTCCACTTGCTAATGCTACGCCACTTAGGTGCTCCTTTTACTAAACTGACAATATGCTCCTAAAACCAGAGGTGGAATAGAAAAAAAACTCTGATGCTCAAAGTCAGAGGTCAAGTTATTTGCCAGAATGTGGTCCCTAATTACAGTACAGGTAATTAGCCTATCCAATTGCCATATTTAACCAATTGAACCCCAGCATTCTGGGGTCAAGCATTTGCCCAGAATATCAGTTTGCAACACGAGAGATTTGGTGTAGATGTAAAAAATAAAATAAAATCACAACACGCAAATGAAATACTCTCAAAAATACCGTTACATGTCATCAACAACTTAAACCCCAGCATCGGTATTGTGGGACAAGCCTTTGAAGAAAACAGCAGATTGACAAGCTTTTCAATCGGCTATTTTCAGCGAAGGCTTTCCCGATAATAACAGAAAACGGAAAACTAGTATAGAGCCCTGATGAACTCCGGTCAACCATATGCTGTACAGTAGGTGTGACTTCACTGCAGATGAATTATGTGGTTAACCCTGCAAGACCCGAATTAATTTCTACTGGCCAAAAATAATTAAAAGAAATCAGATGGTGTTGTAGGAGTCCTAATCACAGGAAAATGTAATGTTAAAAAATGTATAATGTTTTTGTAAGGTTTTATAGCCATAAATCATAAATCATGCTCTAATTTGCATTTTGGGGATATTTTTCACAATAATAACACATGTATATGTTCTAGACATTCTAATGATCACGAAAAACAAAATATTACAGGCATTTTACTTCTGTTTTTGAGAGGAATAGCTTCAGTTAAAAAGTGAGATGTTGTTCGTCCAGACGCTGGAATTTCAACTTCTCTGGGAGGTGTGAATGTCAGCCTCTGTGGGGGGTATTTATATGCAAATATCGTGGGCAATGGCATTGTAATACTAAACAATAGGATTTAATGGTGATGTTAATGTGAAAAAAGAACAGGAAAACTAATTTTAACATTTTTTTTTAAATGATTTAAAAAATGTTGCCAAAAAGCAACGCTGGGCCTTGCAGGGTTAATTCCTCTGCAGTGCTATTCTGCAGCATATTCCTCTGTGTGACGGCGACATGACAAAATCAATTTTCAAGAAAAGCGCGCTTCTTTTTGTTTTCATTTCAGCACGGCTATGAAAGACGGTCGCGGGAGGACCTTTAACACAAGTGAAGACGGGCGTTTTGGTTCACGTGCCTTAGCTGCTATAGCTGATCACTTTGATGTGCTATACCACTTCTTTATACTGTACTTCTGTTAATTCATGTTAATTAATGCACTTGTGTCTCTGATTTCATTTGTTAGACACGCTGTATGTCAACAATGTGAATGAAAACACTATATCAAACAATATCCAATGCCCCGCCTTCATTGTGACAACGTTTTGTATCTCCTGTATGAGTGATCTGTGAATATGTAAAAATTGGGTTTTTGATTTCTTGTGCCACCTAAAGTTCTTTCATTAATAATAACCAGAGCAATCAATGAAGCCATCAGTCAGTGGATCTAATGCAACTATAAATGCTACATACTTTAATTGACATTTAGGCCGATGAACTGCATTAATTACATCAGTCGTCAGAGTTAAAATATGATTATTTTGGGGGTCGCGGCCTGGAAAAGCTTGAGAACCAGTGAATTACATTACAATACTATTATGATTTCAGTTTTTGTCTGCATTCATTCTATATTTCTCAGTGTCAACTCGAACAATGATTCTCAACTCTTTTCATTTCAAGGACCCCCAGCTTGATATGCATTAGGCCATGATGGACCCCCATTTGATATCATGTCTTATCCCTGGGACTGGTAGTGGGTCAGTGAACTAGAAGATGGGTATGTAGTTGTCTATCTTGGACTTCTGTCTCTGTGTGACACACTCGGCGATCCACACGATGTTACGATTCTCCTGCTCCTTCAGCTTGACGTAGGAGTAGAAAACCCCAAAGTGGAACTGCTGCAGGAACGCAAGCGTGTTCAACTTCACCTGCAAGAAAGAATATATATAATATAATGAATTAATTTATAAAGCACTATCTGAAATATACTGTAAAATGCTTTACAAAAACGAGATTTACAAAATGAACAGTAAGTAAAAAAATTAACATCCTGTAAATTAAAAAAACAAATACATTCAAATAACATCAAAAAACAAATCAAAGCAAACAGAATTGCGAGCTGGTAGATTTTTGCTATTTAAAAAGACGTAAAGCAAATTGGTATGCCAGGGTTAATGTGGTTAACTTTTTCTCTGCCATTTTAAATATAGCTGTAGTAAGCAGCTGCCAAATTGTCCTTACCTTTTAGCGTGGGCACGCGCACGCATCGTGCACAATCTGTGCGCGACTCATCTAGTAGACGTGTAGACTCGGTGACAAGCTTTCGAATACAAAAAACCCCATTGAAAAAGACATATCCGTTGCCACGCTGTATCTCTGCTTATCAGCCAGTGTTTACATGAAAAAGCATTGAAAAAAGCCAACTGTGCGCTATGGTAACACGTGGACACGTTCGCGCACAAAACGCACGATATGTGTGGGGATCATAATCCAGGCGTGTAGAGACTGGATCAAAGTTTCCAAACGCAAAAATCCGATTGAAAAACGAGCGTTCCATCGCCAAGTAGCTTCCACTTCTGTTACACAGTAAACCAATGGAGGCGGGACTATGGCCCAGGCTCAGACTGGATACGGAAAGCTGGATCCGGTCCAGACCGGAAATGACCGGATACAGTTAGGGGGGCGGGCCTAAAGAGCCAGAATCAGCGAAAATCTGCGCTAATACTTTTAATCCTTTCATAATGATTAAAGCTAATTAAACTTTACGGGCTCTACGGGCATGGCAGCGCGGTACAGCGGGAAATCTACGGTCTCTACGGGGATCGCGAGGTATGAGTTAAAAGTCTAGACCAGGGGTCTTCAACAGGGGGTCCAGGACCCCTAAGGGGTCCTCAGAGTTACTACGGGGGGCCACAAAGATCCTTGTGTGATAGGATCATTATTTTCAATTAAAAACTTTGAACCCTCACATCCCTATTCTGAGAACTTTAGCCGAAAATAGCAGATCTACAAGCTCTCAACGCCTCGCAGCACGAGGCGTTGAGAGCTTGCACCTCTGCACCAAAGACCTCTGCACCAAAGAGGTTTGGTCTAGACCAGTGGTTCTCAACATTTTCAGGCCGCGACCCCCAAAATAATCATATTTTAACTGGGGACCCCCCACCCTGACGAGCACTAAGAGTTGAGGCATTACCTTTTGTATAACACGGTTCTATGCTCTGTGAGCATGTAGATCGGCTAGTTTCACAATTTATGCTTCTAATATTTTACTATTTGGCCAATGTTTAATTTGGTATTAAAAGAGATATTAAAAAGTCCTTAAATTGTCACTTTAGAAATGCGCATATGCCCTCTATACACTTAAACTTTATGTTGGTTTGTTTACTGTTGGGTGAGAAAACAATGTTGCACATTAAGTTAATCATCTGGGGACCCCCCCAAAATAATTTGGGGACCCCCAGGTTGAGAACCACTGGTCTAGACCACAGTTAGAGGGAGTCAGGGACAGGTAAAGACACAGATACAGTGCATACAGACACTGCAGACAGACATAAGGACAGACATGCAGGCTAGAACTGATTGAGCTGGGCTTTACCTCTCGCTCAAAGAATCTGTCCTCCAGAGTCCTGGCTTTAGATCCAGGCTCTCGTTCCTCGAAGATCATTTTATAGTCCTGCAGGGAATGCTTCCGTTATCAACCCGTTCCAAAGCTGAGTCTCACTGCATCATAAGTTATCTGAATGTTATAAACTCAATTGTAGAGCAGTGGTTCAAGGACCCCCATAACTCTGAGAGGGGCCACTCTCATAGTTACAGTACAGTAGCTACCTCTCATGAACTGTTCGTTAAAGGGATAGTTCACCCAAATAATAACTTTCTTTCTATTGATTACTCACTCCATGGAGACTTGAATTCCTGGATATTTTTTTGTTTTTGTTTTTGTAGCATTCCTAGGCCAATAATTTGATGACCAGCTGTGGTTCCCTATGGAGACACAAAGGGTCTACTCAAATTATTGGCTTAGGAATATACAGTATATGGGTAATTTTGGATCTGAACTATCCCTTTAAGGGCTGGAATCATCAAGGAATTCACCATTTCACAAGATCACGATTTTTTGATTCAATAAGATCCCAATTATTCAGTCTATTGTGATTCTGTATATTCATTTAGGTTTTTCACTTGCGTCGACTCACATAGTAACATTTAAACCTGTTTGACTTGATTATCATGAAATGAAGTGGCTGCTTTTGCACTTTTTCATTGGATTTGCTCGGCAGCAGACCTTCACATCTGTTTCCGGTTCCACTCTGCTGCCGAGCTGTGGCGTCAGTTCTGAAAAAGGTAAGGTATGGCAACATGACTGGTGTCAAGACACCAGTCATGTTGCCATGCAACAGGCATGATACATTTATTTTAAGTATATTCTATTTTTCCCCCCAAAATGTATATGGTTTCTTGGGCAGGATATGGCAGCCTGGAACAGTTGTTCAAGTGTGGCTAAACTTGGCGTAAACGTGCCACAATTAACAATAATGAATTGCACCTGTGCAGCTGACCTGCGGAACCTGGGAATATACTATTCTGTCAAGATGGGCAGAATAAAAGTGTGGAGAATATAATTATAATACCTTGTTAAATTTTGCATTTGTAGTTATTTTACTGTAATTTAACAACATAACCAGCACAGATAGACAAAGAGACATTCATGGATTTATGTTTTAAAGTAAGTTGTATTCTCCCCCCTGGACCCAGGGTATGGCAGCTGCATATCCCTGCCATACCCAATTGACGCCCCTGCTGCCGAGCCCGGGGACTACAGTGTTTGCACAGAGGAGCCCACTGTCAGTGTTATCCAGCAGGGGCGTCACAAGGGAGGGAAAAGTGGTTCTGAGTTACAAGGGCCCAAGGTGGAGGGGCCTTAATTATTGTGTACTTTAGCTTTTGAAAAATAGCAGATATACAAGGTCACAGCGCGGCACCGAGTGCCTCGCTGCGAGCCTGTAGATCTACTATTTTTTTAAAGTTGTGAAAATATGTGCAAATCTTTGAATATATGTATTTTTTTAACCCATTTAAACCTAAGGCCGATTCTAAAAACGCCTCCTAAAACCTGACCTAAGGTTTCTGAAAACCTTAAAATTTGCATTCAAAAAATGTAAAATAAATGTTGTTGCTATATGTATAGCAAATACTAATGTGACACAGACGTCGCTCCCGGCCTTAGAGGTAAAACAACGTATAGGTAGCAGCAGGTCTAAATAGCGAACATTTGTAACTCAAATTTTGCTTCTGGGGGGGTCCCTGGAACTAAATACTTTCACAAATTTTCACAATTCTTCAAAAATAGCAGATCTACAAGCTTGATGTGAGCTTGTAGATCTGCTATTTTTCAATAGTTAAAGCACAAAATAATGCGTAATGATGCGTTCCCAGTCTAAATGGGTTAAACCCCCTCCCCCTATGAAGAACATTCATGGGGGGCCCGCAGTGAATCCTTGTACCCCAGGGCCCAGAATTTGGTGCGACACCCCTGTCACCCAGACCCACCGGGTAGACGTCAGCCACAGCTTTGACCTGCTCGTGGTCCTCTGCCCTGGCCAGCAGCCGCAGCCCGTCGGGGTGGAGTCTGCCGCAGGTGGGGTACAGAGCGCTCCTCTCCGCCCCGCTGAGGTCCGTCCCGAACGAGTTCACCGTGATGATGAACGCCCTCCTGTCCGCCTCGAACTGAGGCACGCGCAAAGATTCACAAAACACAAACACACACGCAAAGAAACTGTAAAATGATTGAAAACTATTGGAGGCTTTGTTTCTAAGTCCACAGAGGATATTGCTTGTCTTACCTCAAGGATAGGACACATGACCTCCGTTGTTGCACCGCCAATCTGCTGGCAGAATGAGTGGAAGGACTCCAAATAAGCCTGGCAATGAACCAAAGGACATGTTTGGATAGTTTAGATCAGTGATTCTCAAACCTTTTCAAATTTTCTGTTTTATATGCATAAGGCCAAGGACCCCCATTTGATGTACTTTTCTAACTCTGGGGCCACAACCTACGTACATTATAAAACCCTATGGGTCCATTTGGTTCCATTTGTACACTCTGAGGGCGGCTTGCACCAACACGGTTTAAGCCTTAAACTGGTTTAAATCAAGGTTTATCTTTTAAATTTAAGTGGTGCAACGCACCTCGATTTAAAATAAAACCTAGATCAACAAACCCTTGATTAACCCTAAACTAAGATTTATTTAATCCCTCTTGGTGCAAGCCGCCCTCAGAGTTACAGAGTAGACCTCCTCAAGGACTCTTCATGGGGCTCCCCGGGCGGCGGGAACCCACTTGGAGAAACAATGGTTTAGAGGTCGGTGAGTTCTTGCCCAAATATGGGGTCGTCATACGTCATAGAAATCACAGACTGGCCTGGCTTCACTTTACTACCCACAATTGTAGATGATCTGGAGATGATGGAGTCTGTCGGCAATTTATTCATGTGTTTTATTTGACATATTTAACTTCCATTTTTCGGATTGGGCTGAAGCCTTGCCTAAATATGGGGTCATACATCACAGATACGTATTTATAGGTGATGCGTACGATTAATTAATACTCATTCAAGTAACAACTTTACTAGTAACGTGTATATTTAAACTGTAGTTAGGGTCATTAATAGTTGAAGCTATTGGTTGTATGTAATCAGGGTGTCCTTTCTGTTCAGAGTTGACCCGTAAATCAACCCAGTTCGCAGAAAGGAGGGCCAGGACAGATGTCATACTACTTGTCAAGGGCCACCGACTGTAAAGTCTACATAGGCGACCTGGGAACCGGTGCCGCCAAGGACGAGCTGGAGCGAGCGTTCAACCACTACGGACCGCTGCGAACCGTCTGGGTAGCCAGGAACCCGCCCGGGTTCGCCTTTGTCGAGTACGAGCGCCACAGAGATGCGGAGGACGCCGTGAAGGCCATGGACGGGAAGTTCCTGTGCGGGAACCGCATTCGCGTGGAGATGTCCACGGGTATGTCCAGGAGGGGCCGCGCCGGTCGCCCCGGTAAGCGCCGCTACGATCCGAACGACAGGTGCTACCAGTGCGGGGACAGGGGCCACTACGCCTACGACTGCTTCCGCTTCAGCAAGAGAGGCGGCGGAGGAGGGGTCCTCGGCCCCCCTCGGAGCAGATCTCGCTCCAGGTCCCCGGCGTCCCGCTCCAGGTCCCGGTCCCGCGGGCGCCGCTACCGCTCTCGCTCCCGCAGCCGCAGTAGCAACGGCCGCCGCCAGCGCTCCGCCTCCCGCTCCAAGCACGGGAGCAGGGGCGGCACCCCGGCCTCTCTCAAGTCCTGAACCCCCGGCGGGAAGAGACGGTCTCCTGTTCAGCCAGCCCACGAGACGTTCTGCACGAGGACCCCAAGCTGAGACCAACACCAGGCGAAGATTGAATGAAGATGATTTATTTACGCCACTTAGTTCTCAACTCTGCTTCTCTTCCTCCAAGACACTTAACTCCCATCTCCCACCCAGCCTCAGAGACCAGCCATTGCCATTGTCATCTGTGTCAAGTACGTATTTTTTGATTGATTGACATTTTTTATTAAGAATGCATATTGTTTGTACATGTCAAATGTATAAAAGACAAAAAAGCTTGCTAATTTTCACTGTGGTCCTTTAACTAACAATTTATAATATAATTAAATGGTGTTGGGTGGCATCAGGGCTGGGGAGTCTTGATTATTATTTTTAGTTCCTGCAGTGCATTATGTGCTATTGAACTTGGTTGTCAAGTACTGCTTTCCATGCCCTATTATGCCCATTATAGAGATGTCAGGCATAAACATATACAGTGAAAGGACATGGGCTTGATTTGCTGAGCCTCTGGTCATTATTTCTGAGCAGTGCTCCTGTAAGGAGCTAACCGCTCCTATGTGTCTTTGTCCGTTTGTCCCGCGTCTGTCCAGGCGCCCAGGGTCACATCGGCCAAGCTTCGCGGGACGCTTAATTAACTCATAAACAGTACCCTCACTTCACACTGGTTGTGATTTTTATTTATTGAACATAGGGAAATATCTTATTTGCCCTGCTTCTGGTCAGTCTAAATGAATGATGTGCTTTTCCTTTTGGGAAAGCACATCATATATTCACTATTTGTTGTACGATGGAGTATTTAGGGCTTTAAGTGGTTAATGTCTCCTCTGTTTTTTTTACAAATCGACCCCTGAGGATGATGTAAAAAAAATGGTATGACACATTAGACAATGACGTAACAATGACAATTTGCAGTGGTCTTGAATGTAAAGGACTTGTCTGAGTTAGTTCGTACCATTCTGAACAATGAGAGGCACACACAGTTTGGTTATAGAGGTTTCGATTTTTGACATGCTGCTCCAACATATGTCTTTATGTCCATATGTCTGTCCGTACGAGCACGGCGGTGCTGTTGAGCAGCCTGCACCGCTCACTTCACACTGAGTGTGATTTTTAAAGATTTGTTTTGGGGCTTTTATGCCTTTATTGATAACTCTGGCCATAAC
This sequence comes from Nannobrachium achirus, assembly GCF_963921795.1. Lineage (NCBI taxonomy): Eukaryota > Metazoa > Chordata > Actinopteri > Myctophiformes > Myctophidae > Nannobrachium > Nannobrachium achirus. The sequence continues at coordinate 49,348,559 of NC_137814.1, read as the reverse complement.
CCTATATATAGCTCCTCCTATATCTCACAAATGCAAATAACTTGCCACCCAGTCTTGTACAGTATATATTAGACTGTTGATTACTGGTAGGTAGACCGGTATTTCTTATTTTGTAGGTATAATGAAAAATCAAGCGATTGGAAAATTGTTGTTTTTCTGAGCACGAAAATGATTTACATTTTGCAAAAAGCATACTTAGGATACATGGATAATCTCAACCTTTTTAATTTCATGCGCTGGGTGTTTGTGCCTGTTAAACTGTGCATTATTTGGGATAGTCGGGTGTATTTTGGACATACTGTATAGACCAATCAGAGTGTCTTCTCCCATTTAAGAGTATTTTATTTCATTAACAATATTAACTATGGTGGTATGGTCTATACTATGTATATACAATATCCTATCTATGGACTCTATTGGAATGCTGCAGCCTCAAAACGAATTAAGGACTCAGTTTAGCACTCAGCTATCAGATTTATTACTGCACATTATGGTATGGATGGCTGGCTCTCTCTTGCAGGGAGACACAACAAATATTGGTTATTTTATTTTAAAAATATTTCCCTCATTGGGAAATATCCTTTGTATCTGTCTGAGATATAATATTGTCTTGGAGAAATGAGAGCTGCACACGATATAATGTCTTACTTTTACTTAATCCATAGGGAGCACGTTGATTTAGTATGTTTGAGCGGTGCTAACTTCTCCTACATGTGGCTTAGTCTGTATGTACGTCAGGGCTCCAGGGTGCGACCTATTAGCTCGCATATGCGATCTAATTTCATAAAGTGCGAGTTAAAATTTAACCAGGTCGCGCCAGTGCGAGTTGAGTGCGTTGAGCAGCAGTGAGAAGAGGAGCGCTTTTTTTTCTCTTCTTGGCTCCGTCCGTTTTGTCAGTGCAGTAGTGGTGAAGGTGGATGGGGAATATGGTAGTTTTATTTTTGAACAAATCAAGCGCTCGCTTTCTCTTGCCTGTGACGTCAACATCATGCTCGACTCTGTCCAGTCTGCACTGCAGCCGTGCAGCGCTGAGGGTAGCGCTCAGCAGCCAGTCAGCAGTGCTGACTGATATAGGGAATGAATGCCCCGCCCTTTAATGCAAACCCCATTATACCTGTTTTCATAGGACCCGTTTTGACCATCTGTCTGCCTGTGTCCATTTATGCCCATATATGGAGATATCTGTATCTGTCTGTCTGTCTGTCGGCGTCCATTTTATGTCCATATATGGAGATCACTGCAGTTATAGTTCCGGGTCCATTTTATGCCCATATATGGAGATATCTGTCTATCTGCGTCCATTTTATGCCCATATATGGAGTATCTGTCTGTGCCTCCAACTGTGTTGCAGACACAGTGCCGGTTCCCCCTTTAATGCAAACCTCATTATACCTGTTGTCATAGGACCCGTTTTGAACATCTGTTTGCCTGTGTCCATTTATGCCCATATATGGAGATATCTGTATCTGTCTGTCTGCGTCCATTTTATGCCCATATATGGAGATCTTTGACCATCTGTTTGCCTCTGTCCATTTATGTCCATATATGGAGATATCTGTATCTGTCTGTCTGCAATCCATTTTATGCCCATATATGGGGGCATTCATTTTATGCCCATATATGGAGAACGCGCGAGCCCGTGGGACGAACACCCATATATGGAGATCTTTGACCATCTGTTTGCCTCTGTCCATTTATGTCCATATATGGAGATATCTGTATCTGTCTGTCTGCAATCCATTTTATGCCCATATATGGGGGCATTCATTTTATGCCCATATATGCCCATATATGGAGAACGCGCGTGCCCGTGGGACGAACGCCCATATATGGAGAACGCGCGTGCCCGTGGGACGAACGGTTCTCGAGATACGCGGATTACATATACATACACACTCACAGAGATTTTTTGTTGACTCATGTGGCGTACGTGATGTCAGAGCCTTTTATGAAGTGATGTCACAATGAGTCAGAGCTTTCGCCGATTTCCTCCGGAACAGCCTGATGTCAACAATCAACCCCGCATAAGGAGATTCCGAACGTTTCGCGCCGGTTCGGGAAAACCGCGCGTCGGGTCGGGTCGAGACCCGGCACTGCACTCCGCGCCGCGGCGGGGAACGCGCATGCCGAATCTGAAGCCGGTGGGACGAACGGTTCTCGAGATACGCGGATTACATACACGCAGACAGACAGACACGCAGAGACTTCTCGCATTTATAGATAGACTAGAAGCTCGGCCGCCCTTCGGGCGGCCAAGCGTCTAGTCGGCGCCCTGGCCAACTCGGGAACAATGTAAATAGGGGATGAATGCCCCGCCCTTTAATGCAAACCCCATTATACCCGTTGTCATAGGATCTGTTTTGACCATCTGTTTGCGTGTGTCCATTTATGCCCATGGCTTGTGAGATGCGTCGGTTATCTCCATATATAGAGATTCAACACGTGCAAAGTACAGGAGTGATGTCAGAATGAGTCTGCAGAAGTGATGTCAGAATGCCCATATGCCCATATATGGAGATCTCTGTATCTGTGTCCCCTTTATGCCCATATACGGAGATTGCGTCCATTTTATGTCACAATGAGTCAGCGCTTGCGCCGATACATCCATTTATGCCCATATATGGAGATGTGCGGCCGAGCATCTAGTCGGCGCCCTAGCCAACTCGGGAACAATGTAAATATGCCCATATATGGAGATCTCTGTAGGACCCGTTATGCCCATATATGGAGATGCGCGGCCGAGCGTCTAGTCGGCGCCCTAGCCAACTCGGGAACAATGTAAATATGCCCATATATGGAGATCTCTGTAGGACCCGTTTTGACCATCTGTTTGCCTGTTTGTCTTTGAGTCAGCAGAAGTGATGTCAGAATGCCCATATGCCCATATATGGAGATCACTGTATCTGTGTCCCCTTTATGCCCATATACGGAGATTGCGTCCATTGTATGTCACAATGAGTCAGCGCTTGCGCCGATACGTCCATTTATGCCCATATATGGAGATGGGCGGCCGAGCGTCTAGTCGGCGCCCTGGCCAACTCGGGAACAATGTAAATATGCCCGTGTTGTCATAGGAGTGTGGGGTCATGTGGTGTACGTGATGTCAGAGCCTTTTATGAAGTGATGTCACAATGACATGATTTCCTCCGGAACAGCCTGATGTCAACAATCAGCTCCGCATAAGGAGATTCCGAACGTTTTGCGCCGTTTCGGAAAAAAAGTGCGTCGGGTCGGGTTGAGGCCCGGCACTGCACTCCGCGCCACGGCGGAGAACGTGCGTGCCGAATCTGAAGCCGGTGGGACGAACGGTTCTCGAGATACGCGGGTTACATACACGCAGAGATACATACACGCAGAGATTTGGAGATGCGCGGCCGAGCGTCTAGTCGGCGCCCTAGCCAACTCGGGAACAATGTAAATATGCCCATATATGGAGATCTCTGTAGGACCCGTTTTGACCATCTGTTTGCCTGTTTGTCTTTGAGTCAGCAGAAGTGATGTCAGAATGCCCATATGCCCATATATGGAGATCACTGTATCTGTGTCCCCTTTATGCCCATATACGGAGATTGCGTCCATTGTATGTCACAATGAGTCAGCGCTTGCGCCGATACGTCCATTTATGCCCATATATGGAGATGGGCGGCCGAGCGTCTAGTCGGCGCCCTGGCCAACTCGGGAACAATGTAAATATGCCCGTGTTGTCATAGGAGTGTGGGGTCATGTGGTGTACGTGATGTCAGAGCCTTTTATGAAGTGATGTCACAATGACATGATTTCCTCCGGAACAGCCTGATGTCAACAATCAGCTCCGCATAAGGAGATTCCGAACGTTTTGCGCCGTTTCGGAAAAAACGCGCGTCGGGTCGGGTCGAGGCCGGGCACTGCACTCCGCGCCGCGGCGGAGAACGTGCGTGCCGAATCTGAAGCCGGTGGGACGAACGGTTCTCGAGATACGCGGATTACATACACGCAGACAGACAGACAGACACGCAGAGACTTCTCGCATTTATAGATAGATGATGTCAGCTATGCCCAAGTATGGAGTTACATGGGTACTGTCACTGTTACGTCAGAGTGCATTCTATGTTACTGTATAAGCCTTGACTGCTTATTACTTCATGTTACTTTTCAACAGAAGGAAGAATACTGTAGGTGAAGTTTAGTGTATACAACTGAGTTCACTGATTTAAAGTGTAGGTAAAGGTTTCCTGAACTGTGAGATCCTCTAGACTAGAGCAACATGGCATTAGCCACCTGCATGAGGATGATTGCTTCCCGACAGATGTATAACCTGAATATACAAAAAGCAGGCTGGAGGCTCACGGGGAGACCTCGCCGCTGCTCCCGGGTGGCAACAGGTGTTTCCGGCGGGGAAACAGGGCTCCTCACCCCGGTTAGTCACTTCCAGTTCAACATAGACAGGGCAAGGGCACACAGCAACCACACCAGTGGAGCCGGGTTCTCGGGTGAGGATGGAGGGGAGAGTGCGGGTTCTGGAGCCGTGGAGTCTGGGGAAGGTGGCAGAGGAGCACAAGTGAGTGCTCTCGCAGCCATGCCGGTGCCGGAGGAGGTCAAACAGACGCACACACAGGACCTGTTACAAAAGGTACTCGAGATCATTAAGCTGGTTTTGGAGAAGGAGAACAAGGACGCCATTGAGGATAGGTTTAGACAGAGGCTAAAAGACAGAACTGTCCCCCAACACATCATGGATGTTATCAATGAGGAATTGAACGAACTGGGACTGTTAGACAACCACTCTTCGGAGTTCAGTATAACCCGTAACTATCTGGACTGGCTGACCAATATGCCCTGGGGCACAAACAGTGAGGAAAACTTAGCACTGCAACGAGTCAAAGCTGTTCTGGAAGAAGATCTTTATGGGATGGAAGACGTCAAGCAACGCATCTTGGAATTCATAGCAGTCTGTCAGCTGAGTGGTTCCACCCAGGGGAGGATCTTGTGTTTCCACGGCCCTCCGGGAGTAGGGAAGACCTCGATAGCCCGCTCCATCGCCAGAGCCCTCAACAGAGAGTACTTCAGGTTCAGGGTGGGAGGCATGACTGATATCAAAGGCCATAGTAGAACCTATGTAGGAGCAATGCCTGGGAAAATGATCCAGTGCTTGAAGAAAACCAAGACAGAGAATCCTCTCGTGCTCATAGATGAGGTGGACAAAATCGGTCGTGGTTACCATGGCGACCCATCCTCAGCACTGTTAGAGCTTTTGGACCCCGAGCAGAATGCCAATTTCCTGGATCATTACCTAGACGTACCCGTCGACCTATCAAAGGTTTTGTTCATCTGTACAGCCAATTTGGTTAAAAATATTCCAGAGCCTCTCAGGGACAGGATGGAGATGATTAATGTGTCGGGATACGTGGCACAGGAGAAACTTGCCATCGCAGAGCGTTACCTGGTCCCTCAGCTGCGTACACTGTGCGGCCTCACTGAGGAGATGGCCTCCATCTCCTCGGACGCCCTCAGTCTGCTCATCAGACAGAACTGGAAAGAGTCTGGAGTCAGGAATCTACAGAAACAGATCGAGACGGTGTTCCGCAAAGTGGCGTTCGGTATCGTCAGCGGAGGCGATAGCAAGGTAACCGTCACACCCGATAACCTGCAGAACTATGTTGGCGTGTGTACCCGTACCAGTGTACCAGTGTACCCGTATATGGGCGACCGCATATACGTCAACTAGAGTTCTCAAATTCGGCCCGAACCCGACCCTACCCGACCCGACCCGACGTTATCGGGCCGAGCCGGGCCCAAAAATTATAATAATTAGTCGGGCCGGGCCGGGCTCCGGGCTCCGTCACTCAAGCAACAGAGAACAGGCGCATATCGCTGTCTGCCTGTCTTCAGCGCAGCACTGAAACCTGCCTAAGTTCCTAACCAATGGACCAAGGATAATCGGTGACGCATACGGAAGTATAGTCTATCAGTCTCATAGAGCAGTCTGGTTGTTGTGATGACGTCACAATCGAAACCTTTGGATATACGGAAGTCTGTCACAGGCAGCGAGTCAGCGTTAGCTCTGTGTGATCGAGCGGCTACGATGAAAGTTTGGAGCTGCATGTTAAATTAAAAAGCAGCAGGCAGTTTTACAAGTTTGTAATAAGTTATAAATCCAAGAAAAGTACATTCAAAGCAGAACCAACCTGGATATTATTGACAAGGACTTAAGAGGATTGTATTAACAACAACATCAACATGACCAACCTAAAAGCACCATACGTTGACATCCTCTTACCTTAGAGACGATCATCTCGGCTGGTAAGATATTATTAATTCCATTATGCTTTCTGGTTAATCAAGTGTCCTTTGCTGCTGCTGTGTGCATTTATATTAAAGGGTTTACAGCCGCAGCGCGCCGCTTATTACGTGCCTAAGTTGTATATGTTTAAGCATGGTGATCAGGTGGTGTCGCGCACTAAACAACAGATCTGCAAGCCCAGAATGCAAGCCAGATGAACACGTTTTGGGTTTATAGATCTGCCGAGCCTGCGTTTGATGCGTGACCGTTGAAAGGACGAAACATAAATCACGCAGGCAGCGACAACGGCAGGGAGAGGGAGGATGAGAGCTGTATAATTGAGATTGACTGTTGACAACAACAGGGATTTAACGTTAGCACATTTTGTGCAGAACCTTGCATGTTTCATGAACAATTTAACATGTGAAGTTGCCATTTCGCCAACTATTATATGTCCGTTCTCTCACTGTTGTAATTTGAGGCACTGGCGCTGCCAGCTGCCTACTGGCGACGTTTTTTCTCTCTCTCTCTCTCTCTCTCTCTCTCTCTCTCTCGGGCTTTCGGGTTTTCGGGCCGAAAATGATGATAATTGTTAGGGTCGGGCCGGGCTTCGGGTCGGCCCACTCGGGCCCAGTTAGGGCCGGGCCTTAATTTTCAGGCCCGTTGAGAACTCTAACGTCAACTCCACCAGGCGTGGTCATGGGACTGGCATGGACCCCCATGGGCAGCAACCTTCTGTTCGTTTCCCTGGACGTGACTGGTCAGCTTGGTGACGTGATGAAGGAAAGTGCAAAGGTTGCGTCGACCTTTACTACTTAAAACTGGCGGATTACATTAGAGAGGGACTGGTGGAGTTTAAGAATGAATGAATAAAAACAAACTAAACTAACCAAGATTACTGGAGCAACATTTGTCATTATTATTCTGCCAGTAGTAATTAAGTACTTGATTAGAAGGTATAGTAACTTAAGGTATTATGCCATGTACTGATTTTCCATTTCAAAACTTCACTCGTCCTGTAAGACAGCAGATTTTCAGGGGATTGGCAGAACATTGAGCTTGTATATCAGCTATTTTTGCTATTTTTATGACCTTCTCTGACTTAACACATTGGCCGCCATTTTAACATTGACTGTATGGCTCTCCTGCCATTTTGTTTAATAAAAAAAATTATATATTTTTTTTTATATTGACATTTTTCCTAAATTCTGTATTTTTTCGACAATGTCATACAGTACCTGAAATGAAACAGGACAACCTCTAGTCTCACCAAAAAATTAAATAAATAAATAAAAAGCTTTTTTTTCTATAGTTGCAGCCATCTCAAAATAGCCATTTTTGACCAAAATCCAGCTATAATTGAAAAAACTGGAGATATTGACCTTTTTGTGATCGATCGCTTTTCAAGTGGATAATTCACTTGATATTTGTCTTTATGGCTTCAGGCATTATCAGATAAGTGTACTAATGTAATTATGTAATAGGGTTTCTAATTTTCTGTATGCAGAGAAACATATTTTTATTGGCTATGTCTGACCATACACTCAGCAATTTCACCACATACTATATTGCAGTATTTATGTGAGTATTTATGTGAGCCCCCACTTGGGGGCGCTTTCTCTCTGTCTCTATGTGTCTGCCTGGTCTCGGATGGTTTTTGATCTGTACAGGTGCACACACACAAATAGACATCAAAGGGGGCATGAGTCTTTTTTCTAACATGTCCTAGAATGTGAAAATAGCAGATCTACAAGCTCTACAAGCTCAACACATCGCTCTGTGACACATTGAGAGCTTGTAGATCTGCTATTTTCACATTCTAGGACATGTTAGAAAAATGTCTCCCCCTGCCCCTAAAAAAATCCTCTGCACTGCCCTGCTAAACAACTCTGCTCAGTCTGCTGCGTCTTTCTTTGCTAACGAGGCTTATCGACACTAGTTGATCACTTGCTTTTTGGGGGGAGCGGTTGGTCCACGGACCACCTAGTTCCCTGAGAAGTGTTGGCTGGAGTACAGGGTAGTGAGAGGACGGACCCCCTTCCAGGGACCACTTCACTTGTCTCTGACACAACTGGATCATGTCGTGTGAACTTTATGTAATCGGGCGGTTGTGTAAGAGTTGATTATGTGTTCCCACTGCTCTGCGGAGCGAAGCGTTGGGCCCGCGGACCCCCTATTGGTTCCGTTAGAAAGGCGACCAGGGACCCCCCCTTTGCTAAGGACCGCCTGGCGCCCATTGCCTGCTTGGACTAACATTACAAAACGATATATTATAGCCTGGATATATGGATTAAACCATGGATTCTAATCAACCATCATCATTCTCAGGTATGTTTTAGAAGCATTTATATGGCGAATTGGCGATATTTTTTTTGTGTCTTGAGAGAGAGAGAGAGAGAGAGAGAGAGAGGCAGATCTCTGATAGCACTTCTTTATGGGACTGTGTGCTGATCAGGACAGGGGGACCAACAGACAGTGGTCCGTGGACCAGCCAGCTAAGAGATGTGCACACACACACACACACACACACACACACACACACACACACACACACACACACACACACACACACACACACACACACACACAGCTGTTCTAACACTTTTTTTCTTCTCTTTTTTTTTCGGCTGCCAGCCTTGTGTGCTCAAATGCGTCACTTTGCCAGTTCACTGTGCGTTATGGGGAGATTTATACATTTGTATTGCAATGTATACATTATTACAGTCTTTTTTTCAAACACACTTACTTTGATGTGTGATATTTTTGGTTCCCTTTAAGACAGAAGGCTCAAACTTTTTCACTGGCTGGGGAAGAGTGTAATTAAACATTACATTATATAAAAGCTAATTCTCGGGACTATCGGGCCTGGCGGGGAACGACATTGGGATTTTCTCGGGACTATCGGGGGAGACGGGGAATGAGTTAAAAGTTTAAATCTACCTATGAAGATGGATTCTGCTTTCAATGGGAATGGAGTGGTTTCTTGCCATTTGCGAGTTTCTACAAAAATACGCTCCATTCTCCATAAAATTAGAAAGGCAAAACGTAAAGAAACCTGTGGAAAAAATGCATTTGCATGTCATTTTCAGGAAAAGAGCAGGAAATACTGAAGAGTTGAAACAGGACATCTGTAGTAATTACGTACTTGATTAGACCCCATGTAAAAATGGAACCAAATGCACCAGTTTGGGTCATTTCTTCATGTAAGGTACAGTATTGAAAAGTAGTAAAGCCAGTAGTGAAAAGGCACAACGTGCATTTATGAATTAACAACTAGAAAGACAACACTTCTAGCTTAACTTTTATTAAGGCTAAATGTGAATTAATAGCATCATTTTTATCGTTTCCTCTTTTTAATATGAGATAAGGAACTCTAGTACCAACTTTATAACTAGAAAATATTGTTCCTTCGAAACAATTGTGGGCTCGCTTCAAGCCAGAAAACAATGGCTATAAAAGTACAAAATGTCAAGATCGCAGGCAGTGCTCTCTTTGACGTTACTGACGTCAAAGATTGGTCCATATTGTTCCAAAAATGTGTTGTACAAAAGTTGACCCGCTGGTGGCGCTATAACAGGCCAATGCGAGAAGGGTGGTATTTGTTCCTTGACCTATTGGGAATGTGCTTGCAAGATTTCATGCACATTGCAGGCTGTGTTCATGATTTGAGGTGTTTTTGGCTTTGGCCACTTTATCGCTGCTTCCAGCTATATTTATTATTATTTTTTTGTTGTGTGTGCGCACTTCATAGGCATATTAGATAAAGGTCCTTAGATTGTGTGTAGCAAAATTGCAAAAAAAATCCTAACGGGTTTAAGCGTTTCACAAACTGCTCAAAATGATATAGCGCCCCCATTTGGCCAATTGGGGTAAGATTGGTTTTAGTGATATTTGGACTAACACTCTACATCTTTGCCAAATGCCATGAACATGTTACTTTGCATGTATGATTTAGAGGCAGAAGAATAATTTGCATAAAACTGCAATATTCATTGAATTTATTTAAAAAAGCATGTTTCAATTTTAAAGAAATCCGATCTGACAGATCTTTAGATATCGGTCCAAAGTTCACGTAAAAAAAAGTTTTGTGCACGTGGAGCAAAAATTCCAGAATAAAAGCGGGTTTACGCGTTTTACAAACTGCTCAAAATGGCGGAAAATAGAAGGGCGGAGCTTACTTAACAACGACACAGATGTCTTTCGCTTGAGTCAAAGCACGCGTGTAACAAGTTGCATGTCTTCAAACGAAACGAGTCATGACTTATGCCCGTTTGAAGTTTGAATTTTCAAACGCTTCGTATAGCGCCCCCCTTTGGCCGATTGGAATAAAATTGGTTTCAGTGATACTTTGACTAACCCTCCACATCTTTGCCAAATGCCATGAACGTGTAACTTTGCATGTATGATTTAGAGGCCGAAGAATAATTTGCATAAAACCGCAATATTGATTGAATTATTAAAAAATTATATTTCACTTTAAAAAAAATCTGGTTGATCAATCTGACCGTATTGGTCCAAAGTTCATGTGAAAAAAGTTTTGTGCACTTGACAAGAAAATCCCAGGAGGAGATAGATTTTTACTGTTTTTCATATAATTCCGAATTGTGGGAGACCTAAAGGTCAGAGGTCAAAAGTTAGAGGGTAAAAGTTGTTCGGCATGAGGAGACGCATAAGTGTATACAGGTTTCATGGCTGTATGTATAACACAGCATGAGCTATACCTGTTCAAAGTTCGCACTTTCGAAGGCTTCCTACAGCGCCACCATTTGGCCGATTGCTATAAAAAATAATAGCGCACTTCGCCACTGTAAACTGAACACATTGATGTTTTTATTTTCATTTTCTCACTAAGTATGTAGGAGTAGAAAGGAACCGAAGTTCCCGTCTACTGTCTGACTGACTGACTGATAGATAAACTAGAAAAATATTGTTCCTTCGAAACAATTGTGGGCTCGCTTCAAGCCAGAAAACAATGGCTATAAAAGTACAAAATGTCAAGATCGCAGGCAGTGCTCTCTTTGACGTTACTGACGTCAAAGATTGGTCCATTTTGTTCCAAAAATGTGTTGTGCAAAAGTTGACCCGCTGGTGGCGCTATAACAGGCCAATGTGAGAAGGTTGGTATCTGTTCCTTGACCTATTGGGAATGTGCTTGCAAGATTTCACGCACATCCCAGGCTGTGTTCATGATTTGAGGTGTTTTTGGCTTTGGACACTTTATCGCTGCTTGCAGCTATATTTATTATTATTATTTTATAATTTTTTTGTGTGCACTTCATAGGCATGTTAGATAAAGGTCCTTAGATTGTGTGTAGAATGTTTCATGCAAATTGCAAAAAAAATCCTAGAATAAAAACGGGTTTAAGCGTTTTACAAACTGCTCAAAATTATATAGCGCCCCCCTTTGGCCATTTGGGGTAAGATTGGTTTCAGTGATATTTGAACTAACCCTCTACACTATTTTGTCATGAAAATGTGACTTTGCTTGTATGTTTTAGAGGCAGAAGAATAATTTGCATAAAAATGCAATATTGTTTGAATTATTTAAAAAAGCATGTTTCAATGTTAAAGAAATCCGATCTGACAGATCTTTAGATATCGGTCCAAAGTTCACGTAAAAAAAGTTTTGTGCACGTGACGCGAAAATTCCAGAATAAAAGCGGGTTTACGCGTTTTACAAACTGCTCAAAGTGGCGGAAAATCGAAGGGCGGAGCTTACTTAACAACGACACAGATGTCTTCCGCTTGAGTCAAAGCACGCGTGTAACAAGTTGCATGTCTTCAAACGAAACGAGTCATGACTTATGCCCGTTTGAAGTTTGAATTTTCAGACGCTTCGTATAGCGCCCCCCTTTGGCCGATTGGAATAAAATTGGTTTCAGTGATACCTTGACTAACCCTCTACATCTTTGCCAAATGCCATGAACGTGTAACTTTGCATGTATGATTTAGAGGCCGAAGAATAATTTGCATAAAACTGCAATATTTATTGAATTATTAAAAAATTATATTTCACTTTAAAAGAAATCCGCCGAGATTAGTTTGACCGTATTGGTCCAAAGTTCATGTGAAAAAAGTTTTGTGCGCGTATCGAAAAAAACCCAGGAGGAGATAGATTTTTACTGTTTTTCATATAATTCCGAATTGTGGGAGATCTAAAGGTCAGAGGTCAAAAGTCAGAGGCTAAAAGTTGTTCGGCATGAGGAGACGCATACGTGTATACAGGTTTCATGCCTGTACCTCAAACACAGCATGAGCTATACCTGTTCAAAGTTCGCACTTTCGAAGGCTTCGTGCAGCGCCACCATTTGGCCGATTGCTATAAAAAATAATAGCGCACTTCGCCACTGTAAACTGAACACATTGATGTTTTTATTTTCATTTTCTCACTAAGTATGTAGGAGTAGAAAGGAACCGAAGTTCCCGTCTACTGTCTGACTGACTGATAGATAAATAATGACAATATCTAAAGTGTGCTCGCCTTATAGGCGAGCCCACAACTAGAAAAATATTGTTCCTTCGAAACAATTGTGGGCTCGCTTCAAGCCAGAAAACAATGGCTATAAAAGCACAAAATGTCAAGATCGCAGGCATTGCTCTCTTTGACGTTACTGACGTCAAAGATTGGTCCATTTTGTTCCAAAAATGTGTTGTGCAAAGGTTGACCCGCTGGTGGCGCTATAACAGGCCAATGTGAGAAGGTTGGTATCTGTTCCTTGACCTATTGGGAATGTGCTTGCAAGATTTCACGCACATCCCAGGCTGTGTTCATGATTTGAGGTGTTTTTGGCTTTGGACACTTTATCGCTGCTTGCAGCTATATTTATTATTATTATTTTATAATTTTTTTGTGTGCACTTCATAGGCATGTTAGATAAAGGTCCTTAGATTGCGTGTAGAATGTTTCATGCAAATTGCAAAAAAAATCCTAGAATAAAAACGGGTTTAAGCGTTTTACAAACTGCTCAAAATTATATAGCGCCCCCCTTTGGCCATTTGGGGTAAGATTGGTTTCAGTGATATTTGAACTAACCCTCTACACTATTTTGTCATGAAAATGTGACTTTGCATGTATGTTTTAGAGGCAGAAGAATAATTTGCATAAAAATGCAATATTGTTTGAATTATTTAAAAAAGCATGTTTCAATGTTAAAGAAATCCGATCTGACAGATCTTTAGATATCGGTCCAAAGTTCACGTAAAAAAAGTTTTGTGCACGTGACGCGAAAATTCCAGAATAAAAGCGGGTTTACGCGTTTTACAAACTGCTCAAAATGGCGGAAAATTAAAGGGCGGAGCTTACTTAACAACGACACAGATGTCTTCCGCTTGAGTCAAAGCACGCGTGTAACAAGTTGCATGTCTTCAAACGAAACGAGTCAAGACTTATGTCCGCTTGAAGTTTGAATTTTCAAACGCTTCGTATAGCGCCCCCCTTTGGCCAATTGGAATAAGATTGGTTTCAGGGATATTTGGACTAACCCTCTACATGTTTGCCAAATGCCATGAAAGTAACACTTTGCATGTTTGATTTAGAGGCAGAATAATAATTTGCATAAAACCGCAATATGAATTGAATTATTAAAAATTAATGGTTTAACGTACAAACTTCTCACCACATAGACTGTATAGGTATTGGTCCAAAGTCCATGTGAAAAAAGTTTTGTGCGCTTAACTCAAAAATCCCAGGAGGAGATAGATTTTTACTGTATTTCATATAATTCAAAATTGTGGGAGACCTAAAGGTCAGAGGTCAAAAGTCAGAGGGTAAAAGTTGTTCGGCATGAGGAGACGCATACGTGTATACAGGTTTCATGGCTGTATGTATAACACAGCATGAGCTATACCTGTTCAAAGATCGTACTTTCGAAGGCTTCCTACAGCGCCACCATTTGGCCGATTGCTGTAAAAAGTAATAGCACACTTCCCCACTGTAAGCTGAACACATTGATATTTTTATTTTCATTTTCTCACTAAGTATGTAGGAGTAGAAAGGAACCGAAAATCCCGTCTACTTATAAATAAATAAATAATGACAATATCTAAAGTGTGCTCGCCAGGTACTGGCGAGCCCACAACTAGAAAAATATTGTTCCTTCGAAACAATTGTGGGCTCGCTTCAAGCCAGAAAACAATGGCTATAAAAGTACAAAATGTCAAGATCGCAGGCAGTGCTCTCTTTGACGTTACTGACGTCAAAGATTGGTCCATTTTGTTCCAAAAATGTGTTGTGCAAAAGTTGACCCGCTGGTGGCGCTATAACAGGCCAATGATAGAAGGGTGGTATCTGTTCCTTGACCTATTGGGAATGTGCTTGTAAGATTTCACGCACATTGCAGGCTGTGTTCATGATTTGAGGTGTTTTTGGCTTTGGCCACTTTATCGCTGCTTGCAGCTATATTCATTATTATTATTTTGTTGTGTGTGTGTGCACTTCATAGGCATATTATATAAAGGTCCTTAGATTGTGTGTAGAATGTTTCATGCAAATTGCAAAAAGAAATCCTAACGGGTTTAAGCGTTTCACAAACTGCTCAAAATGATATAGCGCCCCCCTTTGGCCAATTGGGGTAAGATTGGTTTTAGTGATATTTGGACTAACACTCTACATCTTTGCCAAATACCATGAACATGTTACTTTGCATGTATGATTTAGAGGCAGAAGAATAATTTGCATAAAACTGCAATATTCATTGAATTTATTTTAAAAAAGCATGTTTCAATTTTAAAGAAATCCGATCTGACAGATCTTTAGATATCGGTCCAAAGTTCACGTAAAAAAAGTTTTGTGCACGTGGAGCGAAAATTCCAGAATAAAAGCGGTTTACGCGTTTTACAAACTGCTCAAAAAGGCGGAAAATCGAAGGGCGGAGCTTACTTAACAACAACACAGATGTCTTCCGCTTGAGTCAAAGCACGCGTGTAACAAGTTGCATGTCTTCAAACGAAACGAGTCATGACTTATGCCCGTTTGAAGTTTGAATTTTCAAACGCTTCGTATAGCGCCCCCCTTTGGCCGATTGGAATAAAATTGGTTTCAGTGATACTTTGACTAACCCTCCACATCTTTGCCAAATGCCATGAACGTGTAACTTTGCATGTATGATTTAGAGGCTGAAGAATAATTTGCATAAAACCGCAATATTGATTGAAGTATTAAAAAATTATATTTCACTTTAAAAGAAATCCGCCGAGACTAGTTTGACCGTATTGGTCCAAAGTTCATGTGAAAAAAGTTTTGTGCGCGTAACGCAAAAATCCCAGGAGGAGATAGATTTTTACTGTTTTTTATATAATTCAAAATTCTGGGGGATCTAAAGGTCAGAGGTCAAAAGTCAGAGTGCAAAAGTTGTTCGGCATGAGGAGACGCATACGTGTATACAAGTTTCATGACTGTACGTATAACAGAGCATGAGCTCTATCTGTTCAAAGTTCGCACTTTCGAAGGCTTCCTACAGCGCCACCATTTGGCCGATTGCTGTAAAAAATAATAGCACACTTCGCCACTGTAAGCTGAACACATTGATGTTTTTATTTTCATTTTCTGTCTAAGTATGTAGGAGTAGAAAGGAACCGAAGTTTTGAGGAGAACTTGATATGACGGTTAGATATTGTCACTAGAAAAATATTGTTCCTTCGAAACAATTGTGGGCTCGCTTCAAGCCAGAAAACAATGGCTATAAAAGTACAAAATGTCAAGATCGCAGGCAGTGCTCTCTTTGACGTTACTGACGTCAACGATTGGTCCATTTTGTTCCAAAAATGTGTTGTGCAAAGGTTGACCCGCTGGTGGCGCTATAACAGGCCAATGTGAGAAGGTTGGTATCTGTTCCTTGACCTATTGGGAATGTGCTTGCAAGATTTCACGCACATCCCAGGCTGTGTTCATGATTTGAGGTGTTTTTGGCTTTGGACACTTTATCGCTGCTTGCAGCTATATTTATTATTATTATTTTATAATTTTTTTGTGTGCACTTCATAGGCATGTTAGATAAAGGTCCTTAGATTGCGTGTAGAATGTTTCATGCAAATTGCAAAAAAAATCCTAGAATAAAAACGGGTTTAAGCGTTTTACAAACTGCTCAAAATTATATAGCGCCCCCCTTTGGCCATTTGGGGTAAGATTGGTTTCAGTGATATTTGAACTAACCCTCTACACTATTTTGTCATGAAAATGTGACTTTGCATGTATGTTTTAGAGGCAGAAGAATAATTTGCATAAAAATGCAATATTGTTTGAATTATTTAAAAAAGCATGTTTCAATGTTAAAGAAATCCGATCTGACAGATCTTTAGATATCGGTCCAAAGTTCACGTAAAAAAAGTTTTGTGCACGTGACGCGAAAATTCCAGAATAAAAGCGGGTTTACGCGTTTTACAAACTGCTCAAAATGGCGGAAAATTAAAGGGCGGAGCTTACTTAACAACGACACAGATGTCTTCCGCTTGAGTCAAAGCACGCGTGTAACAAGTTGCATGTCTTCAAACGAAACGAGTCAAGACTTATGTCCGTTTGAAGTTTGAATTTTCAAACGCTTCGTATAGCGCCCCCCTTTGGCCAATTGGAATAAGATTGGTTTCAGGGATATTTGGACTAACCCTCTACATGTTTGCCAAATGCCATGAAAGTAACACTTTGCATGTTTGATTTAGAGGCAGAATAATAATTTGCATAAAACCGCAATATGAATTGAATTATTAAAAATTAATGGTTTAACGTACAAACTTCTCACCACATAGACTGTATAGGTATTGGTCCAAAGTCCATGTGAAAAAAGTTTTGTGCGCTTAACTCAAAAATCCCAGGAGGAGATAGATTTTTACTGTATTTCATATAATTCAAAATTGTGGGAGACCTAAAGGTCAGAGGTCAAAAGTCAGAGGGTAAAAGTTGTTCGGCATGAGGAGACGCATACGTGTATACAGGTTTCATGGCTGTATGTATAACACAGCATGAGCTATACCTGTTCAAAGATCGTACTTTCGAAGGCTTCCTACAGCGCCACCATTTGGCCGATTGCTGTAAAAAGTAATAGCACACTTCCCCACTGTAAGCTGAACACATTGATATTTTTATTTTCATTTTCTCACTAAGTATGTAGGAGTAGAAAGGAACCGAAAATCCCGTCTACTTACTAGATAAATAAATAAATAATGACAATATCTAAAGTGTGCTCGCCAGGTACTGGCGAGCCCACAACTAGAAAAATATTGTTCCTTCGAAACAATTGTGGGCTCGCTTCAAGCCGGAAAACAATGGCTATAAAAGCACAAAATGTCAAGATCGCATGCAGTGCTCTCTTTGACGTTACTGACGTCAAAGATTGGTCCATTTTGTTCCAAAAATGTGTTGTGCAAAAGTTGACCCGCTGGTGGCGCTATAACAGGCCAATGTGAGAAGGTTGGTATCTGTTCCTTGACCTATTGGGAATGTGCTTGCAAGATTTCACGCACATCCCAGGCTGTGTTCATGATTTGAGGTGTTTTTGGCTTTGGACACTTTATCGCTGCTTGCAGCTATATTTATTATTATTATTTTATAATTTTTTTGTGTGCACTTCATAGGCATGTTAGATAAAGGTCCTTAGATTGCGTGTAGAATGTTTCATGCAAATTGCAAAAAAAATCCTAGAATAAAAACGGGTTTAAGCGTTTTACAAACTGCTCAAAATTATATAGCGCCCCCCTTTGGCCATTTGGGGTAAGATTGGTTTCAGTGATATTTGAACTAACCCTCTACACTATTTTGTCATGAAAATGTGACTTTACTTGTATGTTTTAGAAGCAGAAGAATAATTTGCATAAAAATGCAATATTGTTTGAATTATTTAAAAAAGCATGTTTCAATGTTAAAGAAATCCGATCTGACAGATCTTTAGATATCGGTCCAAAGTTCATGTAAAAAAATGTTTTGTGCACGTGGCGCGAAAATTCCAGAATAAAAGCGGGTTTACGCGTTTTACAAACTGCTCAAAGTGGCGGAAAATCGAAGGGCGGAGCTTACTTAACAACGACGCAGATGTCTTCCGCTTGAGTCAAAGCACGCGTGTAACAAGTTGCATGTCTTCAAACGAAACGAGTCATGACTTATGCCCGTTTGAAGTTTGAATTTTCAAACGCTTCGTATAGCGCCCCCCTTTGGCCGATTGGAATAAAATTGGTTTCAGTGATACTTTGACTAACCCTCCACATCTTTGCCAAATGCCATGAACGTGTAACTTTGCATGTATGATTTAGAGGCTGAAGAATAATTTGCATAAAACCGCAACATATATTGAATTATTAAAAAATCATTATTTAACGTACAAACTTCTCACCACATAGCCTGTGTAGATATAGGTTCAAAGTTCATGTGAAAAAAGTTTTGTGCGCTTAACTAAAAAATCCCAGGAGGAGATAGATTTTTACTGTTTTTCATATAATTCCGAATTGTGGGAGACCTAAAGGTCAGAGGTCAAAAGTTAGAGGGTAAAAGTTGTTCGGCATGAGGAGACGCATAAGTGTATACAGGTTTCATGGCTGTATGTATAACACAGCATGAGCTATACCTGTTCAAAGATCGCACTTTCGAAGGCTTCCTACAGCGCCACCATTTGGCCGATTGCTGTAAAAAGTAATAGCACACTTCGCCACAGTAAGCTGAACACATTGATGTTTTTATTTTCATTTTCTCACTAAGTATGTAGGAGTAGAAAGGAACCGAAGTTTTGAGGAGAACTTGATATAGTATAGCATAGTATAGAAATAATGACAATATCTAGAGTGTGCTCGCCTTTAGGCGAGCCCACAACTAGAAAAATATTGTTCCTTCGAAACAATTGTGGGCTCGCTTCTAGCCAGAAAACAATGGCTATAAAAGTACAAAATGTCAAGATCGCAGGCAGTGCTCTCTTTGACGTTACTGACGTCAAAGATTGGTCCATTTTGTTCCAAAAATGTGTTATGCAAAAGTTGACCCGCTGGTGGCGCTATAACAGGCCAATGTGAGAAGGTTGGTATCTGTTCCTTGACCTATTGAGAATGTGCTTGCAAGATTTCACGCACATCCCAGGCTGTGTTCATGATTTGAGGTGTTTTTGGCTTTGGATACTTTATCGCTGCTTGCAGCTATATTTATTATTATTATTTTATAATTTCTTTGTGTGCACTTCATAGGCATGTTAGATAAAGATCCTTAGATTGCGTGTAGAATGTTTCATGCAAATTGCAAAAAAAAAATCCTAGAATAAAAACGGGTTTAAGCGTTTTACAAACTGCTCAAAATTATATAGCGCCCCCCTTTGGCCATTTGGGGTAAGATTAGTTTCAGTGATATTTGAACTAACCATCTACACTATTTTGTCATGAAAATGTGACTTTGCATGTATGTTTTAGAGGCAGAAGAATAATTTGCATAAAAATGCAATATTGTTTGAATTATTTAAAAAAGCATGTTTCAATGTTAAAGAAATCCGATCTGACAGATCTTTAGATATCGGTCCAAAGTTCACGTAAAAAAAGTTTTGTGCACGTGACGCGAAAATTCCAGAATAAAAGCGGGTTTACGCGTTTTACAAACTGCTCAATATGGCGGAAAATCGAAGGGCGGAGCTTACTTAACAACGACACAGATGTCTTCCGCTCGAGTCAAAGCACGCGTGTAACAAGTTGCATGTCTTCAAACGAAACGAGTCATGACTTATGCCCGTTTGAAGTTTGAATTTTCAAACGCTTCGTATAGCGCCCCCCTTTGGCCGATTGGAATAAAATTGGTTTCAGTGATACTTTGACTAACCCTCCACATCTTTGCCAAATGCCATGAACGTGTAACTTTGCATGTATGATTTAGAGGCCGAAGAATAATTTGCATAAAACCGCAATATTGATTGAATTATAAAAAAAAAATATTTCACTTTAAAAGAAATCCGCCGAGACTAGTTTGACCGTATTGGTCCAAAGTTCATGTGAAAAAAGTTTTGTACGCGTTATGCAAAAATCCCAGGAGGAGATAGATTTTTACTGTTTTTCATATAATTCAAAATTCTGGGGGATCTAAAGGTCAGAGGTCAAAAGTCAGAGCGTAAAAGTTGTTCGGCATGAGGAGACGCATACGTGTATACAGGTTTCATGGCTGGACCTCAAACACAGCATGAGCTATACCTGTTCAAAGTTCGCACTTTCGAAGGCTTCCTACAGCGCCACCATTTGGCCGATTGCTGTAAAAAGTAATAGCACACGTCGCCACAGTAAGCTGAATACATTGATGTTTTTATTTTCATTTTCTCACTAAGTATGTAGGAGTAGAAAGGAACCGAAGTTTTTTGATACTTGCACTGACTGCCTGCCTAGTATAGAAATAATGACAATATCTAAAGTGTGCTCGCCTTATAGGCGAGCCCACAACTAGAAAAATATTGTTCCTTCGAAACAATTGTGGGCTCGCTTCAAGCCAGAAAACAATGGCTATAAAAGTACAAAATGTCAAGATCGCAGGCAGTGCTCTCTTTGACGTTACTGACGTCAACGATTGGTCCATTTTGTTCCAAAAATGTGTTGTGCAAAAGTTGACCCGCTGGTGGCGCTATAACAGGCCAATGTAAGAAGGGTGGTATCTGTTCCTTGACCTATTGGGAATGTGCTTGCAAGATTTCACGCACATTGCAGGCTGTGTTCATGATTTGAGGTGTTTTTGGCTTTGGCCACTTTATCGCTGCTTGCAGCTATATTCATTATTATAATTTTTTTGTGTGTGTGCACTTCATAGGCATATTAGATAAAGGTCCTTAGATTGTGTGTAGAATGTTTCATGCAAATTGCAAAAAAAAAATCCTAACGGGTTTAAGCGTTTCACAAACTGCTCAAAATGATATAGCGCCCCCCTTTGGCCAATTGGGGTAAGATTGGTTTTAGTGATATTTGGACTAACACTCTACATCTTTGCCAAATGCCATGAACATGTTACTTTGCATGTATGATTTAGAGGCAAAAGAATAATTTGCATAAAACTGCAATATTAATTGAATTTATTTAAAAAAGCATGTTTCAATTTTAAAGAAATCCGATCTGACAGATCTTTAGATATCGGTCCAAAGTTCACGTAAAAAAAGTTTTGTGCACGTGGAGCGAAAATTCCAGAATAAAAGCGGGTTTACGCGTTTTACAAACTGCTCAATATGGCGGAAAATCGAAGGGCGGAGCTTACTTAACAACGACACAGATGTCTTCCGCTCGAGTCAAAGCACGCGTGTAACAAGTTGCATGTCTTCAAACAAAACGAGTCATGACTTATGCCCGTTTGAAGTTTGAATTTTCAAACGCTTCGTATAGCGCCCCCCTTTGGCCGATTGGAATAAAATTGGTTTCAGTGATACTTTGATTAACCCTCCACATCTTTGCCAAATGCCATGAACGTGTAACTTTGCATGTATGATTTAGAGGCCGAAGAATAATTTGCATAAAACCGCAATATTGATTGAATTATTAAAAAATTATATTTCACTTTAAAAAAAATCTGGTTGATCAATCTGACCGTATTGGTCCAAAGTTCATGTGAAAAAAGTTTTGTGCACTTGATGCGAAAATCCCAGGAGGAGATAGATTTTTACTGTTTTTCATATAATTCCGAATTGTGGGAGACCTAAAGGTCAGAGGTCAAAAGTTAGAGGGTAAAAGTTGTTCGGCATGAGGAGACGCATAAGTGTATACAGGTTTCATGGCTGTACCTCAAACACTGCATGAGCTCTACCTGTTCAAAGTTCGTACTTTCGAAGGCTTCCTACAGCGCCACCATTTGGCCGATTGCTATAAAAAATAATAGCGCACTTCGCCACTGTAAACTGAACACATTGATGTTTTTATTTTCATTTTCTCACTAAGTATGTAGGAGTAGAAAGGAACCGAAGTTCCCGTCTACTGTCTGACTGACTGACTGACTGATAGATAAACTAGAAAAATATTGTTCCTTCGAAACAATTGTGGGCTCGCTTCAAGCCAGAAAACAATGGCTATAAAAGCACAAAATGTCAAGATCGCAGGCAGTGCTCTCTTTGACGTTACTGACGTCAAAGATTGGTCCATTTTGTTCCAAAAATGTGTTGTGCAAAAGTTGACCCGCTGGTGGCGCTATAACAGGCCAATGTGAGAAGGTTGGTATCTGTTCCTTGACCTATTGGGAATGTGCTTGCAAGATTTCACGCACATCCCAGGCTGTGTTCATGATTTGAGGTGTTTTTGGCTTTGGCCACTTTATCGCTGCTTGCAGCTATATTTATTATTATTATTTTATAATTTTTTTTGTTTGCACTTCATAGGCATGTTAGATAAAGGTCCTTAGATTGCGTGTAGAATGTTTCATGCAAATTGCAAAAAAAATCCTAGAATAAAAACGGGTTTAAGCGTTTTACAAACTGCTCAAAATTATATAGTGCCCCCCTTTGGCCATTTGGGGTAAGATTGGTTTCAGTGATATTTGAAATAACCCTCTACACTATTTTGTCATGAAAATGTGACTTTGCATGTATGTTTTAGAGGCAGAAGAATAATTTGCATAAAAATGCAATATTGTTTGAATTATTTAAAAAAGCATGTTTCAATGTTAAAGAAATCCGATCTGACAGATCTTTAGATATCGGTCCAAAGTTCACGTAAAAAAAGTTTTGTGCACGTGATGCGAAAATTCCAGAATAAAATCAGGTTTACGCGTTTTACAAACTGCTCAAAATGGCGGATAATTGAAGGGCGGAGCTTACTTAACAACGACACAGATGTCTTCCGCTTGAGTCAAAGCACGCGTGTAACAAGTTGCATGTCTTCAAACGAAACGAGTCATGACTTATGCCCGTTTAAAGTTTGAATTTTCAGACGCTTCGTATAGCGCCCCCCTTTGGCCGATTGGAATAAAATTGGTTTCAGTGATACTTTGACTAACCCTCTACATCTTTGCCAAATGCCATGAACGTGTAACTTTGCATGTATGATTTAGAGGCAGAAGAATAATTTGCATAAAACCGCAATATTAATTGAATTATTAAAAAATTATGTTTCACTTTAAAAAAAATCTGGTTGATCAATCTGACCGTATTGGTCCAAAGTTCATGTGAAAAAAGTTTCGTGCGCGTAACGAAAAAAACCCAGGAGGAGATAGATTTTTACTGTTTTTCATATTATTCCGAATTGTGGGAGACCTAAAGGTCAGAGGTCAAAAGTTAGAGGGTAAAAGTTGTTCGGCATGAGGAGACGCATAAGTGTATACAGGTTTCATGGCTGTATGTATAACACAGCATGAGCTATACCTGTTCAAAGATCGCACTTTCGAAGGCTTCCTACAGCGCCACCATTTGGCCGATTGCTATAAAAAATAATAGCACACTTCGCCACTGTAAACTGAACACATTGATGTTTTTATTTTCATTTTCTCACTAAGTATGTAGGAGTAGAAAGGAACCGAAGTTCCCGTCTACTGATTGCCTGATAGATAAATAAATAATGACAATATCTAAAGTGTGCTCGCCTTATAGGCGAGCCCACAATAATGACAATATCTAAAGTGTGCTCGCCTTATAGGCGAGCCCACAATAACTGTTCCAGCGTGGGGGCTGGATGGCTGGCATAGTGGTCATATACACTGCTCAAAAAAATAAAGGGAACGCATAATCATTGCAATGTAACTCCAAGTCAATCACACTTTTGGGATATCAACCTGGCCAGTTAGGAAGCAACACTGATTATGAATCAGTTTCATCTGCTGTTGTGCAAATGGAAAAGACAACAGGTGAAAATGAGGCAATTTGCAAGACAACCCCTAAAAAAGGAATGGTTTTGCAGGTGGTGGCCACAGACCATTTGCCTGTCCTCATCCTTTCTGGCAGATTTTTGGTTAGTTTTGGATTTTGCCAGTGCCCTGACCCAAAAAATTCGAATATTCGAAGCTTCGTTCGAAGGCACGGTATTCGAATTCGAAAAATAAATTCGAATAATCGGCCGCGGCCGTTTGTCCTTTGGGGGGGCCGCGTGCCTTAGCTTGCATGCGCCTCGCTCCACTCTAGCATGATAGCGTCACCCCCTTCTCACACACGTGTTAACAATAACAAGCCAACAACTTAACAAGCGCATGCATGAAGCCATCAGAATGGTCGACGCTGAAGAAAAAAAAGAAAAGACAGCGCGCTGTCACATATACACCGACATCCGTTTGGAACCGAAATGTGTAACACCAATGTCTGAGTAACATCAACTATGCGATGCAGTCACACATTTCGTTACAAAACCATTGTCGGTGTAACATCCATGCACACTTCCACACGCTGACAGACACACAACTCAACGCAAGGAAACAAACAGCGACAATTGGATTTTACAAATCGGACCCCGTCAGCGTCGATCCCGTTTTAAAGAGGACAAAAGAGCTTCAAAACAACTTGCTAGGGTTACATTGTCGTGGTGTTGATGATTACAAGTTTATATCGGATCTGCAAGCTCACTAGTCGCGCCCGCATAGAGAACTACGTTGTCTGAGCCTGACCGTCAGCTTTCGGTTGATTAGTGTGGAACGTTACATCCGACACACTGCAGTGCAATTATTTACTATAAAATATACTATTACATTTGCGTGTACAGTACACCTTGGGACTTGGGAGTTAATCTGTTTGTTATATAGGGCTCTTGAGTCGCGCTGCTGCTGTTTGCTGTTGCAGCCACGGTGTGTTACATTACAGACGTGATGTGATTATGTCAATCCTACTGTACTGCAAAAACACTTTTCTTTAATATAGAAAACATTCGTATCTTCTTCTTCCTCGTTGTATTGTCGTACTATTTAATGAAAATAAGGAGCTTTATTACGAGGAAAAAACTGGTGTGTTTTCCCTTTTAAAATTGTGTAAATCGCGCATTTTTAAACACATTTCCTTAACGGTTATCACTTATGTAACCGATAAACTTTTGCTTCCCACCCCCCCCCCCCCCCCCCGTCGCCGTCATCGAAGCTTCGAAGTTCGAAAGAAAGCTTCGAAGGAGCTTCGATTATGAAAAAAGTATTCGAAGGTCAGCCCTACTGACCACTAGAGGTAGCATGAGGCGGTATCTGCAACCCACAGAAGTTGCTCAGGTAGTGCTGCTCATCCAGGATGGCACATCAATGCGCACGGTGGCAAGAAGGTTTGCTGTGTCTCCCAGCACAGTGTCCAGAGCATGGAGGCGATACCAGGAGACAGGCCAGTACACCAGGAGACGTGGAGGGGGCCGTAGGAGGACAACAACCCAGCTGCAGGACCGCTATCTGGTCCTTTGTTCAAGGAGGAACAGGAGGAGCACTGCCAGAGCCCTATAAAACGACCTTCAGCAGGCCACTAATGTGAATGTTTCTGCTCAAACTGTGAGAAACAGACTCCATGATGGTGGTATGAGGGCCCGACGTCCACAAGTGGGGCCTGTGCTCACAGCCCAACACCGTGCAGCCCGATTGACATTTGCCAGAGAACACATGTACTGGCAGGTCTATGTTGGGTTTTTTGGGTGTTCCCTTTATTTTTTTGAGCAGTGTATTTACTTGCTTACTATTTAATTGCGACCATCAGGTCAGTCAGTCAGTCCGTCCGTCCGTCACGTCACGTCACGTCACACTTTTGCCCTACTCTTATATCCGGAAACGTTGCCCCTATCCATGCCAACTTTGCACACACACTCCTTGGATGGCAACTCACAACCTCCAGCCCTGACATGCTCTCACATGGCCCTTTTCTAGCGCCGCCATGAGGCACCATGATTATTGCAAAACACATTTTTGGACACTGCCCCTGCATGTTTCATCCCTAGTAAAGGAATCCCATAGGACTCCGTTCAAAGCAATCAAAGCATAACAAAATAACAAAAAAGAAAAAAACAATTATCACAAATATAAAACACTGTAGGCCAATATAGAGTAGAAGACTCTTTTTTTCTAGTCCCCCCCCCCCCCCCCCCAATATATGTTATTTCTTAATAATAATTATTATTAGGCTAATGATACTGTCAGCACACAGTCACAGACGGAGCACATAGTAAATAAACTTGGCTAGGTTGGCGTGATACTAGTGTGGTGTAGTTGTGGATTGGACTTTTTTAATTCGCTTGCATCGCGATGCGGTCGCTATTCTGCATCGATGCGGTGACGTGACATAATCGACTATAGCCTACGTTTGTTGATTTTCCTCAACGGTGATGCGATATAGCTTAGCAACATGCTAACGCTAAATCAACCGGACCTATCATGCCGTTCCATCTGCCTCTTATTATTAGACAGAAGTCACAGAACAGAGATTTCTCGCATTTATTATAAGAGAGAGAGAGAGAGAGAGAGAGAGAGAGAAATGAGGCAGTCACAGACAGTTCAAAAAGCGGAGAATACAATAATCATCTGTGATTTTACAACACTGTTTCCCAAGCACTGGGTTGGGACCCATTTGTGGGTCGCGAAAACATTTTTATGGGTCCCTTAACGTTTGGTTTCCTACATTTAGTTTTGTATCATTTAAAAACTTTAGAAAAACATTTCATGATTTAAAATACATAAATAAATGATTTTTTCTAATTTCATCAATAAATAAAAATCTAAGAAATTATATTAGAAAACACAGGCCTATTTAAGAAGTACTGAAAATAGCCGATCTACAAGCTCACAGCGTGCATTGTGTCTCTGTCTATGCCTGTCTATTAAAGACAAGTCCCTAAATATTATAGTAGGATATTCAATTCCTATAACTATCTGTAGGCTATATTATATTTTTATTATTATTTTTTCATTATATCTAGAACAATCGGTGGTAGGCAACAAGTCCAATTTTGCTGCATTATTGTATATGAGTAAGTCACTGTTTTACCCAGTTAGAATCGTGCAAATTCACCCGACCCGACCCGAAAAAGGTTTTCACCTTGGGCCTGTTTGCATGTCTGTATATCATTATCGAGGCATTCAACAATGTTATCGAATATCGAAGGCTCTCCTAATATCACACAGCCTTAGTGCTGACCTATTTTGTCAACTACTGCTGCTCATGCAGAGAAACCTAAACCTCTGTCGAGGTTCAGACTAAAATATTTAGTAAAATATCAAGTTTGGGTCATTGCTTTACATCAAGGCAAACATATGGAAATGAACAACTATCATCACCAGCATGATAAGGCTATGTATTAGTACCACGCTATACAAAGAAAAAGATGGTGCTACCTAATTTCTGGTGGTGCTACCTAATGAAAAGGTAGGTGGCACCAGTGCTACCTGTGAAAAAGTTAGTCTGGAGCCCTGATGTACGTACGCATATCCCTCCCCATCCCACATTGGCAATGCTTCGCGGGGCGATTAACTTAGTTTAGTATAGTTTAGTTTAGTTTAGTTTATTCCCTGCTCATAAATAGCACTGCTCCCTTCACACTGGGTGTGGTTTTATGTTTAATTCCCCCCTCTCCTGGAATGCCCCTTAACGCATTTTTTATTTAGTTTTTATCCATGACCACTCTTCATTGTGTATGTTTGTAATTGTTTTTAATCTACTTAGTATAACAGTTTACTTGCGCCAGGAGAGCGTGCAATTAGGGTGAGGATAGCTGTCTGTGTGTATATATGATGAGTGACGACATATTTGGGATCGCACTGTCGTTTTCTTCAGAATGTGACACAGAATACCAGCCATATTTGGCTATGAGTGCACAAAGCGCAAGTTGACGCCTTGACAGAGGTTATACATTTTATTATCTAGCTATCTAGTTTTTATGTGTCTTCTGTGTTTGTCTTTACATGTCATCTGTGCGCCTCAGTGTTTTTTGAGCATAAATAAAGTAATGAACTAGAACTGCACTCTGTCGAGGTGCCAACTTGCGCCTCATGCTCAAGCAGGCCACACATGGCCTACTTGTGCGCAAGCAGAGCGCACCACGATGTGTGCGACGTGCGCTGCTGGCCTCATGTCCCTAATGTCTTTGCCCGTTAATGAAGACATTACCAAGAGCGCTCTTAAATACCAATGTTGTGATTGGTATATAATGATGTTGGGAAACTGGCACATATTGGGAATGCAAAGAATCACACCTTTCTCCTGTAATATATCTATCATTTACAAGACACGTCTGTGGCCAATATCTATACATCAACTAAATAATTATAAGCTCATCATAAGTTATTGTTCTTTATTTAAACTGCCTACTAAAGTATGACAACGCAGCCCTGTGCACTGGAGCTACGCAATGGATTCTGCAGACTGGGTATTTTTACATTCTCTCAGCTATAAAGTGTAGGCTGTATCTCTCCATTCATCACTCCCCTCGCCACTTGACTCCGTGCAAAGCAGTGGACACTTTTTATTTTTGTATTTCTTATTTTTAAATTAGTGAAACATTGTTTATCTGAGCACGGAAATGATTTACATTTTTGATGCAGAGGATGGTAAAACAGGCACTTGCCCGATGCAATATATGGATAATTTGGCTCGTTCATTCCTTTTTGAACCGTGGCATTTTTATTTTTAGACATAGAGTACAAGTAAGAAATCCTCTGAGATACATGTGCATGTACTGTAGCCATGTTAACACTTTACAGACACACAATTATTTGTATTAGTGGGTTTTTAATTGCAATGCTTTCACGTGGCATCCCAGGTGTGACTATAGGCCCTTGGCCTAGTTCCCGGTAGAACTAGCAAAATCAAGGCTCCCTGAATACCAGTTGGGATTCTCTGCAACATCTTAGACCAGCAGCCATTACAATAGCAATTTAGGCATTTAGATGACGCTCTTCTTCAGAGCAAGATCTTAGTAAATAGTCAAGAAAGTAGGGTGCAGAGAAAAACATGCAAAATGGAAGCACACGATTCCAAATGAAGCCGGTTGATTTGACATATGGCCTAACTGTGGAAGGAGTAGCGTACGTGCCCTTTTTCGCATTTTCCCATTCAAGTTAATAGGAAAATTGTATTCACTAATAAATTGATATAAATTTAACTATACACCATATCTTTTAGCAAAACGGAAGCACAAGATTCCTGATGAAGCCCGTCGATTTGACATGGCCTACTAAACTGAGTAATATGTGGCCAGGGGTATAGCAGTAATAGCACTGATCTGTGTACAGTCACCTTGAACAGTTTGTTTCTGAGGATCTCGGCTCCCATCTCATCCAGGTTGGACTCAGACACTGTGTCCTGGAAGAATGGAGCTGCCACATACAGAACATCACTGCAAGGTTATTACAGTTAATGAAAACTAACAAAATAACTAAAACTAGAATCGATCAAATGTTTTAGTTACCTGAAAATTAAAACCAGGGCTGTGGTCATAAAACCAACCAAAACAGAGAGAGAATGTGCTTAATTTTAGTCTTTTCAAACTCGCTTTTAGATCTGCTATTTCTGGCAAAAGTCCAACCCCAGAACAAGGATGCTATAGTAGTGTTCAACTGCAGTGGTGTTGTAAAGTAACTAAGTACACTCTCTCAAGTCCTGTACTTTTTAGGTATGTTTGCGATACTGTATTTCAACGTTTCAGTACTTTTACTTCTACTCCACTACATCTCATAGGCAACTACTGTATTGTACTCCACTACAATTGTTTTTAAACGTAACTAACTAACTAGTTACTTTACATTGGCCGTTATTACAGAACATACATTAACCACTTCAGCCGTATAATATTTACAGTATATTCTGGCCATTTGAAAATGGCTGATCTACAAGCTCACAATGCGTTGCACCGCAACACATTGTGAGCTTGTGGATCTGCTATTTTCAAAAGATTTTTATACATTTCATACATTTGAAAATTCTGGGACAAAAATGGGACATTCTGCATAATGAGCAATTTCTACTTTTGGTACTGTAAGTACATTTTGATACCAACACTTTTGTACTTTGCTCAATATTGTTGTACTTAAAGGAGCATGAAACACAAAATCACTTTTTCTATAAATATATATTATATCAATGAGTCACTTGTGATAGGGAGCAGTGATATGGTTCAATTTGCCCATAGGCTTGGGGATTCAGAGCTTTCTGCTGTCTCTGTAGCTATTTCTGTGTACTTCCAGTTTCTAGGTCCAAAAGAAATCTTTCGCGCC
Source organism: Nannobrachium achirus (assembly GCF_963921795.1). Lineage (NCBI taxonomy): Eukaryota > Metazoa > Chordata > Actinopteri > Myctophiformes > Myctophidae > Nannobrachium > Nannobrachium achirus. Next base: position 49,318,242 of record NC_137814.1, on the reverse strand, counting down.
ACTCATTAAATATTAGCTATCAATGTTCTGTGGTGTAACGTGACGTAGGCATATCTAATTAATATTAACGTTTGTTTTACAGAGTCGTATCAAGGGGGGCGTGGTTTCACTGTATGCTTGTTTCAGCCAGATAGAAGAGCAGGCTCTCTCAACGGACAGTTACACTGTGTGGTGCCTGTGTTATTTTCTGTGTAGTGTAGCCTGTGTGTGTGTGTGTGTGTGTGTGTGTGTGTGTGTGCGTGTCGTGACAGTGCACGCACACACACAACGTCCACACACGGAAAACAGCAGATCTACAAGCTCACAACGCGTCGCGAAAGCGACGCGCTGTGAGCTTGTATATCGGCTATGTATGTAGCCTAGCTAATAGCCGTAGAGCCGAAACCAACGTGTTTACATGGTTGAGAAGCTATTGCTGCTACGGCTGTTAGCTAGGCTACATAGCTACATAGCTAATATACAAGCTCACAACGAGCTTGTAGATCTGCTAGTTTTCGTGTGTGGACGATGTGTGTGTGCGCGCACTGTCACGACACACACACGCACGCACGCACAAACACACACACACACACACACACACACACACACACACACTACACAGCAAATGGCTATAGCGCTAGCGTCCATTCTTCACTGGTTCCGTGGTCCATGCAGAGCTGGAGAAAGTTTGTCCATGGATACAAGCTCAGACAGCTTCTTTGTAAAATACTTCCCCATTATAATTGGATAAAGAACATGGAGTTGCCGAATCTTTATACTTTTTACACCTCCAATGGCTGGTTTTAAAAAATGTTTCCGAAATGGAAAAGCACTGCTGACAGCCTGTGCCGCTCTGTCTCGACCTTATAACTCTATGGTCTCGACTCTGATAGAAGACGCATTACTCCGCCCCCTCCCCCCAGAACGGCAGATATCCACGCCTACATTTTAGAAATCTTTTCATATTCTCAAGTCTGATAAAACAAATAAGAGGCGGGGTTTCATCCTCCTTTAAGTACAACATGTGAGTACGTTCCCCACCACTCTAAATCAAGTGTTTTGAGTACCTAGGGGCGTGTCCACCAGGATGGTGGAGTAGAGTTCGGTGGAGGTGCGGGCGATGCCCACGGCTGCCATCTGGTCGAAGGCGCCCAGCGGGTGGCATCGTGGGAGCAGCTCGCCAACGTCCTTCTGCTTCAGGGCTCCGGTTATCAGCAGCACCACGTTGTCTATCATGTAGCTGTAGCTATGGAAACAGGAGGAGGAGGAGGAGAGGGAAACAGGAGCGTTGTTCCACACTAATACTTGAGTTCTGTGCCACGTTTCTGTTCATTTTTAGGCCATCTGCAGCCTTTTGCTTTTGTTTGTAAAACTGTAAGATTGATATGGAGGGCTCTAGCTTTGATTGATTGATTGATTGATTGATTGATTGATTACTTTATTAACAGCTTGCAAAAATGCAAAAAAAAGAAAAAAGAAAGAAAAGTAAGAACAGTTCCATGATAGAAATGTGCAATTCTGGGAAATTGCAAGTGTGGTTGTGCTCTCAGAAACAATATTGTCAGGGAGCAGAGAACTCACACATACATATACTGTACCAGCACAGTGTATTCACAGATTATTGAGGAACTGGTCTGAACAAATTAATGAACCAATTAGACATTGCTAAAACTAAATGTATTGCATTTGATACTAGGAATGTTCTTGCTAATACCCAGTTAATTTATTGATGGAATATCAGTTGAGCATGGTCACCAAGCCCATGCAGGTCACTGGGTGTTTATTGTCTTGGTCTGATCGGATTGATCTTGAGATTGAGCATTTCTATTTCAAGGAAATGCTGTGTGTACGTTCCATCTTCTGTCGTGATTCATGTTGTTTGGTCACTTGTTTTGTCACACCTGGAGTACTGCCCAGTGATCTGGTCGAATGCTGCTGTGCTGAGAAACATCAAAATACCGCTGGGTTGGACTGGATCCTGGCTATGGCTTTCTTCCACCGGAAACGGGCCGTGGCCACCTCCAACCGAGTGCCTTCACGTCAGCCAACACGGCCGTCTGCCAGGTCTCCTTAGGCCGGCCAGTGGGTCTTGTCCCCTCTATAACATTAACTTTCTTCACCCCTTGTCCTTCCTTATTACGTGTCCGTACAAATCGCAGTCTGCCTCTCCTCACCACATCCTCTAGAGTCTATGGCTTCCACTCCCATCCTCTGTCTCAGCTCAGCGTTGGTCTTTCTCTCCCTCAGTGACACACCCATCTGATCATCCTCTCTGCTCTGTTCAGCTTCTCTTCATGCTTCCACCCTCAGGGCCCACTTTTCACTTCCATACTTCATACGACTTCTGACGCAGGTCGAGTGAGTCCACTTGGCCCTTCAGGGATGAGTTCTTGGACGTTTAAAAAGGCATGACATCCCTGAATTTCTGTCCACCACCTGGCACCCATCGACTGCAACTGCCTGTGGAAATTCTCCCCTACTGTACATCGCGTACACTCAAATGGTTCCCCTTAATTGACGCTTGCAGACTGTTTATTCCACTGCAAATGAACGTTGACAAGAAAGACCACAAACAAATTGTATGATGAGAACTGCTTTTCAAATCTTCTACTGCTTGGAATATGCTCCCCGTCAACATCACACACAAACACCCACCAGATGTTTATTTCCTTTACATTTTAAAGGAAATAAACTGTAGGCTATTATGAGATTTATCAATTTGTAGTAACTTTTTAAAGTTTCAAAAGTTAACACAAATTGATAAATCTCATACTGTAGATGTAATTGTGCTCTTTCACTTTTTCTCTGAACATGGATCATTTTATATTTTTATTGTGTATTTTTGCGAAAACCTTGTTCATGTTTTCATTGATTACTCTTGCTTATTTAATGCAGAATGATTTCACTTATTTAAATTCGGTTTGTTTTGACCTTTTTTCGTTTTATTGATATCGAGGATTGACGATTTGTTTTACTTTGAGTAGCACTGAGGTGAACCAGGGACGCGCTGGCCATTGGGAAAAGCGGGACCATTAGGAAAATAAATAAAAATAAAATGACGGCCTTCGTTCCATTTTGGGGGCTGGGCGGCCAACGAAGTAAATCGTCACTGTCGGGCAAAAACCTTGTATCTCCAAGTTTCAAATTTGTACATTATTTTCTTGCTTCATCATACAAGGCTGTCGCACAAAAGTAGTGAAAACAGCAGATCTACAAGCAGTGCTTGTAGATCGGCTGTTTTCACTAGTTTAAATCATTTTTAAAATGGTTTTGGAAATACAAGGTTTCCACCCGACAATGACAAAATATAACTCATGTAATTGTCCCACTGGCTTGTCACTTGTCATGATCTGAAATGGCAGATCTTTGAGTAGCAGCAGCAGCGCTATAGAGAGAGAGAGATCTCTCTCTATAGCACGCAACGAGGGCCTCTCCAACTCTTTTTCCCGGGCTGAATCAGGGGCCCAGAATGTCCCTGCACTGAGGTGAACCTACGTGATGTAGTCGAGGAAGGCAGAGAGCTGAGGCAGGGAGTTGGAGCGCAGGCAGCTGAACTCAGTCAGCAGGTTGTCCCTCAGCCTGCCGTCCACCAGGGACACGGTCAGCTCCTCCTCACTGGCCGTGGTCAGCAGCCCACTGTACTCTGTGGTCTGCAGGTGGAGCTTCATGTCTGCACAGGAGACAAGGGGAGAGTGTTTTCTGCTGGTGTTTCAGTCCGAGTGTATCAAAGGGTGCGTTCGGAAATGCGCACCGGGTCTGGTTAGGGTTAGGGTTAGGGTTAGTTTTAGGCATAGTTTTAATGGGGTTAAGGTTAGGGTTAGGGTTGGGTTTAGGCATAGTTTTACTGAGGTTAGGGTTAGGATTAGGGTTGGGTTTAGGCACTCACTACACTGAGCACACACCCGGCCGGTGCGCATTTCCGAACGCACCCTTTGATACACTCGGACTGAAACACCAGAAGAAAACACTCTCCCAGGAAACAAGCATAGAATCTATAAGCAGTGGTGGAAATGTGCTGCGACGCATTGTAGATCGGCTATTCTCAAATGACCAAAATGTATAATTTCTTTTTTTACAATTTTTATTCTTTTATTTTATTTTATTTTATTTTATTACAAAACATACATCAACCACTTCAGTCCTACAGTATATGCTGAATCAAGCAACTTAAAAACAAAAGTTTTTTTGAAAGTGAAATATCTCTTTAACCCTATCTACCCCTAGCCATCCTATAGGCTAGCGAAATGGCTGGGAAAAAGGTGGGTCATGGGCCCCAGGTCGAGAAGTAGTCGAATCAGTTTGTTTTGGGAGCCTTGAAGTTTATTATTTAGTGACATTTTGATGTTGGAGTACCAGGAGGTGCTAGTATAGTCATAGATGGGCTGAATGAGGGCTCCGTAAAGAGTCTCGAGAGCACTTTTGTTGACAAAAGCGGAACTTCTGCTCGAACATCTTGTTCTTTGATTTACTTTTTTTGATCACCCGGCCTTGTTGCCATGCTATCACCAGACAGGTATTTGTCAAGAACACAGGCCATCTCTTCTTTGCTAGAGATTACTGTGTCATCAAATTAAGAGAGGGAGGGAGGAGAGTACTGCAGCGGCGTCAGTTCCGAAAAATCTAAGGTATGGCAACATGACTGGTGTCTTGCACGCGCGCCAGACACCAGTCATGCTGCCATACCTTAGCAACAGGCACGATGAAAAGTACATTTTACTATTCCCCCTGTAGGCCAAGGTATGGCTGCTGCCATAGCTTGCCATACCCAATTGACGCCTCTGGAGTACTGGCGAGCTAGCCAAATATGGAGGCTGACTGAAGTGCTGTAGAGTCTGTTCTCCTATACAGCTGTGAATGCTGGACCCTGAAGCCTGCATGCTCTACACAAGTTGCACGTTGCTACACCAGAATGAAGTCAAGTAGAATACGGCTCAAGGTAGGAACAGCTGCTGCTGCTTGTGCTGTATGCTGTGCGTATACTAATGTGATTCAAGCTGTACTATTGCTGTCATATTGGGGCCCAATGTCAGTGTGTTCAATTCAGTTCAATTCAAATTCATAGGAGCTTTATTGGCATGAGAAAACAACATAGATTTACATTGCCAAAGCAAGTGTCAAAATATAGTAAAAACTGTTGAAAATTTGGAAGGTATATATATAGGAGAGGTACAGCATTGTGGAAACAGCTTTGTCACATAGAGTCATTATATACAGTACTGTACATGTTATATACAGGGTATAAAGCCTTTTGAAACAAATTGCAGTAATCTTTTGCAGTCACTTTGGAACAAATAGCATCTATTTTTTCTCAAAATGATGGAAATAGTATACAAAAAAGCCTCAGATTTAAAATGTGTTTAAAGGTAGCAGCTCTGTTTATATGTGCAGTAGGTCTAGAGGTCACTCAATGGTTTGTAGTCCTTAGGGTGTTTGTATTACATTCTTTAGCCTTCTTTTATCGCAACAGTTAATAATCTTGTGCTTGCACATTGTTGTATTTCTCCCATGGGAGTCTTTTGTCGTTGGTCATGTTTTCAAACCCACTTTGGGGTGTGTGTGTAATCTTGGAAGTATGTGTTTCTGATGTCTTGGTACGTGTTCAGTGACTGTTTCTGCCTCTGTATTTGAAGGCTGGTGTGATATCTCTCTGTTGTGACTCGTTGTGTCTGCCGTTAGTGAGTCGTAACGGGGTACATTATGATGTGTAAAAGATTTGTCTCTTAATTGGTCACTTCGGTTAGCCAATGTGACGTTTATAATCTGCTATATTTCCCTTTAAATGTGCCTCCACACATTTGCAGACACCCTGAATCATTTACTCAATTATATTTACAAAACCACACGACTGTTACCAAATACCATCCTATGAAAAGCTTGACATGATTAATTGTCTCCACTGTGAGGAAGATGTGACGTTGACTAACCAGTAACCACACAAGCACGCACGCACGCACGTGTGTGTGTGTGTGTGTGTGTGTGTGTATGCGTGTGCGCACCACACACACACACACACACACACACACACACACACACACACACACACACAACACACACACACACACACACACACACACACACACACACACACACACACACACACACACACACACACACACACACACACACACACGGTATGTACAGAGTAATTATAATAATTGGGTGTAGACAAGAATTCAATTTTCAGCTATCTTTCTGTTTTTTTCTATCCAGCAATGAAGGTATCTGTTTTGTCTGACAGATCCATTTTAACTGATAATATAGTATTTGTGAGTAACTTCAGAGGGACTGATGACTGATACTACCATATACGAGTGACATTTTATTCACATTATTTAAAATGATCTATCCTCTTCTCTAAGTCTATAGCCTACAATAGACTGTGACTTCAATTTCCCTTACAAAACAATCCCTTACATTTCCAGACTCACCAGCACTAGGCATTTCTGCTTCTTTCAGTAACTAAAATAGATGTTGTTTGGACGGAATGGAAAAAACATTCCACCTTGTGACACGCTTGCTTCTAAAAATACATAAAGGTCCGATGCATTGAGAATTGCATTTCATGGCCTCATGAAGGTCTTAGGACCGAAAGCTTGCGGCTGCTTTCTTCATTCATGGCATAATTTATCAAAGGACACATTAGTGTAAAGTTAGTGTCCGTTAGTGTCCTTGCTCAAGGACACTTGGACAGTAAGGGTTAGGGTCCCTGAGGCCTCTAGTACCAACCCGTTTCAGAAATCAATAAACATTTCCCGACTGGAATCTATCATTGCACTGCACCTAAAGGGGAATTCACGTGTTTTTTGTTTCTGTAATACTGAGCAGCTCTCAATTTGTGAATTTGACAAGTCTCTCCTTAAGCTGAACAGCAGAGTGACAAGATGGCTTTGATGCTGTCACATATCGTAATTCCTAGGTACTTCATTGACACTGACTGCACCTGACAGGGGCAACACTGACAGCGTGACAGGGTCCATTTTCAGAGTCAGAGCTACAGTATAAGCCCTTACTGTACATTTAAATAATACTCAAAGGAATTCACAGATTTCGTGATACCTAATGATATTTCATCACAATACAGTTTTCATGCTCTGAAAAACAGTTAAGATTCTAATCTAGATAATGACTTATTGTCCAATAATATTATCAATATGTAAATTCTACTTCAGGGTGATGCACACACACACACACACACGTACACACACACACACACACACACACACACACACACACACACACACACACACACACACACACACACACACACACACACACACACTGTGCCACAAAGTATAAATTAAGCTTCAGTAGTTTGATCAGTAATCATGATGTGGTGGTCCGGGAAACCTAGGCTGCAATACCAGCTTGACAATATGTGTCGCAGGTTCGAATCCCGACGACCTTTGCTGCGTGTCACTCCCCATATCTCTCCCCATTTCCTGTCAGTCTAAGTAGTTACTAGTAATTACGATGCGGCATCTTACCCTCCAGTGTTTCGCACTGTGCCAGGTTGTGATAGTCGGTGCACGTCAGAATCTGGGCTTTCATTCCTCGGACCAGACCCTCCAGGTATCCATGGTCCACGTTGAAAGCCAGCTCTGGACACCCTGCCATCGTCCCAAACGTATCAACTTTACCCAAAGATATCAACCCCACACAGCACTTGACTGTACTGTTTGTCCTTCACAATGTCCAGCCTTGTCTCTATAAATGGACTTCTGCATTTTCATCCTATGACTATGAGCCTAATACATCCAGGTTCTCTTTATTTCCCCTTCCTCTTTTTCCACCAAGAGATTATCTTGCTCTGATACGCAGAAGGATCTTGAGTGTTTATTTAACTCTTTGACTGTACACATGGAACGATGCAGTGTCATGCTGCTTTAAAACATCTACATTGAGCTACTCCCAAATGTGTATGTACAGTATTTGGCCACAGAACACCATCTGAAAAGATGTGGTGCCAGGGACCCCAAAAGAGAATATTTAGGTAAAACAAAACAAAAACAAAAAAGAATCCAGGTTTGAATTTTCTTTGACAATAGCAGATCTACAAGCTCACAGCTTTTGAAAAACATTATTAAATAGTTCAAATAGCTGTTCTACAAGCTCACTACGTGTCGGTGTAGTATTTTAATGATGAAGTATTTTAAAATGTTTTTGTTTTTTTTAAATAGTAAAAAGAAAAGGCAAAGAAGTGGACGAAAATAGGGCCCTTTGTGCCCACAACAATGCACAATGCAACAGCAGAGCCACATTAAATAATAGCCTGGTTTGAGACAAATCTGCCTTTGCAAAAGCAAAAATTGCCCTCGGCAGCAGTGACATTTGTCAGCCAGGCCAGGCTAATCAAATGACTAGAGTTCACAGCCATTGTGCACTGGTAGTACAGTATGTAGAGTTCAAGAGAAGGCACGCACATCCCAGCACATGCTGGACAAAAATACGTACATAAGAAGAGGAGAAGGTCCACACACTGAGTTGTTGCTCCCGGGTGTGATTCTTTATTAAAGTATAATGGACAACGTTTCGACCCCCTTCGGGGTCTTCATCAGGTCTAACAAGAGCAACTGGCCTGCCTACTGTGCTCTTGTTAGACCTGATGAAGACCACGAAGGGGGTCAAAACGTTGCTCATTATACTTTAATAAGGAATCACTCCTGGGAGCAACAACTCAGTGTGCGGACCTCCTCCTCTTATAATATACAGTATGTAACAAAATATTCCTGGGACCATACAAATGATCATGTAAGGTGGAGTGCAGTGAACATGAATAGAATACAAAGACAAATACTGAGTGGTGAATAAAGTTAGCCATGTAACCATGTTTTTGTAAATAACAGTGTGTTTGATTGTGGATGCTCTTCTCACTGAAACAAGGATTTCGGTGGGTGGGGGTTTGCTGAAGTCCTTCCAGGATGGTTCTGCTTGAAGCACATGCCAGTGTCTGTTGAGCATCTCTTTAATTTGTGAAGCAATATGTGATTACATTCAGTAGAGAAACAATCCCTTCTTTTGTGGTGTATTAGATAGGGATGTCAGAGTGAGAGGTGTTATTGGCACGTTGTATGGCTTTCTGAATAGAGCTGGAGGACACAATGTGGCTTATGTGGTGAAAGATAGTTGGGGTATTAAAGATATGACATTCTTAGTTGTGTACTTTACGCCAGAAGCAGGGACGTGCTGGCCATTGGGAAAAACTGGACAACTCCCGAACGGCCGGTTCATTCCCGGCCGGTCCAGGTCCATTAGGAAAAAACTTCGTTCCATTTTGGGGGCTGGGCGGACAAACAAAGTAAATCGTCACTGTCGGGCAGAAACCTCGTATCTCCAAGCAAAGCAAAGCCCTGCTTCATCATACAAGGCCGTTGCACAAAAGTAGTGAAAACAGCAGATCTACAAGCACACAACGCCTCGCGGTGCGAGGCGTTGTGTGCTTGTAGATCGGCTGTTTTCACTAGTTTAAATCATTTTTAAAATGATAAATACAAAACAAACGGTTTTGGACATACAAGGTTTTCACCCGACAACGACGAAATATAAATCGGGTACAGTAATTGGCCCACTGGCTTGTCACTTGTCATGATCTGAAATGGCAAATCTTTGAGTAGCAGCAGCGCTATAGAGAGAGATCTCTCTCTATAGCGCGCAATGAGGGCCTCTCCAACTCTTTTTCCCGGGCTGAATCAGGGGCCCAGGCCCCAGCATGTCCCTGGCCAGAAGGCACTGGCAACCTTGATGATTGACTAATAATTTCCTCAAAGTCTACGAATGGACTGTAAAACCTTTGGCTTCCAGACGTGAGATTTGTTACATTTGTAATACGTTCAGTTCCATGTGTTGGTTGAGCCTGTGTTCCACTGGGCAGCATTACAGTTTGTGATGCACTTCCATCCCTTTCATCACCTTCCAAGAAAGCTGACAGCATCCCAGGCAATGATAGGGACCAATGCACAGAGGCAGCCTTGATGAGAAATATGAAATTAATAAATATATTCAATATAATTTAAACAAGATTTGCTAGAATTCGCAATCTACTGTACCTACTGTATACTACCAGTAAGATGCCCTAAGGGCGAGAAGCGACCTCGTCCCTAAAGGATGAGGTCGTGCGCATCCGCCTGGGTGACGGCAGACTGCTGGGCGAGCGCTGGTGCTTTGGCATGGGATCAACTTTGACCTAAAAAAAATGCATTGTTGTTTAAGTTGGACATAATGTGGCCAAAATGTGTTTTAATATTTTGTAATGTGGCCCCCTTGACTAGTGGTTCTCAAATGTTTTATTTTGCAAGGACCCCCCCCCCCCCCTAATTCTGACCCCCTTAACTCCGACTTCTTGTCGGCATGTGAGTATAGATTCAGCTTTACACATACAGTGCGGTAAGCGTCTCCCCTGACAACGGGTTAATTTCTCAGCCGTTGCTGGAGAGACACTGCTGTTTGTGTGAAACGAAACCCCAGCCCTCACACACAAGCTTTATGGAGGAACTGACTGTCCTGCGGCCCATCGTACAAAACCTCACTTCTCATTTTGAGCTGTTTGGCCGGACCACAGGGGCCATAAATGCAAATGTCAGCCCTGGCTGAGTCGATGAGTGACCACTGAGTGAAGTTTCACACGTCGGTCAGCCTCAGCCAGCCTAACGACCAACTAGCCTATTAGACCACAGAATTTGTAAACAAACATGTTTTCAGGGGTAGAATGTCTAAATGGAAATCATATGAAACAAAGTGTCCAGATTCAGATTCAGATTCAGATTACTTTATTAACCATTGTGTAATACACATAGGAATTTGCTTTGGCATACTACATTTTTACGTAGTCACCACAGCAGCCATGGGCGGCGCTATCTTGGAGAACCTGCGCAACAGATTCATGAGAACATAGCTTTGACTAATTTTTCAACCTGTGGATATTTTAAACAACATTATATATTTCTAATAGTCAATAACAATATCATAAGAGTCCTGTTCTTTCAGAGAATAAAGTTAATGAATAAAACTGCTCCAATGAATTGTGCATTACATTCACCCATTCATACACCGATGGTGACCATGCAAGGCACCACCCTGCACATCGAGAGAAATGAGATGTTCAGAGTCTTGGCGAAGGACATTTCGACACTGACTCTTGGGGAGCCCGGGATCAAACTGGGAAGCTCACGGTTCCCATCTGGCCGCTCTACCGGCCACTCTACCCCTGGGCCACTGACACGGCGATGCTGCTGGTGTTATCTAACCCGGATTATATACATTTTTGGTTGTGGTGATGTCATGAAGATTTGGTCTATGGCAGCGCAAATGTCCCTCCAGGCTATGGGATAAAACAATAAGCTTGTGCTAAAAGAACAATGGCAGCAGGTCATGGAGTTGTTCAATCTTGACATTTTACATTTCACATCTATAGCTTGCTTTCACTTTGTTAACAATATTCATGAGTTTCCATAGAAGAAACGATTATATGTGGTTGCTACCCTGTCACATTCGACATCCAATTGGGTATCGCCGGTTCCTGTATCCGTCGTTTCAAATTAACCTCCAGCATTTAATACAAGGACCAGGCACTGGAACTAGAAACAGGCTCAGAGCGGGCTGGAAACAAGCTTAATGCACCTTAATCCACAGGCTACAGCAGCTGCCATGTGGCCAGCCTTGGGCTTGTCTGGAAAACATTGAATGGCCTGTGGGTCTGGGAATGACACTGACTGCTGCACTACATCCAAGAAGAATTGGAAAAGAGCAACTTCTGATGCATGTGTGTGGACCCCAAACCATGGAACACATCTAGCCCCATCTGTGACCAACCCCTTTGCTGTACTGTAGCTCCAGGGACTTGGAAATGGTCCATTTCTTTTTTACCTATGGCTGAATATTGTATACAAATATGTACTGTAAAGGTAGTTCCGGGATCCTACAGATGTTTGTAGTGGTATACACTGTAAGCTTAAAAGTCTGATTCTTGTTGAAAACAACCTTTCAAATTGGGTTTTGTCACAGCCAGTGCCAAATGTAACACAAAGGCACATTCTTCATCTGCTGCTGACTGAGAATGCGCTCCCACTTTCATTTGGCACAAGCTAACCTCGCATCACCAGTCTTTCCACATTCGTTTACAACGGGTCGTCTGATCCAGTCTAGGCATGGCCTGAACCGTAAACAAGCAGAAGAAGCAGCGTCGCTTTGTTTTGGTCACCCCCTGTTTGTTTCCCCAATCCCTATTCTTTAAATGCTAGAGAAGTGTAGTCTTCAAAAAAGAAGCAAAACTATGCCGCATCAAGGGTTAAAACTGATTCCGGTTTGGTAGTTACGGCCAAAATGTAGTCCGTTTTGACTACAAAATGACATGGGCTGTTTCCGTTCCCGACCGAATCAGAAACACGAAATTTGGAAGCGATCCCAGGCTAGGCACAAGCTGTAAAAAAACCACTGTGAAAACCACATACATCTGTCAGATGCAGGGAGTACCTTTAAATGTTTTATATGAGATTCTACACCAATACCAATACACCAAAAATGTATTCACATCCACCTGGATGGTTTATTGCTGCATTTTCTTTTCCACTCTTCTTCTTCTTTCCTTTCTCTTATGGAAATAACAAAAACGAGCTTGCACACAAACTAATTTCACCCGCTGTTTTACACTGTAGACCTGTGATGTGACAATTAAGTTTATTCTAATTCTGTGATACTAGGTGGCCAAATACAAAAGCTACAGCGGAGGTCAAAGATGGGGCCAGAACACATAATGAGATAAAGCTACACTCCACAATTTACTGAAGGTGACCTGGCTGAACCGAATGCCGCTGCACTCGACCGCACCTACCACTGGGAAGACATGAGAAAATGGCCGGGCACGAGGAAGAGTACTATATAGCTGCCAGCCAACATTTTGGACTGTATTTGGCCGTATTATAATAAGGGTTTGGGTCCCCTGGTAGTAATTTTCTTGTTACACACCGGTTTGCCAGAAGCAGTTAGGGAGAGGACAATAAAATAGGGAAAGTATAGCCAATATAACAAGTTATTTATTCAATAGAAAAAAATATAGACAATCTTTTCACAAAGGCTTGAAACACATGGGAACAGAAATCAGTTTTTTCTTTTGGTCTAATGATCTAGACCTACAATGAAAAGACCTAAGTAGGTTGGAAATATATAATTTCTGTTCCGATATAGATCCACGTTTTGGTCGTTCCTGACAAGATCAATGTGAATTTAAAGCAGAAATGGTTCAGACAACCAGAAGCAGCAGCAATACAGTTAATCACTTAAGCCTTATTTTATACTTGTTTGCGTGAAAATAGGTGATTATCTTTTTGTCTGAAAATGTTTTTTAAATAAACGTCCGAACTAAATTACACATTGATTTTTTTGAAATACATACTGTATATATGTTTATTTCTATAATGACAATACATCATTCATATAGCGTTACACTGTCATGTGAAATGTCATACATTGTATACACATTGTGTTTATGACTGCTTACTGTATGCATAAGATACACTGTAAGGGACACCTTCCTAATACTGAGCTGTACCCTCGTGTTTCACTGATCTGACATTGTCATACATTATGACACGTCTATGCCCATGGCTGTGAATAGGATATAAGGGACATCATTGCAAATACAGTACTGTACTGTTCACACATACACGCACACACTTTCAGTGGTGAGAACCCTCTAGTTCCCATGATGGCCACTCTACCACCTGAGCCATTGTTACCTGTACTGACATACTCTAACAATACCGATTGGTTTAAACCACCTTTTATTCAATGGAGGATAACGTCGTTGTCTTGTATTAATCATTTAAAAAATGAACTAAACTAGTGAAAATAGCAGATCTACAAGCTTGTAGATCAGCTGTTTGCACTACTTTTGTGCGACAGCCTTGTATGATGAAGCAGGGCTTTACTTGGTGAAAAAACGTACAAACTTGAAACTTGGAGATACGAGGTTTCTGCCCGACAGTGACGATAAGCATGTTGCCTACTGTAGTTACAGTATTTTTTTAATTAAACGATAATGCTATTCCGTCATAGACTGTTAGGTTTACTTATTACAAGGCTTGGTTGAATGCTTGATTCTGATTGGAATTCAATTGAATTGAATTCAGCTGCGTGTTTTTTTTCTGGATAATGACCGACGGGCTCAATGACAGTACCGTTGTCAATCAAAGAGTCAGAGCACCTGGCTGCACTGCGTGAATGTTATGCTGTATCCAACATGACAGCCATGTAACCCCCCGGCTCCACCAGGCGTGGCGAGCGTCGCATCAACGTCAACGTTGGGAACGCTCCCGTTTTAATCAATGAAGGGAGCTCCACTGCCGACGGTAACGTCAACGCCGGACGCTCCGGTGCCGGCGTCCAAACTCAAAAATTGCCCCGGTTCAATTTTTTGACGGCGTCCACAACGTCCAGTCATGTATAAATTATGATTAAATGTAATTGCATTGCATATTAAATGTATATACCGTACGTGCCTTTCTGCTGTTGGATATCCATTCACGTCATTCACAAGGGTGACTAGATGTCCCAAAATTCCTTGCATATTTTTTTTATTTTTTATGTAATTACGGTGGTCTTCCCACTTGATATTATAGGCTAATCACAAGTTCACAACAGGCAACAACTTTCTCAATTCTTCCTCCTAAAAACAGGCCAGCAGTGAGTGACTGAGTCTGAACACAGATTTTTAGGCTATACATTATCGTGGCTGCGCTGGACTGGTGTACCGAAAATAGCCAATCTACAAGCAGATTCATGCACTCGACATGTTGTGAGCTTGTATATCTGCTATTTTTTCCCGGCACTTTACACAGCATAAATTATTATAATTAGGCATATATAACACTACAGTTGATAATGCGAATATCCTATAATAAGACAATCCAGTAACCGGAAATGTATACTATTTGATACACATACTTTCTTGTTTTCCGAGGCCAGTGCAACACTTATAAATTACTTTCACCAAGGTGGAGGGGTCTTCATTATTTTATACTTAAGCTATTGAAAAATTGCAGATATACAAGCTCACAGCACGGCTGTGAGCTTGTATAGAAAGTCGTGTAAATGTGTACAAATCTTTGAATATATGTATTTTTTTAAGCGAACATTTGTAACTCAAATTTTGCTTTTGGGGGGGTCCCTGGAACTAAATATTTTGAGATGGGGGTCCGTGGGCCAAATATATAACATTTTGGGGGTCCTTCACATGAAAATGTTTGAGCGCCACTGACATAGAAACATAGGTTTTTCAAAAAAACCTTAGAAGGATTTGAAATATTCTTTATTCCATAAAGGCCATATTCAATTTTTTTTTTTCTTCTCAGAAATAGCAGATCTACAAGCTCGCAGCGCGGCACTCTGTGCCACGCTGTGAGCTAGATCTGCTATTTTTCAATAGTTAAAGCATAAAATAACAATATCATTCATGGGGGGCCCACAGTGAATCCTTGTACCCAGGGCCCAGAATTTGGTGCGACACCCCTGCTTTCACTACTGTAAGCAAGGAAATACTTTTTGTTTTTACTTTTGGGTAAATGTATTTATTTATTAAGTGGCCATGTAATAAGCGGGATGATTCTGCGGAGTCGCCTAATCATCCTGTCGGTATGTATTTCTCGATAATGACCGCTGACCCATAAATTATCTCTTACATATGCGGTGAGCACTCTTCGTCATCACTGTAATTTACCATTCTCTCCGAAAATAAAGTCCTTGTTGGGTGTCTCAACCACTGTTTATCGTTTTGTTTTTATGTAACGTCATTTCAGAGGCTATACAACCAAGCTGTCAGTCATTTCAGAGGCTATACAACCAAGCTGTCATGCTCAATAACTGTTTCTCCCTCAATAACTGTTTCTCGCCCAGGGATGTGGTCTCACGGAGAGGTTGGAGAAAAAAAGAAGAGTGTTGCGTGCAATTGTCTCTGTCAGCAGCTCGGTAATCCTCAGCGTCTCCACTCGTGGAGGAAACCAAAGCACTGGCGTAAATCTGTCATCGTAAATTTCCAAGGGTTATGTAAATCTGTCACAGAGAATGCATTGGCAACACAAAACGGCCAGTATAAATCGCCCCCTCCTTCTCCAAGTTATCCAAACGATGCACCATGACTTTCGCTAGGCTATTTTACAGAGGACTTAACACTTACAGTTCTAATGACGACCAGGGTGTGAGATTTATGGTAAGCTGTAACTTATGCCTGCTTTGTAACTATTTCAGCTGCTTGCAACCTCTGAACTCTAAGTACTGTAGCGCATAAACTACGACCTAAATTAGACAATGACGTTCACACTAGGCTACGTTTGAACTCTAGCCATCAGCAGCTTCGCGCACAACCTACAGTATAGCGCTGCTCTTTGTGGCTAGCGACACCGCGGTACTACCAGAGTATACACAACATCAGTGGTTCTCAATGCGGGGGTACGGGGAGACCCGCAGGATAGTTAGAAACCATACAGACCCTTACAACATATCTACAACTCAGAGAGTGTACAAGTGGAACCGTTCCATTTGTACACTCTCTTGAGTTACGGGGGAGTCTGTGGCCCTAATGCAACATCAAACTGGGGGTGTTTCTTGAAATTAAAAAGGTTTTTTTTGAGAACCACTGCACTACGCAAAGTCTTAGGTCTTCTTGGAGCACTGCGATCCCATCCTCCAGCAGTGGCAGATGGTGTTGAAGAGGCGACAGCGGCAGGAGGCGCACGGGTCACAGCAGGGCTCGTGGGAGGAGCAGTTCTCCATCAGCCGACTGCAGCGCCGTGCCGGGGCCTTCACCCTCTTCTGCAATTACACAACACACACACACACACACACACACACACACACACACACACACACACACACACACACACACACACACACACACACACACACACACACACACACACACACATTTAAAGGTATATTCAGTGATTGTATTTCATTCAAATAAAAATATAATTGGTACATTTTCCATTCATTCTCCTCACTAGAATGTGTGCTGACCATATAAGGACTTCCACCATGGCCCGTGTTACGAGCATAGTTAGATTCGGTTTTCAGAGGTGGCCAGCCGGTCCTCGACCAATCAGGGTAGAGTTGTGATGGTCAAAATAAAGGTTTTGAGAACCACAGTCTAAAAGTACTAAAATGCCACATTCTCGTAGTAAATCAGTATCATACAAATCCTGAAGCTGGAGACGTAGGCCTACCGATATTCAGTGATTGGGTCTAATGATCAAAACGAGAACATTATAATGGTGTAAAAAATCTATTAAAAAAAAACTAAACATTTCCACGCTGTAAGGCCAGTAAGGGACAAGATGACCCCCGGCCACTTTCATTATCACTGAATAGCCTACACCTTTAAGATCTTTATTTGCGTTCACGTTTAACAAGAAATTCTTGAACAAACGATGGTAGATGCACAAACTTGGGGAACTCGGCATCAATATTTCATGATCATGGGTACAGCTAGGAAGCATCTTCTCCTCCATATATGGTGACTGCCAATTATCACAGACACTGAACAGAATTTGCTCGATGCCTTAGCTCTTGGCTTGGG
Organism: Nannobrachium achirus; assembly: GCF_963921795.1. Classification (NCBI taxonomy): domain Eukaryota; kingdom Metazoa; phylum Chordata; class Actinopteri; order Myctophiformes; family Myctophidae; genus Nannobrachium; species Nannobrachium achirus. The sequence continues at coordinate 49,300,703 of NC_137814.1, read as the reverse complement.
CATTCCTGCAATCTGCAGGCCTCTCACAACTGATTTATGGACATTACCCAGGCTTCCAAATATGAACACGAGCAGTTTACATTTGTAACCAAGCTGTATAATAGCATCCTTAAGACGTTGGTACTTAAGCACCTTGGTAAGGGATGCCTCTTCCAGACTGTGCTCCAATGTACTACAGTACATGTCACTTCCAAAATGGACCAGAGAAGATCAGAATTTACAACTTTATTGTCACATTGTTGTTTTCCAGAAGGGGTAAGGAAGAAAAAGGAGGGAAGGGGCATCGCAGGGACAATCGAAACAATTAAATAAGCATGTCAAAAAGAACACAAAGAAGATCAAGATATCTACACGCACACACACATACAGTATATATTATGCATAGCATAAGCCCAGCAGCTACAGTATGTGTGTGAGGTTAAACTGTAGGTGTGTGAAGTGGTAAACACATCAGTGGGTCCACATGGTGGCAGGTATGTGTATGATTAGACATAAGGTTTGTGTTTCACTTGTCACGTTTTATTTTATTTGTCTTTGGTCTTTCACTGTTTAATTATTCTCAATTCCTGCACAGCACAGTGGTCATAAATAAAGTTAGAGAGAGAGAGAAAGAGTGAGAGAGCGAGAGCTGGGCGGAAAGGAAGGGGGAAAAAAGAGAGATACAAACAGGTCAAGATGGTGCTATAGATTAAGACACGATGGCAATGCTGTAGGGGAAGCCAATAGCACTTCAGTATTAATGGGGAGAACAAAGCTCATTGGCTGACGACTAAAACATGTCAACTGTAAAGGAGTTCCCAAAACACGAGGTTGATCTATGATGTGTACCAAACAACTTACAGGAAGATGATCTCCCTGGAGTGGAGAGAGTCTTCTCCTGGCAAACAAGCGGCGGTGGTTTCCTTGGACCCAGGCTGCAAGTTGGAAACACAGATTTTTGATGAGATGCCATGTTTTTATTTTTATGTCCGTGAAAAACAATCCAGCGCCTGACCTGGCATCTTTAGCCCCCCTTTTAGACGTTCATAATTCTGATTCTTAATTTACGATTCAGATACGGTTTTTTCAATGGCTGAGTGGTTGATATGATCATTTAATGTCGCCTTCCCAGTTTCCCGGTCACAGTGGGTGGTTATTTAGCAAAGATTCCATGCAATTACCATGGCCATGCTATCATATTCGATTAGATCAAATAGATGTATTCATTTCACGATTGCAGAGGAAAATTGAACGTAATTATCCACAGGCCTCAAAGTGTAGGAAATAAGGAATCAGTTTACTGTGTTTGGCATAAAACGGGTGTAGATGGTGTTTTATGTTTCTATGTTTTTATGTTTTACAATGGAGTATAAATTAAGCTCGACTCTGTTACATAAGACAAACAATGAAGGCATTTATTTCAGTGATTCCCAACTGGTGGACCACGAGGGTATTGCCCCCAAATAATTGGTAAAAACTAAAATATTTTAATTAAATTTTATAAAAAAAAAAACTAAAATATTTTAATTTTAATATAACACTAATATTTAAAAATAAATGTTTAAAACATGGAAGAATTTGCATTTATTCATACAAAGCGCTTTACAACATGCATTATAGCACACACACACACACACACACACACACACACACACACACACACACACACACACACACACACACACACACACACACACACACACACACATACAGTATACTCAGTGGTGGTGTAAAAAGTACTCAAATGTTTTACTAAAGTAAAAGTATCGATACTGCAATGTAGAAGTCCGGAATTCAAAGTTTACTTTAGTAGCCTACAAAAGTATTGGTATCAAAATGTACTTAAAGAAAAGTGCTCATTGTGCAGAATGTCCAATTTTAAGTTTTCAAATGTATAAAAAATATTTTGAAAATAGCCGATCCACAAGCTCACAATGCGTCGCATCGTGACACATTGTGAGCTTGTAGATCGGCTATTTTCAAATGTCCGAAATGTATATATGGCTGAAGTGGTTTGTAATAATAATCAAAATCTGCAAAGTAACAAGTAACTAAAGTTATCAAATAACTGTAGTGGCGTAAAAGTGCAACATTTGGATCAGAGATGTCGTGGAATAGAAGTAAAATTGTTGGTAATTGGAAATACTGCAAGTAAAGTACAAATAGCCTACCTCAAAATTGTACTTAAGTGCAGTACTTAAGCAAATGTACTTGGTTACTTTACACCACTGAGTATACTGTATACTCAGCTGGATTTCTCATCTGATGCTAGGAAAATGACAGATGTGTAAAAACCACACGTCCACTATTCCAATATTATCCACTATTATCAGACAGGCAGATCTCTGCCAGGAGGCATTCATTCCCTGATATATAGCAGCCCTGTATGCAGTTTACGTTTCTAGCACCTCCTAAACCAGTGCTTCTCAAATCTTTTCATGTCAAGGATCCCCAAATTGATATGCTTTCGGCTGCGGATCCCCCATCAGAAAGTATTTTGGCCAGGAACCCCCATGCAAGATTTAGTGTTTCAGAAATATTCAAAATGGTCACAACATCAGCTATTTTAAAGTATCGTCACTGTCGGGCAGAAACCTCCTATCTCCAAGTTTAAAATGTGTATGTTTTTTCGTGAAGTAAAGCCCTGCTTCATCAGACAAGGCTGTCGCACAAAAGTAGTGAAAACAGCTGATCTACAAGCACACAACGCCTGGCGGTGCGAAGCGTTGTGTGCTTCTAGATCGCCTGTTTTCACTAGTTTAGTTGTATGTCCAAAACGAACAGTTTTGGACATACAAGGTTTCCACCCGACAACGACGGTATGTATGGTTAAAGTGGTTGAACTGATTTTGATGCTACATTAACATTTTGTTCTGCATGGGACTCTCTGGAACCCCTCAACTGCGTGTATCTATTCTGCAACTAGCATTTGGCAAGACCCAAATTCAGAATGAACATTTTAAACTAAAATCTTTGCTTCTGGGGGTCCGTGGAACAACATTTTTTGAGATGGGGGGGGGGTCTGCGGCCAAATACTGTACATATCATTTTGGGGGTCCTTGACATGACAAAGTTTGAGAACCAGTGATATAGACCGACTCTACAAATGTCTTCTAAATCCTAACAGTTTTATGAAAGGACCCCGTAAATGATATGTATTTGGCAACAGACCCCCATCTAATTTTGATCCAGGCACCACCAGAAACAAAGATTTGTGGTTCTCAAACTTTGTCATGTCAAAATGTCCCCAAAATGATATGTATTTGACCGCGGACCCCATCTCAAAATATGTTTTTCTATGGACCCCCAGAAGCAAAGATTTGAGTTAAAAATTCACTCTGAATTTGGGTCTGGCCAAATGCTAGATGCAGAATTGATACACGCCCCACCTCCTACACTACTGCCATGAAAGAGCAGTGAGGTACTGTATGTGTCTGTGTGATTAGGTGTACTTCGTTATACTGTCTGCCTCCCTCGCTCTCATGCACACACGCACGCAAACACGCATGCACGCACACACACACACACACACACACACACACACACACACACACACACACACACACACACACACACACACACACACACACACACACACACACACACACACACACACACACACACACACACACACACACACACACACACACACACGCCTATTGTTACTATGAGTAGTTTTCTTACTTTATTAATTTCATTTTGTATGATAGGATAGTGCTACTGCTGTCTTATTTGTTTTAAGTAGCCTAACTAAGTATTTGTTGTTATATTTTTTGATTGATTACATATTCGATCGATTCTACATCTAAAAATAATTTAGATGCATATAGACATATGAGTATAGACATATCGTCCGTCTGGCTCTGCGAGACTGCAGTCTGACTCACGCCAATTATTTCTGCCCATCATGGATGTATAGTGGCAGGAACGTGCAGAGAATGTTCGAGGCAGGGGCTGACATTTTTAAAAGGGCATTTTGGTGAAATATGCGTCGCTTGGAGGTCAGCTATTTTCGTTGCTTGATACCACACTGAACTAACATAATCAAGTGAATACTGGAGATGTGGCGTACGGCATGGATTTCTACACAGAGAGGGCTATTCTTTCGACATAAGATGCTGCATTTAAGTTCAGGAGAGTTTGAACAAGGCAATTCTCTTGAATGCTGCATTCAGGTATGGCATGGAAAGAGGGTATTTGCATTTCTTTCACCATAGTAAAAACTGCATTCATGGTCTGGAGAGGGCACTTTTTACATGTCTATGTGTTTGATGCCTGTATAGTGAGTTCAAGAGAAGGCACGCACATCCCAAAATAAGTTTCAGGTGCTGGACAAAAATACGTACATAAGAAGAGGAGGTCCGCACACTGAGTTGTTGCTCCCAGGAGTGATTCTTTATTAAAGTATAATGGACAACATTTCAACCCCCTTCGGGGTCTTCTGTTAGAACTGATGAAGACCCCGAAGGGGGTCGACATGTTGTCAATTATACTTTAATAAATAAAGAATCACTCCTGGGAGCAACAACTCAGCGTGCGGACCTCCTCCTCTTCTGATGCCTGTATAGTGGCATGGAATTCGTTGACCTGTGCACATGGAGTGGGCCCCTCACTCATGTGCACACAGATGATTATTATCACTTTTGAGCAACTCCCAGCATGAAGCGAGGGGGGAATGTCCGACCCTCCCCAGACATAATGGAGCCATCGCTGCCAATCAGCATACATTTTAAGGACATATTTTATATAAAGCTTTAGCCATAGCAGTGGTTTTCAACCAGTGGTCCGGGGACCACCAGTGGTTCTTGAGGGGGTTCCAGATGGTCCCCAGCTAAATGATGGAGAGTTAGTTATTTTATGGGTCTGAGAGGCTAAATCTCATCAAAATGGTGGTCCGTGGCCATGGACCTTGATAAAAAGGTTGAAACAGGTGGGGCATGCTCTCCATCTTCCTCAACTTGTATCGTCCCCGAGTCGGCTGACCCTCTAATCCTTCTAATAAGCCATTTCATCACTGCTAATTTTCTTTTTTTTTCCTTTTTATTGGGTTAGGAGAGAAAAGCAGCTTATCAAGTCCGTTATAGATGTCACATTATGTTAACCATATAGCGCTAGCCAACAGATATGGTAGGCCAGTGCTTCTCAACCTGTGGGTCAGGACCCCCAGGGGGGGTCGCCAAATTATTTTGGGGGGTCTCCAGATGACTTGTGTGTGTGCAACACTGTTTTCTCACTCAACAGTAAACAAACTAACATACAGTTTAAGTGTATAGAGGGTATTGTGCACATTTCTAAAGTGACAATTTAAGAACTTTTAATACCTCTAAAATGAAAAATTAAACATTGGACAAATTGTCAAATTTTAAAGGCTGAAATTGTGAAAATAGCAGCTCTACATGCTCACAACGACTCGCAGTGCGAGGCGTTGTGAGCATGTAGATCTGCTATTTTCACAATAGAACCGTGTTATACAAAATGTAATGCCTCAACTCTTAACGCTCGTCAGGGTAGGAGGGGGTTCCCCAGTTAAAATATGATTATTTTGGGGTTCCTGGCCTGAAAAGGTTGAGAACCACTGTGGTAGGCCTATGTCTTGGACACAGCAACTTATTTGTGTATCCCAAAGGTCAAATTAGCCTTTGGGATTTTTGGAGATGGAAATAATTCCATCCAATCCCTTTAATAATGAACTTTATGTTTAACTTTATGTTAAATTAGCCACCATGAGGCTGATTTAAAAAAGTTTAAGTGTCATTTCTTCCTCGGCCTAGTGGAAATGTGTGTGTGAGATTTCATGATAATTGCACTTTGCGTTTGTGATTTGAGGCATTTTGTTCAAAACGGCTCAATCCTACAAACTTTGGAAGCCAATCTTAGCGAATCAGGATGGAATATGCGAAATCGGACAGATCCATGTCGATCACATGACTGTCGAGATACTGCCTACCGATTTGTAGGATTCTTGGAAAAAATCTGTAAGAGTAGTGTACAGAAATGTGTTTTGCGAACATCGGCCTCATGGTGGCGCTAGAACAGGCCCATTTGAAAAATGTGGGTCAGAGGTTCTGAATTGGCATCCAGGGAGTGTGTGCTCATTTTGGCAGCGACCGGGCCAACGGCGACTGAGATTAGGTGGTAACAAACTGCGAGGACGCACGCACACACGGACGGAGGGGGAAACATACTCTCCCCCGGCGGCGGCGCCGGTTCGATTCCCGATCCGGACGACCTTTGCCGCATGTCTCTCCCCATCTCTCCCCCCGTTTCCTGTCAGTCTACTGTACTATCCAATAAAGGCATAAAGGCCCAAAAACAAATCTTAAAAAAAAAAAAAAACATACTCTCCCCCATGCCTTCGGCTAGTGGAGACAACAAACACACAGGAATTTAACTGATGTGGTTCAGGTGATGGTTTAAGAACAAGGCCAGAAACCAGGAACATAATATGTTCCTGGTGACATATTATGTCACTTACTAAATGAAATGTAATGAAAAGGCGGTATTTAATTAGGCCCTATTATTAATTAATGTATTATTATTTATTTTTTTATTACCTAATATATTTATTAAACCTTAATCCAGTTCTACATTCTGTCTACTGGAAAGCAAAATATTAATAGGCTATATGACAGGCTGGTTTAACAATAGTAGTATTTCTTTCCTTTTTTCCCTCCATTTTGTGTTCCCTCCAACGTGTTTCCTTTGTTATTATGCCAATGGCAATAGGTTAATGTAAAACAACAACAGACAAAATGAATTGTCTGATAGGCATAATCATTTGTGTGTAGCCTAT